>NC_047665.1:61696474-62060641 GCF_011762505.2 Arvicanthis niloticus | reverse complement strand
CTAACTGGAGCAGTTTTCCTTTACAGAAATTTCTGTGGTTTTCACTGAGTTACTTCCATAATTGTGTATCCTTCTACCCCGGCTGCTCAAGAGCAGAGTCCTACAGTATGAGAGTGATAATACTCACGTGCATCCTGGGTGAAATAACTCATCTCATTTAATTCTTACTGGTATCTTCTTAAAGAGCGCCTGCATAAGTTGACAGGGTCAGATGAGACAACTGATTATCCACTCCAAGCCTATCATCTGCCCTTGTTCACTGTGGGAAACACCCTGGATGCCCAATCGAATACATGTACTTTTTTTTTTTTTTTTACATTTTTATTGTTTTATATGTGTAGGTATTTTGTCTTCATGCATGTGTGTGTGCCATGTGTATGTCTGGTGCCCATGGTGGCCAGAAGAAAATGTTGGGCCCCTTGGAGTTACAGACGGTTTTGAAGCACCCATGGGTGCTGTGAGTTGAACCCCAGTCTTCTAGAAAAGCACCCAATGCTCTTCTTAACTACAGAGCCATCACTCCAGCCCCCAAGCACGTTTCTTAGTCATGATAAGCACTCAGTAACTCTTTATGACTGATCATTACTTGAAAGGAAACCAGGTGGTTAGACTCTGACTCTTTAATTCTGTTTACTTGGCACTTTCTTAGGGCAACAGCGAGTGGTTAAAAGAACAAGCCACTAGCTTAGGACCTCAGCTGTGTGACCCTGAGCAAGTGAACCCTGTTCCTCACTCAGCTTCCTTCCTATAAATAGGAATAATAATGCTTTCCTCACAGAGTTGGCCTCCTGGAAGAATTGATGAAGCCTTCTATGGAAAGCACTTAGAACAGTGCCTGGCAAATTTTAAGCACTTGATAAATATTGGTTCTTTTTTTTTTTTTTTTTTTAAACCTTACCATTCCTACCTAAGTACCTTCAGAGGAACAAATGTAAATATGGTTAAGTGAATTTAGCTGTCTGTGTGAGTGATCGGGTGCACGTGAACAAATAGCACTTTAGGGAAGGAAATGGCTAAGGGTGTGGGGGTTCACACTTGGAACATGATTCTTTGACCCTTTTAAAGTTAACACTTCGATAGAGACCTAAATTACACAGAAGTGAAAGCAGAAACCCAAAGACAATTCTGAAATGCAAATATGTGATTTAATTCTTTTTTCATGAATTCACAACACAATGTTCTATGAGACCAAACAGTTGCTCACTCCGTACACTCACAGCCATTCAGTGCTGGATCTGTTGATCACTGTTTCTTAGGGAGATGTTACACCTGAACTACGGTAGCTTTCCGTTTGTCAGTGGTTGACTTCCATGTTGTTTGCTTTGCTTTGCTTTGCTTTATTGAACCACTCAGATAAGCTTTAAAAACCTATTCCATAATTTTTAATCATAGAAAATGTTTTTATTTGATGGAGTTATTATAAATACTCTCCAGTAATTCCAGATTGCAAAAATTAGAAGTTAACAGAAGACAAATGATGAATATTCATCAGTTTAAGATAATTTTGTTAATCCTGATTCTGTATGCTTAATTTTAAACGAATTGGTGCCTTCAACAAAAATAGCTTCTTAATTCAGAGTGCTTTTCTGATAACATCTTATCTCAATAGATAAAATGTTCTGCTAGGATCAGTTAAGGTAAACCATGGAGAACATTTTCCATGTACTCATTGACATTAAGGTGTATGTGCATGAGAGCCTCAGTTTCTATGGTGGGCTACTTGGGTTCAAATCCTTGCCTGGCTGTGTTAGTTGGCTGACCTTTTAACAAGTTACTCAACCTCCCTGGTCTTGGTTTTGCATGTGAAACTTTGGAATAATGATGGTAGCCACTTCATGTAATGAAAAAAATTGATGTATTCTGTGTTTCCCTAGAGCATAGACTATAATAAGTAACAAATAAATATCGATTATATCACTATTTTCCAAGGTGCTCTAAAGAGAATGTAATAGTCTTTGTTCTTTAAGGAATACATGGGAGGAGTTTGCAAACAGTACTTGCAGTATCGTAGGATACAAGCCCTAGAACAGACAGTAAAAATGTCTCTAGAATCTGGGAAGAATGGAACTTCTCTACTTGGAAGGTCAGAGACAAGAGTCTCACCACAGGCATCTTCTCAAAGGAGCAATTTCCGTGGAGTTAGGGAAGAAGAAGCGAGACTGGTCTTAAAATCTTACATATTGTCCATTTAGCTCAATAGTCTTTAACATAAATCAGGCCTTAATGTTCAGAATTATGATTTATTACCTGAGAAGGAAAAGGCTAACCACATCTCTGAAAGGCTAGACTCTCTCATTATGCAAATGCATGAAGAAACTTTTAAGAGACAAAATTGTACTGTCTTTTCTAAAATCTTAATTCTACCAAATTTTATCAAACAAAAGAATTAGAACTTTAATGATTTTTTTATCCTAGTCAATATTAAATATATGCTGTGATCATTACACTTGCTTTTTCATAGAAATTTTCTTAAGCATTTTTAATATCAGGCTTGATGAAGTGCAGCCAGCAGCATCTGTTCTGTCAACGTTGGGAATCCTCAGTCCAGCCACACCCTTAGGCTACACCTGTGCTGAGCTGACTAACAGTGCCAGAGGCCGATCCAGCCAGAGTCAGCCAGAGTACACTCCAGTCTCAGCAGGTCAAGTGCCACGAGGTACCATTTAAAAAATGGTGATAGTAAATCTACTGGGAGCAGATTTGATTTGTAGAACACAATGTTAATTTTTCTTATAAAAAAGATAACACTTGTGAGCAAAACAAAATCTGTTATGGGTTTTGTGTGTTTAAAACTTTTTTCTTTTGGGCAGTGGTGGTACATGCCCTTAGTCTCCCAGCACTTGAGAGGCAGAGGCAGGTAGATCTCTCTTTGAGGTCAGTTTGAGACCAGCCTGGTCTACAGATCGAGTTTCAGGACAGCCAAGACTACACACACACAAAACCTGTCTTGAAAACCTAATAATAATAATAATATATTTTTTCTTTCATAAGCTGAAACTTACTTTTCTAGAAATAGATCAAATACACTGCTAAATAAATAGGACAAAGACTCATTTTATATTGTAGTATTGCAAACAGGCAGTCTAACATCTTTTTTTTGGTGGGGGGGGAGGGTCAAGACAGGGTTTCTCTGTGTAGCCCTGGCTGTCCTGGAACTCACTCTGTAGACCAAGCTGGCCTCAAACTCAGAAATCTGCCTGCCTCTGCCTCCCAAGTGCTGGGATTAACAGCGTGCACCACCACCGCCCAGCTAACATCTTTTAAATATCAGTCCTATGTTACATTTTGCAAGGGCAGAAAATCCATCTTCCTCAGCCTAACCCACTTATTCAGCTAGTTTTCTTTAAGGCTCCATCCTGAGTCTTTCTGAGACCTGACCAGCTTCCCAACTCCCTGGTCCCCACCTCATATCACCTTGGGAAGACAACCTTGTGCATGTGCCCATGAATGTGAGTCTTGCACAACAGAGCTGAGAGAATCCTTGTGTATCATTTATTAATTTAACAGTTGAAAATCTGGGGCTAATGCCCAATAAAAGCATCTATGCACTTCTTTCCTCCTAACCAGTGACTGTATATGTAGCTTGTTAAGTGTCTTACTGTAATTTTGTACTATTATTATCCTATATAAAATAGCCTGTATCAGATGTGTTCCCCGAGTGACTCATATATGTGATCTCTTTAAGTGTTTTATGATATGTTCATAGGAACTTGTGGATTGCAGGGGACAGGGAGGTATCTTTTCATTTATCTTGTAAAGTCTATTACCTAAACTACTTCTAAGGGAAAGGAACACCACACCAGAAATGCAAAGAAACAGCATAGTCAGTGTAGCTGTCCTTGGTCCAGGGACATTTTCAAGAGCCTAGGACTCAGCAGTTTTTGCTCCCAGAACATCACCAGTATAAGATGAAATCACACTGCTTAAGGCATCTCCAGTACTGATCTGTTGCACTCAGTGGCTAGGGCACCTAAAGTGAGCGGGATGGCTGCACAGTGGGAATTCATAGTGAACCCTAAAAGTAATGACTGTAAACATTGTTAAGTTGTGCCCATAATTTGGATGTCATCATTTAAACATCTTTCAGTAACAGCAGACACTGCAAATTAGTTTATTCTCAGTCTTGGCTCCAGCATCAAATAACGAATCTGTCAAGGAAAGCCTAGAGTATTTTTTTTACATTGCTTATTTAGAAAAATGTTTGTTTTTATAACTGTTATCAGTAAGCAGATCTCATTTAAACCTCAGCCAATAAGCAAAAAATAATAATAATAATGATTCTACAACTAGGGAAAGTGTTTTAACCTGATTTTTAAATAATGCATGCAGAGTTGTGGTTCATTATATGGTAATAATGTACTATCATTATGCTTATAAAGTAGAAGAGATGGCAAGATTTCATAGTGAAAACAAGATAATTAGCATCATGTTTTTTTCATGTTTTAGAGCATAAAGTTAGCCCTCCCCCTCTTCCTTTTTCTTAAAAGAAGAAAAGGTACTTTGTGGCACCTTTAAACATGCCTTAGTGCCCTGTTGTTACCTGCTAAGAAGTCAGAACAGGAGTCAGGGAAAAAGATGGAGGGGGAAGGGCTGTGACTCAGCCACCTTTGCAATTATGTTGCTGTCTGTTGCAGCTAATCAGTCTGTGTGTTCCTCTGTAAGGTGCTTGCGAGTGAGTGAAGTGGAAAGATCAGCTTAAAATAATACTATTGGCCCAGCAATGGAAGATAGAACTAACCCAACAGCTTCAGCCCCGATGGCCCCTCTGCAGTCACAGGCCATATGCTTACAAGGCCATAAGAGGTCTTGGTGCCACAAAAACCTCCAGGTTTACTACTTTTAGGCATCATAGCAGGTGCCACAAATAATAACTATACTATGGTCTCCTAAATCTTCTCTTCAGGGTCCTGTTAAAGTGTCGTCCCATCTTTTCCCCTTCCTTTTCTCAGCCTGCCTTTTCTCGCTCCCTTTCCTCTACTCCCAGGCAGCCAGTCCTGCCTGACGTCAGCACTAACAGCCCCTGCTCAGATCCTCTCAGGTAGTGTTGCTCCCACCCTGCAGTGTATGCGTGGCGGACTGAGATCAATCTATCGTAGCTGCAGAGCCAACCTTGAATCCCTCCCATAGAAGGCATTTGGTAAGTTAGGTACTGAATCAGGTACTCATTCCTCCTGGAGCCAGCAAATCATCATTCTAAGATACTGGTTTGTGCCTAACCACAGCATGAGACTTGCAGACCACTTCCTCTGTAGAGGGGAAGGAAAACTTGGGCCTGGACACTGAATTCCTTCCTACGAAGCACTTTGTTTATTCTGGTACATATCTGCTGGATGCTGCCTGGATTCTTGGCATGCTAGATATAAAAACTATGCATCCCAGCTAGATAAATGCAGGGCAAAAAGTGCTGTAAACACATTTCATAGAAAGTACTCTGCAGACATTGAGAAGGGAGTGGCTAGTTCTGCCTGGTGTTCTATTCAGGCTGGTGTTTCTGAAGCTAGGGTGCTTCAGGGAAGTCCTCCAGGGAAAATTTTTGGAGTCTCAAAAGTCAGATGTCTGTGTTTTAAGTGCCCAGAGTTACAGAAATGCAATAAATTGTAGTTCTTTCCCTGTCTTCTCTTGTGATGTAAGAACTCCTGTTTCACCCTAGGAGGTCAAATAGCATAGGATACACTTGTCAGAGGGGTTCAACAATTCTACATGATACAGGAACTCCTGTCAAAAACCTGAGATCAGTTCATTTAGAATCAGAGTTCACAGGATATACAAATTATAAAACCTTATGTCAGATTATGATGGTAAAATTCTCTCCACTCTAACAATTCCACACTGGGTTCCTTGACAAGGGTTCCCCCAGTGCTTGCTGTGTGCACATCCATTTGCAGGAGTTAGATATTCAGCCTCTGGCTCCTGTCAAGCTCCTCTAGACCTTTGACCAGCAAGCAGCAAGATGCAAAAGTCAGGGGCAAATCTGACAGCACTGTGTTTGCAGTGATATTTACCAGGCATTCAGAAGCCGAACATTAAATGGCCAAGTGGAACTGAAGAATGGGGTGACTTTCTGGATAATCCAGAACAAAATTCCATTTTCAAGGGGCAGGGTCCAAACACCTTCTTTACCTGTCTAAACGGTGTAGGCTGTGTTCTGAATGCGCTTCACTCTATAGTGTGCTGAGCACACAGTAGGACAAACAAAAAGAGTGAGTTCTATTAACCAGGAGAGACTCCGACCCCAACTCTCACATCTAAAGGGCTGCTTTTCAGAGTTGCACATATGACATCTGGAGACAAGTTATGATTGACAGTGTGTACCACTTGTGTAAGGAGGACAGTCCTTTCACTGTGACTAAGTCCCATCCCCTGACATTTTTATTCATTTGCATTATCACCGTTTGTAGGTTTCATAGCTGACAGGAGGGTCAGGGACATGTGGGTATAGTCCTGCATTTGTCACCTTAAATGAAAGCAATTATTTGACATTTGAATTATTTTGAAGTCATTTTTTGAAACAAGCTTTTTAGGCCTTAGTTTCACCATTTACAAAATCAGAGTGTTGCATAGAGGTGATTCATGTCTTTTTTCCTATAGGATTGTATTACTGTGTAGTTACTCTGCCTTCTCTAAAGTATTTGTGTGACCAGAAACATGTAAGACTTACTGTTGGAATTATAGCATCTCTTTTTATGAATTTTAAGTGGTCATTGATTTTATAAATTGCAAAATCTGGTACATAGAGCTGAGACTATATCATTTAACCACTGATTTTTCTTTTCTTTCTTTTTTCTTTTCTTTTTTTTTTTTTTTCACTTATGCCCAAAGTAAAATGCTTCACATCTTGCTCTTAATGAAATATTTCTCTTTTTATTTTTTTGGTAGCCAGAAGTGCAACTTGCTGAAGGCTTCGATGTGTTTATGCCCAAATCTCAGCTGGACTCTATACTGTCAAACTACACTCGCTCAGGAAGCCTTCTGTTTAGAAAACTGGTGTGTGCGTTTTTTGATGACAAGACTTTGGCTAACTCCTTACCCAATGGGAAGAGGAAAAGAGGGCTCAATGACAACCGGAAAGGACTAGACCAAAACATTGTCGGTGCAATAAAAGGTTGGTCTGCATCGTTTCATTTTATGGATTCTTTGTTGAGTTTTGCCTTCATTCTATCAAGGTAAATGTCAAAAAAAAAAAAAAAATACTAACTAGACACTAATTTAATTTGTTGTTAGCAACCTCCCCATGGGTGTGACTCCTGTGTGTAAGCTCTGTAAGCCCTCACCTTAGATACTCTAGGATACTACTCAATGTGATGATAATTCCTGAACATATAGCTTCAGAACCAGTTTTATCTGCTGCACAACCAAAAATATTTGGTAAATGGAAATATATTTTTTTCCAAGAACTTCATCAAAATATTATTTTGGCAAAATTTAAAGCTTAAAATTTTAAGTGTAAATAAGAATAAAACTGTAGTATAAGTTTTATAAAGAAGTACATCTCTTGGGAGGCTTTGAAACTGTACTCTCAGAACATTGCATCTGAAGATCTTTTAAATTATAAGTGAGGCCACTTATTGTCTCTCCCCACATATTCCCAGCCAATGTGGTCCCTTTTGTAGTATGGCATGCAGTTCTACTTGTCACTCGGAGGGACAGTTTTGGTTCTTGCCCTTCACCTCCTTTGAACATGTGTCTGTTCCACCATGGTTTGGCGGGTACATGGATATGTGTCTTCATCCCTAACCCCTTCCATATCTTATAGCTAGCTCTTCCCTGTTCAATATCTGTTCCAGACTGTGGTGACTTTAGGAAAAGAAGGATTTAAATGTTATTATCAAAAAGAATATGCTCCAAGTCTCATTAAACACACCTGCCATGAAAATGAATTGGAACTTAACCTCAAATCTGAATGTTCTTCCCTGGCTCGGTCTCTACCTTGTTGTGACTGTCAGTGAAGCTGACTCGGGGCTTGCCCTGCCTCCTCCTGCTGGCCTTTATCTTGCAGAATGAGTAAATGAATTCAATAATGCTTAAAGGATACTTGGAAATTCACAATTAACTTTACAGAATAATCTAATTTTTAAATGGAGTTAGCAAGTACCAGACACCCTTTGCTCGTGGCCAGAAGGACATAGCCTTCATTAACAGGACATTTCTCATAGTCTGTCAGAATTTTTTTTCACTTAGAGTGACAGTTGAGTTCTATTAAATAAGAAGCACCACAGCCTTTGCCATTTATGAAAAGGATGATTCAGCCTGTGGTGGCACTAAAAACAAGATTATAGATTTTGAAAACCAGTCAGTAATGTAACTAGGACTCTCTGAAGTGAAGGGGGAGCTGTTTCCATCTCCACAGACTGGGCCTTCTCAGACAAGAAGGCCAAGGCTGCTGATATAGTTCCTCGGTACACACGGGCATTGGTTTGATTTTCTTTCTTTCCCAGAAGAGTCTATTAACGTCATAAGGGCACTTTGAAATTGGGAAACTATAAATGACCACATTTCATCTGTGTGACATTAGTAGAGCTTATATAATAGATGGTAATGAAATACATCATTACAAGTAGACTGGTGCATCAGGCAAGGGTTTAAAAATCTGTTACAAATAGTAAGAGACGAGACATTAGACAAGAGTTTAAAAATATACTGCACATGTTAAAAGAAGATATACGTTAATTTTTTCCAAGCTTTTAATAAATATGGTAACAAGGTCCCTCTTCCTAATATAAGCTAAAGCAAGTTAATCTAATGAAAGAACTCAACATTTCCAGTCTGCCCACAACCTTATTTAAAACTCTGTTCTATTTTTTATTCTGTTGCTTTCACAAAACACATATTTTGTTATAGACATATTCTGGTTTTTTTCTCTAATTTCAAAAATTTTATCCTGATAAAAATCTAATTCATAAACTGAAAGTATTCCCACCCACTTCAGAAGAGTACCCTGTGCCTTCCTGCCATCTTGATTCAGCTATGGAAACAGCACCTGCCTGCTCTGTAAGACACTTTACTTACTTATTTTACAGGATTTCTTATAAGCTCCTTGAAAACACACTTTGTCTGAAATGTTCTTATTACATGTGCCACTTGTAGGAAGTCAGGAGACGCCACTGCCAAACTTGTTGATCTATGATGACGTCTAAGGGAGGGTGGGAAGCTGCACATGCTGGCAGAGGCTTTGTTGGAGCTTCCCTCCTGCACCCTGAGACAGGGCCCCTGAGAGGAGTCCATTGTCATCATGTCCCTGTAACTCCCTCATCATTTTATGTCAGATCACAAGAGAGGACTAAAAAGTGACATCACACACAGACTGTTACAAGCTAGCACTTATTCTTTGAGCTCACTGAGCTTGCCCCCAAATTCTTTTCTCTCCCCTAAGAGGAAGAATTCAAAGCACTGGCTGGGGTATTCACTCTTCTTTCTGTGGCTACTTGTCTTCATACCCTGCCTGCTGTTAGCTTATTTCCTACGCAGTCACCACACTTTCATGGGATAAAGAGAAACTTTCCCTTCCTCTACTGCTTCTGTAAATGCATGTTGACTGAACGAGTAGGCAGAGCTTTTTTCTTTTCATCCTGATGTATGTCTTCACCGATATAATGGGTTTAGTGCCAAATAGTTTCATACTTCATATAACCAGTTTGGAATGACAGATGTCAAAATAACCCTTATAAATGTCTAATAAGTGTAGTCAATAAGTTGCCAGTGAAAGTAAAAAAGTGGAAACCAAAATTTAATATAAATCTCTTAAGACCACACCTCTCAGTACATCTTTCCTTGTCATGGTTTTCTTTCAATGGTTTTTAGCGTACGTTTTACAAATGAATTTTGGAAGTAGGTATTAGTGAAAGTCCTATAGAATTACCATTTCTAGTTTTTCTTACTATCAGTAGAGATAAGAGAGAAATGTATTCTCCTGAGTTATCCGGAGACATACTAAAATGACTTCTTTCTATCTCCCAGTCCCAAGGCTGCCTGGATTCTTGTTGCCATGGCCGCATATTTGAGAAAGGTTGTGTGTGCATGTGTGTGCACATGTTAGTGTCCATTCTTCCCTACTCTGTCTCATGAGGGAGCGAACCCACTGCGTATTGTTTTGAAAAGTCCTATAAACTAGGAACAGAAAAATGGTTAATTTTATGAACTCTCACATGTAAAAAATAGCAGTGAAGGAACAAAAGGAATTAGATTAATTAAAACACCAGTTATAAAATGATGCAGTCTGTAAAACGCCTGTAAGTGGGAACAGATATGCCATGGGGATTTCATGTATTGATTTATGTATATGTTGAGTCATCCTTACATTTCTGGAATGAAACCAACTTAACCGCAGCAGGTGGTTATTTTATGTGTTCTTAGATTCAGTTTGAAGTGTTTTTAAAAGTTAAATTTATTTTAGTTTATGTCTGAGTGTTTTGCCAGCACATGTGTATATGTACCACATGTATGCAGTGCTTGTAAGAGTCAGGAGAGGGCGCCCAGGCCCAGAACTGGAGTTTCAGAGCGCTCAGTAAGAGCAGGTAGTGCTCTTAACTGCTGAGCTCTTTCTCCAGCTCCAGTTTGCAAGTATCTTACTGAGATTTTTTTCATCTATATTCATCATTGAGATTGGTTTATAGTTTTGTTTTTTATTGTGTCTCTATCTGGTTTCATAGTTGGTATTATGCAGCCTTCATAAAAGATGTCCAGACTCAGAGAGGAATTATGCAAGGTGATATTTATTGTCTTGAAGAAGCTTTGACTGTCAATCACTTTTAAAAATGCACCAGGGAAAAAAGTTTATTAGGGGATGATTAACAGAGCTTTTTGTGTGATAATTCTTCCCATGACAATATCTCAAAAGCAAAACATAAGCCTCTTTGCAGAGATGATACTTTTCACATCATTTTATGCATTAGTAGTGACTTATACTTAATGATGATCTATTAAGAGATTAATGGATAAGTATGAACTAAGGTATTGCTAATGAAAGGACCCTTAATTGGAAAACTCACCTGAGGCTTGGGAATATGGTCCCGTAGTAGAGCACTTGCCTAGCATATGTGAATCCCTGCGTTTGATCCCCAGAGTGGTAAGAACAAAACAAATGAAGATATAAAAACCCTCACCTTAATATTTTGAGCAGGAGGAAACAACTTCTTTCTTTCTTTCTTTCTTTCTTTCTTTCTTTCTTTCTTTCTTTCTTTCTTTGGTTTGTTTGTTTGTTTGGTTGGTTGGTTGGTTGTTTTTTGGGGGTATTTTTATTATTATTTTTGTTTTGTTTTGTTTTGTTTTTTGTTTTTTGAGACAGGGTTTCTCTTTGTAGCCCTGACTGTCATGGAACTCGCTCTGTAGACCAGGCTGGCCTCAAACTCAGAAATCCACCTGCCTCTGCCTCCCAAGTGCTGGGATTAAAAGTGTGCACCACCACTGCCCGGCACAACTTATTTCTTTAACTAGAGACTTAGAAGCAGTGCTGGGCAAAGCTTAGCTGGGACTCATAGGCAAAACCTAAGGCATTGGTGAGTACTGCATTCCCCTTGTCTCCCAGCACGCTGTCCCTGTAAAGGCTGCCATTGTCTCACCATTGCTTTCTCTGCTTTTTCTCACTGGACCATGCAATTTGACTTAAGAGTTACCTATATGTGATCTTGACTGCCTGAATGTCCTTCAAAAATAGTTACAACAAAGCATGACCATAATTATGATTTTTAATTTGGCTTTATAGCAATTAAGTAAGAAATTTTTTGCTATGTAACTAGGCCAGAGTTTTGACCCTCCTTGCATTCAACTGATATCACTGATGTCTGTCAAATGGAAGAGATGATTGGTTGTTGGGTATCACTCTACCTCCTTCAACACAGTTAGGAGAGATTGGTGTTGTCTGTCTAGAGAGCCCTGAGGACTTGGAACTATGGGAGGGACAGTTGCATACAGTAGTATTCCAAACAGTTCAAAGTTGAATGCCCAAAATCTTTCATTTACACTGTCACGTGCTTTACAGAAAGGATCATCAAAAGCTCTCACTTTATTTCATGACTCTACACACTTGAGGTCCATATCTGTTGTTTGATAGGACCTCTATGATTTGACAGTTACTGCAAATAATTCACTTTATGGTGAATTGATTTTTTTTTTAAAGTAGGAAATACCTGTTTGGAATATAGCTTAAATATAATCCTCTAGCTAAAAATACCACTTTGAAAGCTTATTATTTATTATTATTATTATTTGACTACAAATATTTGAATTTATATAGAAGTGGAATTTGCATCTGGTTTATTCTTATTTTTTATGGTAATTTTTCTGTGTCTCAGAACTCCGTGATAGATTGTCTACAATTTATATATCTGTATGGTGATGATTTTATTTTTTTGTACAAAGGACAGAGGCTGTAAGACATTTGAGTAAATTTACTTAGCTTAAACCTCCCCAAAGTGGTAGCATTAGAGTGGCCTCTCTGACTCCAAAGTCATTTTCTAGTATGTGGTTTTTATAGAGATGTTTAAAATTAAACATTTCTCTCTTAAAATTTAGCATTTTGGATTCTTTGTAAAATCTGCTTGAAAGTTGGCTCTGCTTATGGTCTGAGACCAGTTATTATTGATGCAAAGCATATTCAAAGTGAATTTCTAGTTAGGCATAGCTCTGCTTCAGTTTATTTTCTAGATTCAAGGGTAGATCTTTTCCTGAAGCTATTGAAAACTAATTCTATGATGCTGGGGAAGAAAATCAAAGACTGCTCCCTTCTCTAATGAAAGAAACACTTTTCTCATTCATAGAACTGAATTTTACAAAAGCTTGAAAGCAAATACTACATAGGACTTATCTCCTCCAAGTTATATGTAAATTAAGTTCTTGATTAAATGTTAGGCAACAAGAGGCAGCTAGTGAATGCTTTGCTTTTGGAAGATGAATGATCAGCTCCCAATCATGTTTTTCTAGGGCTCCATCCTCAGATTAATTCTATAAGTGTGGGACAGTCCTTTGAGCAGGTGGTACTGATTCTGGTTGTTTTCAGTATCCCCAGCTCCCTTGGAGAAGCTGCACCTATTCTCAGGGTCCTGACAGTCACTTTAGATGTCAGCAGCACACAGCTGTCCACCTGGGAGACTCGGTGTCCTTCAGCAGGGGCCAGGTTTCTGAAGGCTGTTTTCTTTCTCATCCGGAGGAAATGATAACATACCATTATCTCAACAGAGTCCTTCTTCTTCCTTTCTTGAACTCAAAGATTCACTTATTTTTGTTGTTTGAGAAAGGGTTTCACTGTATAGCCCTGACTGGCCTGGAACTACCTATGTAGACCAGGCTGGCCTCCAGTTTACAGAGATCTGGATGCCTCTGTTTGCCTAGTGTTTAGATTAAAGGCATATGCCACCAGCTGGCTCAAAGGGATTTTTTGTTTAAATCCTGTGTTGTATTATACAAGGTTCCTGCTTTCAGTATCCTTGAAGTAACCCTGTAAGACTAGACTGAACAACATCTTCATCTAATTCACTCATATCACCAAGAAGGAAGAAAAGCACTTCCAAATCTAGACTTAGGAATCAGTAAACACATCCCAGTAGTATTCTTCCTGGTCTTGACCTTACAGTCTCCATCCTTGGCAGTCTCTTGACCTGGGTTCCCTCAATTCCATGGAAAGTGCTTATTCTGCCAGCTTCTTCACCTGCCAGAGTGGTGGGTTATCCATGCTCACAGTCTGTAGAAGTTATAAGAACAGACTCTCATAAACCTATAAGCTTAGACATCATCAGCATGCATGAGAATGCCTTCAAAACACAAGCATTCGGGTTACATAGATATGAGTAAAATCCCAGCCCCTGCCCATGAGGAACATTCCATTTGCTAGAGCTAAGGATGTGTCAGCAATAACCAAAAGCACAGCCCCATCCTCCAAGCCAGAATAAAATGTATGCACATGCCCACTGCCTGAAGGGAAGGAAGCACAGAGGAAATAAACCTCACCAGAAGAGTTCACCAAATAGGTGATTCTAAAGTGGACCTTGAATGATGAGCAATCTGTCAAATGCAAAGGGACTGGGCAAAGTCAGTTATGGAATGTTTAGTAAAGCTTAAATTTGCTTAAAATGAAAGCCTTCTGCCTCCACAACTATTAACACTAGTTGTTAATAGTTGGTGGACCTTGAGTCGTCTGCAACCTGTGCTGTAAATAATTTAACTTCAGAAACATAATAACCAATGAAATGAACTCAGACATAGTTTACCCACAAAACTTTTCATTGTGTGGTGCTTTTTAAATTTCCTTCTTAATGTTACATAGGTGCCATCTCATACCTAGTAAATAGGAATCCTTGAGATTGGGTGGGGCCACAGTGGGTTTGAATGTGTGCCCCGCTTCATACCTGCTCTTCCAAAAGTTCAAAAGAAGACTCCCATCTTCTTTAGAACTGATGGTCCATCTGCTTCCTATATAAGGAGCAATTGCAGACATGGGCAAACTCAGTAAATTGGTAGCTTTTCTTGGTTTTTTTCTTCAGCCTTTCACATATGACTTGACACTAGTGTTAGAGTCACAGAGACAGCCTCCTGTAGAGAGAAGCTTCTGTCCCTTGAGGCATGGCTGCATTGCATAGTATGATAGACACCATTGCTCTGGTTGACATTGCCAGTCTGTATATTTATTATGAAAAGTTCCCAGCAGATGAGAACAAGGTCTTGAAGCAATGTGTTTCCCACACAGGCAACCTTCTTTCTTTTCAGCTTCCTGAATTATCTGCGTATCAGAGATATTTGCTGGCAGAATTGTATAGTAAGTCCTGAATCATTGAGTCACATTCCTGGTAGCTTCTTCTGGGACCTACAATTGATGCCAGTAACATTTTCAGTTCAGTTCCATAAGCCAATGGGTCATACAATATATGCATCAAAAACATGAGAGACTCGGACAATTGGTATTTGCTAGTGTTTCTGCCCTAAAAGTCTGAATACAAATGATCATGGAACATTTGTCATCTTTATAGTTTTATAGACTAATAATAAATCCACAGAAAAACTGTATATATAAAAAAATAAATAAAATTAAAACCTTTTAAATTCAAAGTCATTTAAAATGAAACCCAAAACTGTCATTGACTTGGAGGCTGCCCCTAAAACATATCTTTGTGTAAGAGAAAGCATGGCTGTATCCATCTTGCTGAGAGCCCCATAGAGGAGAGGGCTGCTGCCTTTTGTAATGACTCTGGGCTTCTCACCGCTGCTCCCTACAGGTTTCGGCTTCCTACACTTGGACTTAGGAGCTTCTTATTTGCCCCGTCCTTTGATCAGTGCAAATCCAGTATTTAAGTGCTCACTCCCCTGTGATTTTGTAGCCCAGTGTTCTAGAGTCGAAGTAGCTTAGTGGGGTACAACTAAATAGCACATCCTCATTAGACCTGTGGATGCAAGCTAGAAGCAGACGAGCCAGATGGCAGTTCAGCATGAGACACACAGGGCGCTGGGACTTAATCAGATTGTTTAGGGCCTGCCTTAACCTCCGGCATAGCCATCTTCTTGAAGGTAGCCTGAATCTTCTAGTCCAAGCACCCATGTTAGCCACGGTATCTTTAACAACAGCACTGACCGTGTACTCCTCAGGGTTGAAAACAAAGGAGCACGTTTGGTTGGTTTGGTGCCTTCGTTTCTTTGCGACCCATCCTGCCTCCTGACCCAGCCCTGCCCGCTCTGTTTTTCCAACTTCGTGTACTCATTTTCTTTTTAGTTTCTCTGACCCCATTAATCTGCGCATCGCTTTGTTCTCAAAAGATTCCCTGAAAGTTTCAGCAAACCCTTGTATTTCTTTTATACTGCCCACTGTATAGGCCAAGTAACACTTGTAAAACCAAATGTTGTGATGTCATTTCCCATATTTAGCTTCTGTTTACTAAGTGAAGTCCAGCCCAGTCTCCATGTTTTTCCAGTTTGCCCACAGCATGACTTCTCCCCTTGTAGAGGTGTTTCCAAGTACTTCCTGCTGGGCAAGCCAGGTGAGCCTGGGTACCATTCCTCAGACACTACACGTTCTTGGGTTTTAGCTTTGGATTTTATAGTCTATCTAAGACTTTCTCTTTCCAAGACATTTTTTCTGGACAGGCCCAAGTATCATCATTATGGGATTTTCTAAAGATGCCCAACTATAATGGTTGCATTTCTCCAAATGCCCACAGTACTTGTTGCATCTCTATAGTGTAGCAGTAAGTCTTAACCATTTGCTTTGCTAGTAATGGTTTGTGTAGAAGGGGGCCTAAATTGAAGCAGTTTAGGAACAAAAACTGTGCTGTTATAATCTCATTGGCAAAACAGATAAATGAGGATCTATGGTCATCCTTTTGGTGTTTGACTGTGTTGTCTTCCCAATAAGACTGTAAGTTCCTATGAGCAGAGAGTACTTTTTTTTTTTTTTTTTTTTTACTTCCAGCTTCCAGCTGGAAGTAAAATTTAAATTCTTTGATACATGAAAGTATGCCACTCATATAACAAATAACCAGTAAACCAAGGAAAAAAGGAAAGAACCAGTCAGTTTATCTTCACTCAAAAGAGTAGTTTCTTAAATACAGGCTAGAGGGATGGCTCAGTGGCTGAAGCCTTTGATCTGCAAGAATGAGGACTGGAACTTGGACATGCTGTACCCATGTAAAAGCTTGGTACAATGTGTAACTGTAACCCTATCCCTGAGAGGTAAAGACTAGTGAATCCCAGGGTCTCACTGCCTAGTCAGTTGAGTCAAACAGTGAGTTTCAGATTCAGTTAAAAAAAAAAAAAAAAAAACTGAGCAATTGAGGAACATGCACCTAGACACACATACACAATCCAAACACAACTCCACATTGTATGTGTATAGAGGTTAGTGTGGTTGACATATAGCTTCCCCATACCCAGCTGGAAAGGGTGGCTGGAATGCTGGAAGCTGGAATGTAAGTGAAAAGAGTGAAGTAACAGCAGATCAAATTGATACATCTTGAGCAAGGATGAATAAATCTTGTTGATAAAATATCAAGGTAATCCAATTATTAAACCAAATCTGTATCCCAAGAGGGCTCTGAAAACACGTTATTGTCTGAGAGTGAAAACAAGCTCTATTGTATGCAAGAGAGTCTGTTCTCATCATCTTAGGAAGGTAAAATACTATACATTTACTGTAGGGTTTGGCTTTGAGTCAGACCAGTAATGGAATCCAGAGTCAGGCTTCGTTTATTACTTCCTGACTTGTCTATCTCAAGATGTCTTAGCACATCATTATGCATACGGAGCTACATGTGTCACTTAGCACTTATCTTCAGAGCACATCAGTGGCTCGGAGACAGAAACGAAAAAGTGTGGGAACTTGATTGTAAGCCTCAAAATACGAACCCAAAATTTTCTTAAAACTGATCTCAATTAGAAAAAAAAAAAAGAAATAAGAAAAAAGAAGAAGCCTACCTATAAGACCTGGTGCCTTTGCCCTAACATCCACTGTGCAGAGACATGGTGCACACATGCTGTGAGCCGCTGATCTGTCCTGGGGGTGGGGTCTTCTCAGTGGTTTGTTCTTCCAGCGTCCGTCACCTCTGTAGTTAGGATTTTTTTATATGTATGTTTTGTTGGCGTGTATGTATGTACATCATGTGTGTGCCTGGTGCTCATGGAGATCAGAAGAGGTCATTGGATCCACTAGAAGTGGAGTTACAATTATGAGCTGCCGTGTAGGTGATGGTAGGTGATGAGCCACTAAGCGAGGTCCTCTGCAAGAGCAGCAAGCGCTCTTAATCACTGAGTCTCCCTCCAGCCCAGTTTTGCATTTGGATGCCTGCAGAGATCAAGTAGTACTCTTAATTTCCCACTGAGTCATACTTACACTGGTATGGGCAGGTGCTTTCTCCAGACTTGCTAGCTGTGGCATGAGTTCTGTAACCCATAGACTAGCTTTTTAAGTTCATTTACCCAGAATCCCTAGCTTTAAAAACAGAGAAAAACTTATTACATTCTCAATCAAACATTCGTCTCAAGAGCAGACAAGCATAGGTGAGCTCCACGGTGTGGGACTCATGCAGAAAGGACGGTACGATACAGCCCACTGTATGCCGCTTGCCTGCTTTTTTGATGATTCTCAGTCTTTAAGTTTTTGTTTTACTTGATATGTAACTTGCTGGCCTAGAGAGTAAATGAGCCATACCAAAGATTTCCAAGGTAATTTTCAAGTACCATTCCTATAAATCTGTCATTTTCAAACATTTTTCTTTGCTGAAAAATGGATTAAACAGTAAATTACCATTACATCAAAGCTTGACATTATTCCAGGTATTAACACTGTGCAGAGATGATTCCCGTGAACTATACCAGATGCATTAAACAAAGGTATGCCGTCCCACAGCTTGCCAACGGAAAGTGTTAATCATATTTCCCAATCACTGTGTTATAAATGAGCTCTGCCGTGGGCTTTCATAACTGGATATAAATTTAAATTAGCTTTGTTTAATTTGAGGACTCACTATAGACGCTCCTCAGACCTTCCTTCCTGACAGGGATGCCATTGTAGCAAAACACAGTGAAGGCAGGTGGAGGATGCGGTCTGTTCCTCCAGGCTCCGCTCGGCTCAGATCTCTGAGAATCACCGTGATTAAACAAAATTGTCTAAACCTCACATTTCCCACAGGGTTGGAGATAATGAGAGCAGCATTGGAAGTGTGCAGGCTTGCTCCTGAGCACTGTCTAAGCTTTGGAAACATTACCTTTTCTATGGCTGAGTGTGCCCTGACTGGTCTTCAAAGTCTCCAAGTCAGTAATTCTAGGGTTTAGAAGTTTTGCTCCAATTCTCAGGAATAAGCCTACAGAATTACCTAAATACAGCTGGGAGCCACTGTTTTATATGTCTAAGGCCCTTTTCATATTGGCACCAACTTAAATAATAGCCCCACTCAGTAGCAGTCAGCTGAGTGGTAAGTGGTTTTCATACTTGCCTGCTGACCTGTATAGTGGACAGCCTGACTGGTTCCAACAGCATCTCACATATCTAATGCAGAGAACATTCTTTCTATCATTAAGTTCACGACTGCCTAAACTACTAAGTATCCTTAAAACCTTGACTTCAGGGTGCATTAGTTTGTGAACTATACTAAATTATTGCTACTAATTCAAATCTGAAATGAGCTTCTGGACACTGTATATTTTGAGACCTGTAGCATTTAGTAAAGAAATCCTTCCTTGGGGCTAGGAAGATGGCTTAGTGGCTTAGCAGGTAGGAGCACTTGCTGTTCCATCATGAGAGCTTTGAGTTCTGATCCCAGCATCCACATAAAAAACGGAGCATGGCTGTGTGTGCCTGTAACCCTAGCACAATGGGAGGCAGAGGCAAGTGAGTGGTTAGAGCTGCTGACCACAAGCCTAGCAACAGGATCAACTCCCTCATTTAAATAAGGGATATGAGCCTGGAGGGTGGCTCAGTGGTAAGAGTACTGTCTGACTTTCCAGAGGTTCTGAGTTCAATCCCTTGCAACCACATGGTGGCTCTCAACCATCTGTAGTATGATCTACTGCCCTCTTCTTGCATGCAGGTGTATATGCAGATAGAGCACTCATATACATAAATAAATTAAATGTTAAATAAATAAATAAGGGATAAGGCTGGGAGCAGAGAGCAGGACACCTGATGTCTGCCACTCGCCTCTACATGTGTGCACACAGTTGGGTACATACACCAAACACATACAGGTATAAAAATAAAAATTAAGACAAAGAAACCCTTCCTTTACTTTCAGGATAAGAGTACACCAGAGCCAAAAGGTTTCCGTATGTGTTCTTTCATGAACAATATGTCCATGTTTGCCTCCTATGTGTCAACAGTGAATGAGAGTCATGAGTTCTGCCCTTGCTAAGTTCCAAGTCTAGATAAACAAGAGACATTGTTATTAGGGGAAGAGGCCACCCTCTGGCAGAGGAGCTCTGGGAGGCCTTACCTGAGGATGTTGGAGCCCTGAAGGTACGATAGACACTGTGTATCTGCTGGTATTCACTTCAGAGAAAAGAGGGAGCCTTCTCCTATCTCGCTCTCAAAACTAGCTTTTGGTGCTTCTCCAGACCAGTATCTATAAGGTGTTTGGCTGAGGTCTGGTCAAAATTAACTGGTCAAAATTAACTTTTTAGTGGTAAAATCCTAGGAGAAATATTGACTGTCTCATTGACTGTTTGAAGTATGACATTTGTCCCCATTAGCACAGTATTAAGTCTCAGAAGTGGAACCAATAGTCTCCATCTTGAAGGTAGAGAAGATATTTGCCAAAGTTTGTTTCTCATTCTGCCTCACCCCTCAGGTTTGGAACTGATATTTACCGCAGATGCTTTCTTTACTTCTTAAAAATCAGAATGCCCCTGTCTCTCTTCTCTCTCTTTACCATCTCAAAGGAACTTGAAATTCATGAGTATCTTTTCCATCACTGTTTTTCATTTCACTATGTAACTATGTGTCCACACGTGGCATTCACTGTTGTTCTATATACTCCCTACAGACTTTTGCCACTAGGTTTTACTTCCAAAAGTCCTGTTTTGTTTTTGTTTTTTTAAGATAGGAGTCCACAGTGTTACTCTGGATTGCTCATGTTTAACTTCCAGCCACAGCACAATAGAACCTTTCCTCTCTATAGACTTTCTTTAAGACAATACGATTGAGTCTCCCTCCTGCCCATCTAACATCAAAGGTCATCTTTTGTCCCCTGGAATTTATACCTGAGTTTTCCTAAAGGGTTCACTGGGAATGGCTCACAGGGAACAGAGATGACAGCCTCACTGGGCATGATCAAGTGGCTCTCACAAGCAGTGTACAATCCTACTTCTCCTTATTTTTACCAGTAAGTATCTCAGACTTTGGTCTTCACCTGCCATCTGAAGCGCACTGATGCCGAGTGGATGAGTCCCTGATTAGAAGTGAGTTGAGCTGCAGTTGGCTGCTGCTGCTGCTTTCTGTCGTGTGAGTTTCTGTGTTTCTTATGTTTCTCTCAGGTCTTGGTTCTCTCACCCTCTTATCTGGGTCCTTTGCAAGTCACATGTGTTGCACAAACACCACTCATCTCCCAGCTTGTGAGAACACAGTGCACGCTGCCTTTTGTTATGCCACACTTGGGATATGACGGTGACCAGGTTTCTATTCCTTAATGCTTCGTGTTTCAGTTTTGAAAAATCCCTTCTGCTCATACAATCTAATAGTATTCTCTTATCCTCCCGCCCCCACCCCAAAACTTTGAAGGATATTTTTAGATGTGTCTCTATGTATGTGGTATGTGTGTATGTTCACATGTATCTCGGTTGGTACGGTGCTTGCCTAGCATGTACAAAGGCCTAGGTTTGATCCTCAGTGCCAAACAAAACTGCATGTAGAGGAACATGCCTGGAACCCCAGCACTCAGGAGGTAGAGAGTGAGTTCATGGTCATCCTTGACCACATGGTGGATTTGAGGCCATCTTAGGATATATGATGTCTCTTTGCACAGGAGTCTACATGAACTGTTCTTCTGTCTCTGTTCTGAGAATCTCTAGATTTCATCATGACAGTCAAACAGTGTTGTACTTAGCTCTTTCTTTTAGATGAAGAATGGCTTTTCTCAGAGCAACTGCAGGGTATTCCAGACTCTTCAGGTTCAGCGGCCAGGAGTCTGCTTTCAGCCTGGGGCTTTTTGTAGACAGTCTCTGTCCATTCCAGTTGCTTTGGAGATGTCTCTGCTGTTGACGTTCTGTAGCTTCCATAGGTCAGGTCTAGGTGTCTATTTGTGTTTATTTTTAATTTGGTAGTCATGCAGAACTTATGATTTATCAAATCTGGACATCTTAATTTATTTTTCCGTTGTTGTCTGGTTTCTCTCCCTCTGAAACATCTCTGTTTATTGAACCCTTTCTGTGATTTTTTTGTATCTTAGTTGTATCTTTTGTTTTGTGTCTTACTTTGTTTTTGTGTGTTACAATGTATTTGTCTATTATTTCCCTGTCTTGATGATATTGATTCTTTGATTAATTTATCCTTTGAATTTTTCAGTTTACTTTTATGTATTTTATTTATTTTGTGTGAGGCGGGGTGGAGACTGAGTGTGTGCCATGGACTATGTGACAGTCAGAGGACAATTTGTAAAGTTGATGATCTGCATGGGTTGGCAAGATCAAGCCCAGGTCATCAGGCTTGTACAGCAAGCCCCTTAACCGGCTCATCCATCTTGCCTGCCCTCCAGCCAAAGCATGGTAAGATGCCCCCTTCTCTGTGATCTTGTATAGGTTTTGTTGTATTAGCTTGATCTCTGCTAACTGTGTTATTTTTGTTTTGTTTAATACAAAGTCCTGCTGTGTAATTCAGCCCTGCTTTGAACTGGCAATCCCTCTGCCTAACTCTTTTTTAAATTATTTTATTTATGTTCCAAATGTTGCCTCCCAGTCTCTCACAGTCTCTTCTCCCGGAGTTCTTCACCCCATATCCTCTCCCCTTTTCCTCTGAGAGGGTGCTTCCCCCAACCCACACCCCATCCCAAACATCCCACCCTGCCCCACCCCCACCTCCACTCCACCACCACAATCCCCTGGGCATCCCCCTTCTCTGGGGCATCAAGGCTCTACAGGATTAGGCACATCCTCTCCCACTGAGGCCAGACAAGGCAGTCCTCAACTACATATATGCTGGGGGCATGGACCAGCTATGCTCTTTGGTTGGTGGCTTAGTCTCTGGGAGCTCCAGAGGTCCAGGTTAGATGATACTGTTGGTCTTCCTATGGTATTGCCATCCCCTTCAGCTCCTTCAATCCTTCCCCTAACTCTTCCATAGGGGTCCCCAACCGCAGTCCAATGGCTGGCTGTAAGTATCTGCATCTGTCTCAGTCAGCTGCTGGCAGAGCCTCTCAGAGGACAGCCATGTTCCTGTCTGCAAGCACAACATAACATCAGTAATAGTGCCAGGGTTTGGTGCCTGTGCATGGGATGGATCCCAAGTTGGGCTGGTCACTGAATGGCCTTTCCTTTAGTCTCTGCTCCATTTTTGTCCCTGCATTTCTTTCAGACAAGAACAGTTCTGAGTCACAAAGTTTGAAGGTGAGTTGGTGACCCCATCCCTCCATTGGAGGCCCTGCCTAGTTCTCAAAAGTGCTAGATTTACAGGCTTGCACTGACATACCCAGCCTTCTACCATTCTTGATTTCATATTTGCCTTTATCTTCCTCTTCACCACAGATTCAAGAGGCTATTTACTCATTAGCATCTAGTAAATCCTGGTACATTGTTGGTGCTGGATAATTATTTCTTGAATGAGCACATATTATTTCTCTAATATTCCCACATAGTGTCAAGGTTCAAGATAAGAAGAAGCATCACCCTGTTTATGTACAGGGTCAGACAACATCATCCACTTTAACAGCCTGTAACAATCAACAGAAATGGGCGAGAGAAACTGTATGCTGAAGCAGTCACATCTCAAAAGACCTTTTGTAACTTTGTGTTCCACAGCGTACTTCTAAGATTTGTGATTGCACGGAGGCCAGTGATAGGAAAGAGAGTTGGGGCATTTAGAGGCCGGGTGGTCTAATGTAATTGATGGTACATGAAGACCTGGGCTCTCCTTCATCCTATATCAAACAGTCTTCATGGAGGCACTTTGGTTTCCAGAAGTGGCTATTACTCAGGTACCCATGGGGACAAGCTGTCTTGTGAGTCTGTGTGCCAACATGGTGCACACAACATGGGCTGCCCTAGGACATGCATCTGCATCTTGTGGAGCCCCATTTCCTGGACCTCCGTGGCTTTGCTTCTGCTTGTGTCTCCTCATCTCTATCAGCTGGGCTGTATCTTCCTCTTGCTCTCCTCCCCCCTGCCCCCAGCTCTGGTTTTATAGCTGATGTAGCAGGGCTCCTCACACCATGACTCTTCAGCTCTGCATGCCACACCACGCTTTCACTGTAGTTGCTCACTGTGCTGGGGGAGGCAGAGCCTGGTCCTGCTCCCCTCTGCTATAATGCTGGACTTCGGCTTCACCGCACATCTCCGCACACCATGAGCTCAGCTTCCATGTATAGCTTATCCTCATCTACTCCACTGGTCTCCATGGTCAGTGGCTTAGCATCCAAAGGGCAGGAGATCTGCTAGATTCATCCAGTTTTCTCTCCCCAGATGTCGCCACACTTCTCTTGTGTGTGGTTGAAAATAACATCAACATTCTCATCTTTGTCTTGGAAATAATTACTTAATCATCGCTTTGCTTCTGTTGAGGATCTGACTCTTTTTCTCTTACAATACCTATACGCTCATCTACAAAATCAGAGATTAAAAACCCAGTAATTTCTATGGAAAACAATCTTTTCTGGCTGTGCAATCTCAAATCAGTTACTTAACTTGCACATACTTGGATCTTGTCATCTGTAATTAAGATCACAATACCCGCCCTACTGGTGATTGTGAAGATTAAATGAGCTATATAAACTGCTTAGCACGTGGAAAGCCTAAAATAATAGCCTGACGAGAGCAGAGGAGTCTGTGAAGATGGGTATGAGTGTCTTTAATCCCAGTGCCCAGATTCACTCTGCTTTTGTACACCCCTGGCTACAAGTGATCCCCAGTTGGGACTCTGTTACAAATACTATTGTCCCTAGTCTCTCAAGGCTTCAGGGATTTGGCATCTAATAGAGACCCACTTTTCACGTCTTCTGTATACAAACCTTAGTTCCCATTTGGCTGCTTCAGTTATGACTGAGTCATTGTAGCTGAAAGTGTGCTGTCACTGCTGGCCAGAATTCTTAAACCACAGAGAGATTGAGTCTCTACAAATCTCCTACTCCTCAGTGTGTGCATGGCACAGAGATGTCCTTTAGAAGACCATGGCCTACTCTGTGTTTCCAGTACAGAAAAACACAAATAAGCAGTCCCTTGAACTTGGTCTTGGGGACCATGGCCAGTCTGCTGTGTTTGCATTGTCAGCCACACTCCCCAGCACCAAGCCCATTGATGATTATATTAAAAGCTGCATTCCAGGGAAGGATCTGCTCAGCCACCACACGCCTATTCATTATTTATAAACAATTAAAGGGCATGGTCCAAATGAATGCAAACATCTGGGAAAGTCATTATTCATGTACGAATCTACTCAAGCATTTGTCATCTCCCTGGTGACTTAACATACTCTCTGTGCCTTGGGACCTCAAATTATATTAAGCAAAGTAGATGCTTAAACTCTTTTATTTAGTTTAATCGCTGGTCTCATTTCACTTGTTCAGATTATTTGGGCTCATTTAAAATTAGCCCTCCTGTCTCCTTGATGCATTAAAATAGAAAGGAGGGAAATTTCTTTTTAGAACCTACTGCATTCTGAGGATGAATGCAAATTATCCTACTATGATTCTTAATGACCCACTATTAACATAGTAGGAAACCCAGTGCATTAATGCAATGCTACTTTTCACATCATTACTCCTAATGGAAGTGTTACCAGGATAATAGCTTGACCTTTAGCTATAGATTCTGATAGCAGAATATATTCTGCTTACTCCATACCTCTATTCACATGGCGTATCCTCTGCTTCCACTTCAGCGCCATGACAATCCTTTGGCCTTGTTCTGAGGTCTCATCTGCGATTGTAATGGAGAGAATAGAATTTCATCTTCAATAGGTAAATTCTAGTTAAAAGTCCCTTTGAAGTTTGGATGTAATCCATGAGCCAGAATGTCAATAATGTGCCTAGTGGAAGTATTTGTTTGTGTAGGCTTTTTTTTTTTTTTTTTTTTTTTTTGAGAAGCCTGTGCTGTGCCTTCAAAGGTCTTAGTCATGGGCCCAGGGGATGGTGATTTTCTAGCATTTTTCTATTGAAAGCAGAAAACTTTTAACTGAACGAAGAAAAAATAAGCAGAAACTGTTGCCTTTTTAAGTGAATGATGAGTAACCGAGCCCAAGGTTAGACTGAACCTCTCTGAGCTGCAGCCCCTCGTGGAATGAGAGAGATTTTCCACAGCCTTCCCTTTGGTTCTTCTGAACTGGCTGTTGGTGCACATGGAGCCATTGGGCATTGGCTGAGGTCTCCTTTGTTATTTTGGAAGCACAACTTGCTAATGTGTGATAATTTGGGCACAAGCATTTTGCAAGCTTAAGAAAGGAAGTTGCTATGGAAATTAATTGTGTACATAGCATTCTAAGTGGAAAGATGTTTACCTCAGAAGGCAGTCTACTCAGTCATTTTTGTAGTATGCTTTCTCATTTAAATAAATAGAATGCTTGATACAAATGCATTGTGTTTTTTTTTTAATTTTATTTATTAAATCAGAACTTCAAGCACCTGTTGGCAGTTCCTCAATTAGTAAATGTTATTGTGGGCATTTGATTATAATGAAGCCTTTTCTCTTTAAATATGTTTTGTTAATTAAGACTTCCTGCTCATCCAGAGAGATCATTTTCCAATTAATCTACATTATTTTGAGCTCCTCTTCTTCGCTAACATTAGCCACGAGACTGGGACTCTGTTGATTTTCTCGCCTGTTTCCTGAGCTTCCTTCCTACACTGGGTGCTTTGAGGGAGACAAAGAAATGAGCATGGTAGGGGAAGCTAAAGAGCAAGTCTGTGCCCTGGGAATATGGTGCATTTCCTCTGCTGTTTGCTCTCCTTTGCCCTGCGTACCCCACTGTGGCTCACCTCATTCACATAACCCTACTCCTGATCCTGCTTCCATCTCTCCTGCCCTGCTCACCTGAGCCCGTGACAGACCTCTCCATGAAGGCTCTCGGGAGATCTGCACACCTCCCTCCATCCACACGTCATCCGGCGTGAGTCACTCCCCTGCATACATGAATATCCATCAGATCCCTGGCCACATGGTGTCAGGACCTCAGTAGTCAACGACTTCCACTCCTGCTTGGTACCCACTCAGCCAGCACAGCTCAGCATCCTTCCACACGGCTCTTCCACCTTTGCTGATTTCACTCCAGCATTCCACCAGACTATTCTAGATGTTCCTTACTGCCGTCTAACCCTCGCCTGCCAACCCACTGGTATCTCCATTTACTGATCCATGCAGCATCTCAGATTCTGTCTGTGAGCCCCTCTCTGTTCTCGTTTTCCTGACATCCTCACATACTTTAAGTCTCCATTCTGCTGCTGAGCTGGTTTAGCTAATCCTAGCACCAGTCCATCCCTTCCACCCAGACCTCTCATAGACTGCTTCATCCCACCCAGCAACCCCCAAGTAGACTGCTGCACCCTGTTCACTGTTTCAAGCCTTACTGCTTGTCCTCAGTCTGCTACTTGCCCGTTGTCAACAATCCCAAACCTTCCCACACTCTTGTCTCCATGGTGCCTCACCACTGACCTCACTGAGTCTCCGGAGCCTGGAGCCTCAAGCTAAAGCCACTTCTTGTCAATATCCTCATTCTCTGGCATCCTCTGTACTTCCATTCTGTACCCCATCACTCCTAGTTCCTCCAAGATGGTTGCTTGACTCATTCTCTCCTTTCTCATCTGTCCTGGATTCAGCTGCTGTGTTGCCTGCTCCCACCACCTACAAACCATCCTTCTTCCTCCCTTTCCTCCTCCCTCACCTCTGAGCCCAGGTCTTTCTAGAGGGATGTTGGTGGCTCTTCCCCCAATGGCTCTCAGCAGACCCTTGCTAAGCCCCTTTTTCACTAATGCTCTGGAGCCAAACGTCACCCTTGAGAAGACTTTCTACCTGAATCCCCTGGTTTTGCAGTCATCCTGGTCTTCTTAGTGGGCTTCTCTGCCTTCATATTTATTCCTGGTGTTCTCCACAATCTATGCTGTCAGGTACCCTTCATTCTGTATGTTCTCTCTTCTTCACAGTTTTTCTGTTTATTGTTTTAACTACCTCGTATACAACAGGCTCTTCACGATTGGTGAGTTTAGCGTCCACAGATTTAATCAAGCAGGGATTGAAAATAGTCAAGGAAAAAAATAAAACAGAAAACCTTTGATGCTGGCACCATAGTTTAATGGTAAAGTACACATTTTAAATGTGTAGACTTCAGGTGGTGCACACCTTTAATCCCATCTCTTGGAAGGCAGAGGCAGATGGCTCTCTTAGTTCAAGGCCAGCCTGGTCTACAGAGCAAGTTTCAGGACAGCCAGGACTACACAGAGAAACGCTGTCTCAAAACAACAACAATAATAAAGCATGTAGACTTTTTCCTTGTGATAATTCCATAAATATATGATGATAGCATGCATAGGTAATGTATTAGCTATATGACTATCTTCTAGGGTCATGGATGGTCCCCACAGACCCAGACCTAACGGCGTCATTAGCCTAGCTTCTTTTGTTGTACCTCTCCGTCTAACCTTCCGCTGGCCACGTCACATGGATGCTCCATAAACAGCCTACTCCAGGTTTTTGCCTTTTACTTCACACACCTGACCACAGAATGTCACTCACCTGCCCTAGCTGCTTGACTACCTGGGACAAGTATTTACTTCCAAAAGGGATCTCCGTGTCCCCTCGGGCCTACAGAGCCATCCTCTCTATACCTGGTTTTTTTTTTTTCCTACACAACTGGACTGCTTGCGTCTGAGTTTACACATCTTCTTTCTTCTATTTCCCTAGGACACGATTTTAAAAGTAATATTGCTGATCAGGAGTGGAACCATTTTATGGGTCTCATTATATTTTATTCTTATTTCCCAATAAAAAATTCCCAGTCTTATGCTGCTAGTATAGTAGTAATACTTGCCACAATTTTGCTACTATCAAGCCCTTTTGACATTGTTTTTCTAACTTAGGATAAGTGTACCAAGTGTGCTTTGCACTTCTTTGATTTACATATTAGTTGAGCCTTTTCCCTAGCATTTTATACTTCAAATACACTATTGATCTACAGGACTATTGAACTCACTCTTTTATATGAGTTCACTCTTTAAAGATCTCGAACATTCTGCAGCATATATAACGTGGCCAGGTTTCGTAGCTCTCTTTTAAGATGCTTGCTTTTCATTGAATGGGAATTTCAATTTCTGTATAGTTGTATCTGTCAATATTTCCCTTTGTCATTTATTTTTGAACGAGACCTTTTAACACATTGAAATTACCAACATTTTAAATACCACGAAGGCAGTGGGACATGGCTGCTTACTGACCCACAGGCAGCAAGGTAAAAGGGCGGGTTGGGAGTGCTCAGGAGCAGAAATGTCAACTGCACACTTCACGTGCGGTCACACACTGTGTGGCTTTCCTGGGGTCATTGTCCTGCCTCTCTTTTGTCCTGCCCTGTAACTCTCCATGGCTTAATAGGGTAGGTCTTTCCTCATATCTAATGCAGTGTGCAGGGTATTGAGTCCTGCCTGGACTGAGTCTTAGAATTTCAGTAAGATGGACAGCAGTATTAGTTGAGTACCAAGTCCATAGGGATCATTGTGAGAACATCTCTGTGTAATGTTGCACTTGATTTAACAACTTAATTAACAACACAGGGGAAGTCAATTAACACAGATTCTCAACTCTGTCATGAATGGACCTGACAGAGCCATATGAAACATTTTCTTTTCCCACCAGACACATGTACACAAAAGAAGAGCAGTTTCCACACAAACTGCTTAGTGTCTCCAACCAGTTCCATGTGGAAGCATAAGCCATCGTCGTAGCCAGGGCTCAGCTGCTGGCCATCTTTACCAAGAAGACACAGCACTGCTGTGGAGCATTGTCCTAGGTAGGGTTTTGCTGCCGAGAAGAGACACCAAGGCCATGACAACTCTTAGAAAGGACAACATTCAACTGGGGCTGGCTTACAGTTTCAGAAGTTCAGTCCATTATGGCAGAAAGCATGGCAGCATCCAGGCAGGCACGGTGCTGAAGAAGCTGAGAGTTCTGCACCTTGATCTGTAGGTGGCAGGAGGAGACTGACACACTAGGCATAGCTTGAACATAGGTGACGTCAAAGCTCACTCCCACAGCGACATACTTTCTCCAACAAGACCACACCTACTCCAACAAGGCTACACTTCCTGTTAGTGCCACTCCCTATGGGCCGAGCATTCAAACACATGAGTCTGTGGGCGCCATTCCTATTCCACCACGAGAGTGGTCCCTACAGATCTGACATCCTTAGGAATTCACTTGAGGGCTGAGGAAGTAGCTTGTTATAGAGCACATGCCTGGCGTGTGTGTGTGTGTGTGTGTGTGTGTGTGTGTGTGTGTGTGTGTGTGTGTGTGTTTAGGTTAAATTCCCAGCCACAGAAAGAAACAACAAAAGACATAGACTTGCTTTCTCCTTGGGAAGATCTTCCTGTTTTGCTCTGCACCCCTTGTTGTGAAAGTGTTTAGTAGCATTTCATGGTTTTTTTTTTTTTTTTCAGTCTTTACAGAAAATTACTGTACTGCGAATCATGTGGATAAACTTCCTGGCCCAAGAGACTGGGTACAGATTCTACAGGATCAGATTAAACTGGCCAGAAGAAGATTGAAAAGAGGCTCAGGTATGAATAAGCTATAGAAGAAAACATTGCCTCACTGAACCTTTCTGAAGCGTGGTGCTTTCTCGATGGGCCATCGTGGCATCTTTTGTCTCCGGAAGGAGATGTTCTGTGTGATGTGAATTTTTGAAGTTGTCTTAAGATTGAATAATAAAAATGATGTAGGCCATTTGCTTGTAATAGCACAAGAGGAAAAGGGTACAGATGTCATCTGTGGTCTAACGCGCGTCACGTGTAGAATTTAGTCTTCCGAGGTTTGCTTTTATCTGACTATTGATTTTTGGTTGTTTATATCTACATGAGTTTTTAAAAAGGCCTAATTCCTCAAAGTTTAAAAATGAAAAAGAAGGAAAAAAGGCGGTGGGAAGGTACACACGTTCCCTGCCCGAACGGGAGATAGAAAATGAAGGCTGTCTGTGAATTTGAGGCCAACCTGGTCTACATAGGACATGTTTCAAAAAATTAAAAAAAGCAAAATTTATCCTGTCAGAAATACTACATCAAGTTGGAGGGGATTTAAGGTGTGTGTGTGTGTGTGTGTGTGTGTGTGTGTGTGTGTGTGTGTGTGTTTTTAAAACGTGAACATTGGCAGTTTGGCAGCTATTTTCCTAGCAGGGTGAACAGCAGTTGGATTGTGACTACCTGGAGATTTGGTCATGGAGTCTCAGCCTCTGGAGTCTGACAGTGTACCACCTTTCTAGCTAGACATCTCCTTGGATTGATTTCCTCCTTTCGTCCAGGAAAGGTTTCTCTACTAGATCACAAGTCTCTTAAGACTTATTTTTAAATTTCATTTAAATTAGTATATATGTTATCCAAACCAATATGGCGATTCCTCAAAAACAATAAAAATAAGGCCTCGGGGGACAGCTCAGCTGGCAACATGCTTACCTTGCAACACTAGAAGTTCCTAGAACACAAGAATATACATAAGTAAATAATAAATAAGTAGCATGCCCTTGTAATCTCAGCATTGGACTCTTAGGGTGGGCTGGCCAGCCATCTTAGCCTACTTCATGAATTCCAAGCCACTAAGAATAACACAATACCTGATATTGTGCTCTGCCCCCCCCCCCCCCCACACACACACACACACACGAGACCTACTAAACCCATTTCTGGTATATCCCCAAACAAACCCAGTATGTTAAAGAGGCATCTGCATTCCTGCATTCACTAAAGTACTTTTTCCTAACAGCTTCTAAAACATACAATCACCATAAGCATCCACTTGACTAGATCGAGTAATAATAAAAATGTGCTGTACATACATAACTAAATGCTTTTGAAACTTTATAAAGAAGGAATTCTCTTGTTTGCGTCAACATTGGAGAGCCTTATACTAAATAGAGTAAACCAGGCCAGAAGTACAAGTGCCATGGAGTCTCAACCAAGGAATCTGATGAGGGCTCACAGAAGCAGAGTGTAAAATGTCCGTCACCACAAGCCCGGGGGCTGGAAAGGTGCTAGCAAAGGAACAAAATTTCAGTCTGGCACAGAGAGTAAGAGTGATCATATGACATGACTAATAATGTTATTATAATATACTCAAAAATAATTGAGTTCACATCACATATTTTCACAAAGTATATGATACATGGATTAATTTGTACATTTAGCCATTCTGCATGTGTACAATTTCAAAATACCATGTTGTGTATCATAAATATGTATTTCTTTAATTAAAAGAGGATTTATTAACTTTGCTTTCAACTTCTGTTGGTCAGAGTAATCCAACAACGGAGAGTCTCGGAACCCAATAGTGGCCCATCTATGGAGCTAGACCCTTGCAGTCCTAGTCTCAGTGAAAGCCTGGGGACTCCTGGAGAGCACAGACTCAGCCCACATTGGAATGTGAAAGAAGCTGCTTCTGATGTCAGCAAAGGAGTCAGCACCAGCAGCCACAAAGTAGAGGAATTCACTAGTGAGAACAAAGGCCAAAAGATGGGAAAAGGTTTAGTCCTGTGTTTTTTATCTGGGCAGCACTAGGAAGTGGATCTTTCCCCATAAATAAGGCAGACTCCCACAGGCCACTTGATCTGAACAGTGCCTTGAGGGTCTTCCAAAGCGCAACTTGCTGTGTCACGTTGACAATTAGAGCTAACACCACATGTACTAGTGTTTGCCTCCTGCAGAAAGAAACTACCTTTTATTGTTACTATTATTAAATTTATGCATGATTTTTGTTAGTCAAATGAAAATAAACCCTAGATTGAGCTGACAGTGGGCTTTGGGGATCTGGGAGGCTGGAGCAGAGACAGTTTGGGCTTTGATAACTGAGCTGCTCCTCACTTCAGACGGTATGGAGGTGTGGGCGAGCACTGCTGCTGAAGGTATCTCCGGGTGTTCAGTGCCACGGTAGCAGAACAGCTCAGTCTGATTCGCTTTAATGGACAGAACTTGATTGGCTCACAGTTCTGGAGGCTGGAAATCCAAGACTGAGGGCTTTCTTGCTGCATCAGCCCATGGCAGAAAGACACAGAGACATAGAGAAAGTGAGAGAGTGAGATGGAGGAAAAGTTGTGTGTGTGTGTGCACATGCATGTGTTTGCATGTGTGTGCATGTGTATATACGTATATGTGTATGCATGTATATATGGGTGTGTGGGTGTGTATGTATGAGTGTGTATGTGTGTGCATGTGTATATACGTATATGTGTATGCATGTATATATGGGTGTGTGGGTGTGTATGTATGAGTGTGTATGTGTGTGCATGTATGCATGGGTGTGTGTATATGTATATATGTGTGTGTATGTGTATGTGTGTATATGTGTATATGTGTATATGTTTTTGTGTGTGTAAAGTCACCCTTCCTCAGTGACAACATGAACCCACTCTCAAAGGCAGGGCAAGGTTGTGGCCTGACCACCTCTCACCAGGCTTCTCCTGCCAGCTCTGCTGCCCTGGGGACTGAGCTCGGATGCAGCATCTTTGAGGGACACATTCAGACCATAGCCATGTTTAACAGGTGCTTGTCAGCTGAAGCCTTCCTAGTGCAGTCCTGTCCTCCGGCCTCAGGCTGTGCAGCCAAACTGACCTTCTCTCCACTTTCCCAAGTACTGCAGAGTCTCCCCTGTCCTGAAGTCTTCCATAGCGGCCCCAGCATGCTCGCTGTAGAATCCCTTTTCTGTTTCCTGAGAGCAGGGTGTGCTTCTATGCCATGTCTGTGTCCCAGATGACCTAGTGTGAGGCAGGGCTGACTCTCAAGACATGTTTGAATAAATCAATAAAACATCAGTAATTCCAGAAAAAAAACACAGTGCCACACAAACACCCTGGTTTTCTAGCCAAAATGTGAACTCCTGAAGAACACTGCTGTTTTCTCAGTTAAGGTTCAAAGATTTATTCCACCCCCTGTGGACCCATGGGTGGCAGTGTCCCTGAACTCTGCCCTGGGGACCCCTAGTGTCACTTTGTGGCCACCATATTAGAATCCTTCCCAGTCTCCTTCCTCTCACAGCATCTCCAGAGAGTCAGAGCCTATCGTATCTGGGGGCCTCACTTCATCAGTGTGGACAGTAGATTAACCTTCTGCTAACCTGGCTCTTCACTTGAGTACTTCAAAGCTCTGCTTCTGCCCCACTAACATCACAAACCCCCTCCACTGTATGGCTTTACACCCTCTCCCACTCCTAGAAGGGGTTAAGACAGGAATAAAAAGGAGAAAAAAAGAGAGAGAGGAAACACAACATTTGAAAGACCTGTAAGTGGCTCATTAGGTTTACCTGGTACATAACCCCTGACTGAGCCGTGACATGTTAATTCAGTTTTACAGGCAAAGCAGGGGCCAAGCCTTAGGCCTGAGTGGCAGCTCTGCCAGTAAGCGTGATGTTGGTTTGTGACTCCTAGCTTCTGCCTCAAGTGACTCAGCTGTTGGATACATAAGGACTTCCGTCTGTGCACCTACTTGTTCATTTGGAAGGGGAAATGGTTGGCCCAAAACACAGAGACACCAGATATTCAGATTTAAGAGAAATTTAAAATGGGTCATGATAAAAAGGCATAGATGTAGCGTCAGCAAGACAAAGGAGCAGTGACCCATGAGTCAGCCTCCTTCCTGCTTCTGCTCCCCTCACAAGGTGCTTCCAGACCTGCTCTGTGCTGAACTACCTCAGGCAGGCCAGCAAATATATGTGCATGTGGCTGTCTCATCCTGTTTCCTGAGACTGGTGGGAACAGACAGGAATGTGCATCAGCCCCTTGAGAGTCTGAGGAAAAGAGCTGTCTGGACTCAGACTATAGATACCCCTAGTTGTAACACTACAGTGACTGCCCAGAACAGACAGGGCTTTCACGGACCAGGCCCTGTGCCTCTGGAGGAAAGTCCTATAGGACCTGAAATTTTTAAGTTTTAAGAAAACCTTAGGAGGAGGAGTCACAGAAAGTCAGGAGGCATCGAAGAAGGATTTTCCTATGGTAGAAAAAAGATATGGTCTTACTGAACCACAAGATGAAAGTATGTTCAGTTTAAATTTCTTCTTCTGGTACCTTCACCATGTTACCTGTGTGGATTTCCCATCACCATGACAGAGTACGTGACAAAGGCAACTCAGGGGAGGTTTCATTTGGTTCATGGCTTGAAGAGATGTCGTTCATCATGATGAGGGAGGTGACTGATGGACAGGGCATGTAATTAGAACTCCTCATCTCCTGACATCTCTGCAAAACAGAAAGCAGAGGCTTGAACTGGAACTGTAAAACCAGCCAGCCCAGACTGGGACTAGTAAGCCTGCTCCCAGTTACCTACTCCTACCAGCTAGGCCTCAAAGGTTCTACAACCTCCCAGAACAGTACTACCAGCAAGGCACCAAGGATTCAAACACAGGAGCCCAGCCCAGGGCAGAGGGCTGTAGACCTTAATCCTCTTGTTGGGTGCTGAGACCAGGGTCTCTCTCACCTTTCCCTCTTCACTCCAGCACAGACATCTGCACAGAGAAGGGATGTCCCTCTGCATCTCCCATTCTTATCCCAAACTGGCCAGTGACAATTTCTTACGCATCAGAGCATCTCTGCTCCTGATTGTCACCTCAAACATTCCTACACACACACTTGGCTGCTTTCTCCAGAAAGAGACCCAAACTGTAGCATGGTCCCCAGGGCCTCCTCTCCTATGACGCCCTCCACTCATCCACTCAGGAGATTGACTCGAGACATCTGAACACCAGCAGGTTTACATGATTGCTCTACATGGATATTTATGATGTGTCTAGTAGGCTATCTTGACCACTGGGAAGGAAGCTAACTCTTAAGAGAGAACCACCCCTGACTTACGGGCTAAACCAGGTCAAAAGGATGGCACCCTGGCCATAACACACAGAGTTTGTGTCTGTGTGTAAGACACTGGTACACTTCTTCCTCAGTAGCACAGAGTGCAACTCCAGCAAACAGATGGTGAGAGCCACTTGTCCTTCCCAGAAGAGCCAGGATCTATAATGTGACAGGCTCTTGGGTTTTTCATCTTGATTATTTTCCATCAAAATGGTAATATAGACAGTGTGTTAAAGATATTCCACAACTTCCACTGTCTTACTTACCGTACTTGGCTCAGTTCCTAGAATGGAGTGCAGACTCTGACGGACCCAGCTAATCAGCTCACCGCTCAGGGAAGTGCGACGGACTACAGGGGAAAGCAGTGCCCCACAGGGTTGGAAAGGTCGTTATGCAAATCCAAACAACTTCATTTGGGGCTCTCATCACATGTAATAATTTTTTTTCTATAACTAGAATTCCAATCCTGGTGTGGATTTTTATCATTTTTATTAGATTACTTCCGCAGAGCTGAAGTCACGATTTATTGTTTGCGTTAGATCCGGGAGTAAAGCTGTCACTGCTACTAAATTTTTATTGGACTTGCTCAGTCTTTTCCAAATTTTACAACTTGATCATTGCCAGAGAAGAACGACTGTGAGCTTCTTGTTACAGACAGGTGTTTTAATTAAGTAACACACTGATGTTCCTCATCCAGGGCCCTTGGCTCTGCACGTGAGCCAGTATATAATAATTTATACATAACCATTTACATATATTTAGGTCATATATGTTCTGTTCTGACAAAAGCACATGATCATATAGGTCTGCATATGAGAAGTATGGTAGGAGCCAGAGAGATGGCTTAGCAATTAAGACCACTAGTTGCTCTTCCAGAGGACCTGGGTTCAATTCCCAGTACCCACATAGTGGCTCACAATAGGCTATAACTACCATTCTAGGCGCTCTAATGCTCTCTTCTGACCTGGCCCCAAGCAGATGTGATGGTGTATGCTTGTAACCCCAGCACTGAGATTCTGGTAGAGACAGGCTGACCCAACAGTTCTCTGACTGGCCAGAGAGCTGCAAGTTCAGTGAGAGAACTTCTCCCCAAATAATTATGTGGAGAATGATAGAGGAAGACAGCTGACCACAACCTGGATCCTCTGTGTGCACGCACACAAAGGCATGCATGTACATGCACACACATACACAGAGTCCAACGAGAATGCCTAAAGCCTTTTATCTAGAGAATTGTAGTATATCTTACCTCTTTTCTGTAAATCACCTCATCCAACTCAATCCTGCCATTTTTCTTTTGGCCATTCTATTAAATATTATATCATTTTTGGTGGTCTCTACTGCAACCAAAACTGGCTTTGACTGTTCTATCTCTTCTCCGTGGTCTTGCTGCGGTGAATCCCATGGGCCAGCAGACATTGGTGACAGATGTACCCATCTAAGGACAAGACATGTGAGACAAACTAGAGGTAGAAAGCTTGGAACATTTCTGGCTATGTCTCCCTGTTCATGCTTACTTCACCAAGAGTTAAAATGAGACTGTAGTGTTGCTTTGGCTCTCACACCATCCCCATGAAGCAATCTGCTGGCCTCAAGATCCACAAGTACAGTCAGCAGAACTTGGGATGGGGACAGGATACAGATAGAGGATGCCACGAGAATCACCCCAGCAGCCATATGCAACTGTTTCCTTCGTCCCTAGCATGTCAGGGGAGACTTACTCCCTTGAGTTACCAGGTGTATGAGCCCCTTCTCTTTGCATTTAGTAGGTGTGTGTGTGTGTGTGTGTGTGTGTGTGTGTGTGTGTAAAACCCCTAAGGAGACTGAAACCCATATCAGAAGAGGAAGGCTTATATTTTAAATCACAAAAGGGAGGCTCTTTTGAAGAAATACATATTCTCTCTCTGCGGCTTCCTTCATGACTAAATGGATCCAGGACTGACAGCTCCAAACCGGGCATCTCCAAAGAAAAGTTCTTTCTGAGAATTCTCACTGTGAGTGACCCTCAGGGTTGTACAGTTCTACAGCCAGAAGGCAGTAACTTACCTGCTTTCAGAGTGTGGTTAACAGTCCATCCTGCTGCCGGCTGTAGTCTTATGAAAATAAGAGAAAATGAACAGAACTCACCCCTGATTGACAAAATAAGGTCAGAAGAGTTCTCAGGTTTTTAAGACAGGAAGGCTGACTCCCTGCCATGACCATCCAAAGGAAATCGTGCTTAAATAATGATGCTCAAACCTGTGAAACATGAACCAAGTGAAGCGGACAGTGAGAAGGATGAAGCCATCCTGTGCACCAGAGTTGTTTTAATTGTGTTGCTGTATTCTGTAGAATGAATGTGCTCCTACAACTAATGAGATTTGTGTTTTATGTTTGTAACCAGCAGAGGTAGCTGACGGTGATGAAAGACTGGACAGCATCATCTCTCTACCCCCAACAGGTAAAACACATTTACATTTCATCACCCGCTGCAAGGGAACATTTGCATTGAAAATGCTTTGACCATTAGGGATGCAGGTGCTTGAGCAAGCCGCTTCTGTAATAGACCCAGGCCCTCACATTCAGTTTCTTGGGGGCCTACATTCAGATCTGTTTTCACACTGAATATGAAAAATAACATTTTCTCACACCCTATTTTATATTCATAAAAATCTCAGAAATTCGAATCCTACGGAGTTAGTACCACAAGACACTGCCTCCCTGAGCCTTTAGACATAAAATGACACTTTTGGCATATAACAACATTTAACTTTGAACTGGGATTGTCAACTTTGTGTGACCAAATTCAGGCCCGTTTTGTCTTGTTCCACCAGAGGCCATTGAGAGGCAGGCATCCACAGTCTTCACGTAGTAATTTCTGTGGTTTTTAAGTGTGTTTGAATAAGCCAGCCCAATCAGTGTGGATGACATACTCCTGGTATTTGAACCAGATCAGCAAATGCAACAGAGTTCTAAATCATTCGCTATGCAACTGTGTTCAGCTTGATTCCGACTGGCCACAAGATTCTGTGTGATGCCTCTGATCCTGGCCTCCTGCCTGCATATGAGTTCACACCCAAGAGTAGAATAGGTGCCTGACCAGTGAGCCTTGTTTCAAACAATTTCTACCCTCACATATCCTCCACTTAATCTCAGGACTCCCATTTGGCTGTCCTTCCAAGATTGTCCAAAGATTCCATTCATAAAATCCAGACAGGCCAAAAAGACCTTAAACTATAAAAGCTCAATTCAGTATTGGTGGTATTGGTTTTTTTGTTTGTTTGTTTTTTTTTCCCTCTAAATCTGGGGCTGTAAGACTTGAATTAAATTTAGAAAATGTGAGTGGAGTGGAGTTGCAGAGACTCTTGGCAGAGTCCCTACTGGTCACATGGTCTTGTAACCATGAACACCCAAGACCATGGGGTCTTGAGGCCCAGAAATATTAACATGTATTTTGGAGTTTACTAAAGCAAAGCTCATAGGTGAACTTAGAACTGCCAGAAGCCCCTGCCATGTAAATCACACCTTGCTTTCTCTGCCTTGAGTAGCCAAGCAACAAGTCAATGGACAGATATATGAAATGCATGTCACATGGTGCACAAAAACCTGCCTACAGCCAGTTCTTCTGTTCTATAGTAGTTCTGTAGAAGGAATCGCTCCGTGTTGTTCTGTGTTTCCATACTTGTAGGTCAGGAGAGCAAATGTGTGCTCTCCAGTGCTCCTTACCATTCTCTGAATATCAGGACAACTCATGCTGATAGTATAATTATCACCTTTGACCCATTCCCAGCAGATGCAGGAAATACTAATCATAATGATGAAATTGTGGTTCAGGGCCCTCAGGGAGCAATGTCTTACTTTTGTGCTTGTCCCCAGGGCATCTCTAGCAGCTGTCCTCTGCATCAGATGACGCAATGGGTTTTTGCTTTATTATTTGAAGACCATGTATCTTACGATTATACCTTTGCATTTAACTGTCTAAAGATGGAGGCAGAGAGGCTTCAGAGATAAATAAATAAATAAATAAATACCACCAGCCTGGGGTTGACAAGCTCCTAAGGAATTGGAAAATGAAGGGACCTTGAGAGTTGATCTGGACAAATACCTCCTTTATATCCAGCCCTTTTATTTAAGGGGGTGGGAGAGATGGAGGCCCAGAAACATGACTTTTCCAAGGTGTCGCAGCTGGTGATAGCCTGGTTGGCCCTGTCCCCTAGACTCCCAATCCTTATAGCATAGAGCTTTCGTATACCTAAGTGAAAGCCAGCTCTTCTCTGCATGTTTCCTAAAGATCCCGGGAGACTTGGATGTATGGTGCTTTTAGGATTCCATTTCAGTGACTCTGCCTCTGTATGTATGTTTGATACCATCTACCCACAGTCCACTTCAGTTTAAGCTTGTTGCTTTTATTCCTTTCCTAAATGCTTCCCAGGGAGCTAAATAGAGATACAAACCACTGAACAGCATTGTGTGTGTGTGTGTGTGTGTGTTTTAAAGTATTTGTCATTTTGAAAACATAAGAAAGAGGCCACAGATAGGTTTTTAGGTTCTCAGATTTTAATGTCAAATTAAATAATCTCGATAGCATGCTTCATGGTTGCCTTCCAAAGTAAAATCCCAAATCCAGCACACTTGTTAGGATGCAGCATTGCTGTGGATCGCCCCTCTGCGTGCGCTGACACGGCCATCGAAGGTGAACTCCACGTCCTGCACACAGAGTTCCAGTGCACTCAGCCTCACTGAACAGAACTGTGGAACCAACTGGATGTGAGGTCCACATCTCCAGCACCTCAGTTATCTGAGTTGACCAAAGCTGACCCTTCGTAAAGAGTCAGCAGTGCTTGTGTTACTTTAAGTGTCTTTTTGGTCTTTTAAATTTTGTATCAGGGAGAGAGGAAGGGAGATCCTTGTGTTGCTGTGAGCCTGTAGTAATCAGGGTAGAATTATGCGCGCTCAGGTGGTCAGATGGCTTCATTCCCAGATACTAGTTGAGTCTCAAAATGTGTCTTATATAGCCCAGGTTGGCCTCTCTGGCTTTGACTTTCCAGTTCTCTTACCCCTCCCCTCAGGTGCCGGGACAGTAGGCATAGGCCATGCTGCTAAAAATGTGTTGACCCATTCAGTGAGCCTTTGAGCAGCAGTCAGCATAGGACCCCACACAGATTCCTGCTCTCAGACTAGGGTGCGAGAAAGAAGCAGCTACTTACACACTATGGAATAGATGTGGAGGCAGTGCAGGATCGGAGACTGGCCCAGAAATCCAGGGACAAGTGACATTTGTTTAAAAAAAATGCATAGTCAATCAAAGTAATTCCTTTCCAACTTGAAGATGGGGCCTGTGGATTTAAATAGGGTAATACTTGTCTGGATTTACCAATTTACATTCTCAGTTGGCATTCTTTGTGTCTGTGTTTCAGAAAACACAAGTAAAAGAATATACTTACTATTACTACCCAAAGACAACTGTTACTGATGCCCCCTCACACAAAACAAATAGAGAATATTTGGTTTATTTATCTAATGGAGATCAAATAAATGAAATTTGTCTCCTGAGTTGCTTGGTTTTCACCTAAGACACATTTTTTTTCTCCATTCTATCCAAGTATGCACATGCATTACTAGCTATTTAATAGTGTTTTCAGGGGTAAGTCATATTTAGCTATTTTCTATTGTTGAACAATATGCCACTAATGGTAACATATATTCGTGGGCTTTCTTGTTTTAAAAAAATCTATCATAAATTCCTAATTCTTGAAATTACTCACTTGGCACAATTGAACTTGATTCTTTGTGGCTGGATGGCTGTGACTGGCTGGCATGGGCATGTGCCCTGCCCTCAAACCCTCCAGGAGACTTACCTGCTCCCCACCAGACCCTGGCCATGTGATAAAATGTGCATCTCTGCTGTAGAGGAGCAATCTCCCTCACCGTCTTGTCTCTGTTGCAGGTCATACATTTGTCACCAGGAGAGAGACTCCAGAGGACCCAGAACGTGGTTTGGTTGCCTAGACTTCTAGAACACTCTTTGTTTCCTCCAAGGTCCATGTAGCAGTTGCTGATCCTGCAGTGTGGGTGTTCTGTGGTGGCTTGTACTGTCTGAATAATTTCTTTGTAACATGTGGTATCACAAATCCAGTTCGGCATAATATTTTTTTAAAGAACCATGCTTACAGATGTTACCCTGTAAGCGTCCAGCATGTGTGACCCATCGTAAAGAAGCCATCTCCTTCCTGTTCCTGTCCATTCATAGCCTCAGTGTGAAGACACAGTCTTTCTAAACATATTGATTTTATTGTGAATTGCTTAGCTGCATGCAGAGAGGAGACCTTCTCTTCCAGGACTGACAGAGGTTACAAAGCAGTGCTAACTAGCCCCTCTTCAGCTTAGAGAAGGGAAGAGTTGCTCTGAGAGACAGGGGAGCTCCTACCTGACCAGTGAAGTTGTTTATGACATCAGTCATAGGAACCCAGAGCAGACATTCGGAACTGGAGAAGTACAAATGATGTACGAATTCTTAAGAAATAAAATTTTTCACATAATTTATAATGATGTAATGACAAAAAAATAATATCTCAAAGTAATCAGCCATATGCTTAGGAGCTCTTAAGCATTTAAATACGGTTTTAAATGAGCAGCCTTGGCTTTGACTCTGTTTTTGTGTTCATTCTGTAGTCTGGTCCCTCACACGCTTGCCTTCTACTTTATGTAAGACTAAATAAGAGGAAAAGAACCTGGGTTTATTTTAAAGAAATTATTGCTGTGGAGATATTTGTTTTACAGACATATTTACATCCAGGTTTGGTTTTTTGTTTTTGCTACTGAAATAGTGCATTGAAAATACCACCTTAGAAAACCTTGCATTTTCACCTTATTTATCATGTAAAACAAATTGCCTTGAAATTTGGGCACTGGACACAAAGGCCAAAAATTGCCATAAAATAAAATGTGACTCTCATCCACCAAACCCCAGGGATAAAAACCTGCCAGGACAAAAGCTTAGGCTTCTCCCTACTACAGTTGTGGTGATGGGTTAAAGCCAACAGTTAAGTGTGCTTCAAGACCAAGTCCCACAATGTGACTTGCCAGTGAGACGGCTGAGAAGTATGTATGAGGCTGCCTAGGACCGGGGTTCCCTCGGAGGCCAGCTGGCCGTAGAACCTGGATGTCCTTAGGACCCTGTCCAGTGTACTACATCACATCACATGGAACACTAAAGATAGGACCAGAGCAGTATTCCACTGAGACCAGCTAGTGAAGATGATAGGCCATATATATCCCTGGAATGTGACAAAACATGCTTGTAGGTGTTGCTGGTGCAGTCAGTCTCTGGAGGAGACAGCAACACCTCACAGCTGCACCTTTTACTTCTCCCCGTTTGGAAGCTATGGGGACCGCTTGGAACTGACTCCCATCCTACCTACCAGTCAGCTAATGGTTTCTGGGTTTCTGTTTCCCGCTGCCCCTAATCCCTTTGTTTTATCAAGCGCCCTGCCTGATGAGCTGCAGACAGACCAGGACTCTCATTCACTCTGCAGCAGATCCTGGAAAAAAAAAAAAATTGTCTTCTGCCTCCCAGAATGAAATACTCCCCCAGGGGACTAGAGAAGCTGAATTAGTACCCTTAACTCTATTAAATGATGGTGAGTTTGTTTTTAGTACAGGGAGAACATGGACTCACAACTGGAGGCCCATTGGGTGTGCACTATAAACCTTCAGAAAACATTTTCTTCTGAGCCTGGGTGACAACTTGGAGTTGTCAGTACTTGAGGAGGGGTGGGAGTGTTTGGCTCACAGATAAGTACAATGGGTTCACAGATTGGAAAGGCAGATCAAAACTGTAAGAGTAAAACCATGTTTTGTAAGTTTACATTGTATTTGTGTTAACTTACCGTGACTACTGTTCAGCGTTGTTTAGAAACCCTTTTTATAGGCTTTCTTAGCAAAAAAAAAAAAAAAAGTCCACATCTACAGATGATATGTCTCAATCTTCTGTACATATGTTTTATTAATATGTAAATATTCAGATTTTTTAAAATTATGATGTTCTTTTAAAAGAATTCAATGCAAAGCTAGTTGTGAAAATGGTGTGTAACACTGTGTTGTGATTTCAACTCCCAAGATGCCCTTTATGTCCATTATGGAAAAATACAATAAATCACTTTAATTGAATGCACACGAGTCTTGCTTGCTACCCAGTCTTCTGGTGTTTATGAAGTCAATGCCGTTCATTAATTAAAAGCGATTTATGTATATTCTGATGATTTTTCTCAAGGTTTATGCCTGAGTGAGAAATTATGTTTACAAATAAAGCAAGCAGGTTTCTAGCAGAAAGCCTGGTAGACGGTTACAGTCCCAGCATCATCTGGCAGTCAGATCAATGGCTACAGCGAGTCCCACAGAAACACTTGGGCATTAAGCACTGAGATGCTCGAAGCCTAATTTTAAATGAATTAGGTAGCCTTATAATCTTCACTTAAAAGGTTAAGCCCCGCTTCTATGGCAACAACACACCAGAAGGACAAATCAATCCTTCCCAACATAAAGTGGCCGCTGAGGCGCAAGCGCTGCTCTTCTCCTCCTTCACCACAGCAGGGCGCTGTGCCGTGCTCGCGCTCCGTGCTGGGCCCTTCTTGTTCCCTAGGGCATCCTCAATCCCCAGCCTAGAATCTGGCTCCATTGGGGATTTACTTCAGAATCTGTTCCAAAATGAAAAGTTTGAGCTGTTTAGAACTTGGGTGGGGGGCTCGTGGTGGCAAGGGGTAGTGGCTGCTGCTTAAGAAATCAGCTGGACGGGGGGGGGGGGGGGGGGGGGGGGAAGGAGCACCAGGATGAGCTGTTTGCGAAAGCAAATCTACACTCAGCATAAATCTTCACATTGGCCGGGCAGTGGTGGCGCACGCCTTTAATCCCAGCACTTGGGAGGCAGAGGCAGGCGGATTTCTGAGTTCGAGGCCAGCCTGGTCTACAGAGTGAGTTCCAGGACAGTCAGGGCTATACAGAGAAACCCTGTCTCGAAAAACCAAAACAAACAAACAAAAAATCTTCACATTGTTACTTTGAAGCTGTGAGCTTGCCACAAGCTATTCTGTCCTACCATATGCCCTCTCCTTTGTGGGCTCCATTGGTATCCATGAAAATGTTTGTTGAGGGATCTACGTGATGCTTTACTGGCCAGGGCCACTGGAATGTACTTACTCCTTTATGCTGGCAAGGACTGCAGTCCTAGCAGAAGGTCTCTGACAGCCTTTCCAATCTGTTGTGAGCACGGGAGTGTCCACAGTAGGAGGCTCCGCCAGAAGGGGATCACTACCCTCTTCCTTCCACATCCCAGCCTTATCAAGTGATTGGTACGGTGGCCTTATTTTCCAGCTACACCCAAGTTCAGCTCCACCATGTACCCACCACAACTAGGTCAAACCCTGTGATGGCTTCCAGACTGCCAGGTTGAGGTACAAGGAAGAGAACAAGGCAAGGGCCAAACTGGAGAGGCACCTGGCACCAAACTGCTCCAGGCGCCTTCCCTTCCAAGACATCAGGTCATCGGGTCCACTACTGGAATAGTGTCAATAAAAGGTTCTGGTTTCTGTCTTCCATTGATCCATTCGAACGAAGTAGGGATCTAGCTGCTGTGGGAAGAACTATGGAGAGAGAAAAGAGACACAGGGCAAACCCAGCCACGTGCAAGTACAAGAGGAGAAACCAAAATTCAGACTAGCATGGGTTAGAGGGAGGTTGCTAGCTGGGATGCAAAAATACAGACCAGTGTCCAGAGGATGGTGGGTGAGCCAGGCCTAGATGCTAGCAATGATTCCTTCTGTGAATGTTGACAACACCCTTGGAACTATGCTGGCATCACAACAGAAAAGAAAAAGAGGAGGAAGGGGGAGAAGAAGGAGGAGGAAGAAGATGAAGAAGAGGAAGAGGAGGAAGGAGGAGAAGAGAAGGAAGAGGAGGAGGAGGAAGATGAGGAAGAGGATGAAGAGAAAGAAGAGGAGGAAGAGGAGGAGGAAGGGAAAGAAGAAGAAAAGGAAGAGAAGGAGGAGGAAGAGGAAGAAAAGGAGGAGGGAGATGAGGAAGAAGAGGAAGAGGAGGAGGAGAATTTCTTGGGAGAGGGGACAAAAGATTGTAAGAGCAAGAGTTGAGGAGGACCAGAGCCAAGCTGTCTTTTGACATGACAAGACTTATATGCATGACCTCACAGCATCTGTGGTTATCTGTACAAGACCTGTACAAAATCAAGCCAGTCAACACTCTAGCCTGGATTGGAGAGGGGGAAATCACAAACTCCACCTATAACTGAAGAGCTATTGATTGGCAGCTGATGGTTAGGGAAGGGAGAGTCTGTTTTCTTTAAAAGGTGTGGCCCCTGGTGTGTCTACTAAGCTCTAGTGGATGGTCTCACATCCTTGAGTATACAGGAAGCACAAATGGACTCAGTGGGTTATTTAAAAAAAAAAAATACATAAGGGAGTTGGGAGCTGGTGAGAATGTAGGGGGTGAATCTGGGAGGGGTGATGAATATAGTCAAAAGACACTATGAAATTCTCAAAATAGCAAATGTTTTTTTAAGATGTCCTCATCCAGGCTGGAGAGATGGCTCAGCGGTTAAGAGCACTGACTGCTCTTCCAGGGGTCCTGAGTTCAGTTCCCAGCAACCACATGGTGGCTCACAACCATCTGTAATAGGATCCAATACCCTCTTCTGGAGTGTCTGAAGACAGCTACAGTGTACTCACATATAAAATAAAATAAGTATGTCTTTTTTTAAAAAAAGAAAGTAAATAAACAAATAAATCTCTACCTTAAAAAAAAAATGTCTTCATCCAGAATTCACTTAAACGCCCTGTTACCAAATCGGACATACAGAAGAAACCCATGGGAAATAGCTGCATTCAAGGCCTGTTTGTATTCAGAAGCAACGTTACCAGATAGGAGGGAAGTTAAACTTGCAAGCTTTGTCCCACATTAGAAGCAATTACAATCTGTGGCACCGTTCATTTCTCTCAGTTCATCTCTTAGCTAATTAATCATCGAGGTGTTCCTATGACTCTCAACTCACAAATAGGCACCAAGCTCCATCTAGTGAGAGTTTTTACCCCGGTTGCTTAATGTTTTCTGGAATCATTTGCATGCACTTGGTTGAGGCACTAGAATCTAGGCCTCAATGTCAGCTTAGCTGTGAGACCATTAAGATTGTTGGCCTTCTGAAAACATTTTTAGTCAACTTTCCTAGCAAGAGTGAATTGGCTAAAAGCCTTCCGTGCAGCCTAGTCATCCTACTCACAGCAAACTGTGGTCTCCCGGTGTGGCGGCTTGAATATACTTGGTCCATGGGAAGTGGCACTATTGGGAGGTGTGGCCTTGTTAGAGGAAATGTGTCACTGTGGGGGTGGGCTTTGAGGCTCCTATGTTCAGGGTTCACCCAGTGCAGAAGAGACCCTCCTACTGGCTGCCTGCAAAAGTGAGTCTCCTGGCTTCCTGCAGATCAAGATGTAGAACTCTCAGGCTGCCATGCTTTCTACCATGATGATAATGGACTGAACCTCTGAAACCATAAGCCAGCCCCGATTACATGTCTGCCTCTACAAGAGTTGCTTTAGTCATGGCGTCTCTTCATAGCAATAAAACCCTTACTAAGATACCTTCTGTGTTACTCATCTTCCCCCTGACTTGATAAAACAGTTGAGATAAACCAACTTAGGGGAGGAAATTTTTGTTTTGGTTCATGGTTTCAGACACTTAACAGATTCCACATTGCTGTGGTTGTGTTGATGCAGAGGATCATGGGGGAGACTGTATAGCAGGCATAGGTGCTCACTTCAGAGTAGCCATGAAGCGGGAAAATGAAGAGAGAAAAGGGATCCTTTAGAAGGTATGTCCTCAGTGGCCTTCCTCCATAGATCTTATCTCTGACTGGCCCATTCATCTATAAATTCATCAATGGAGGCACAGTCACCCCTGAAAACTGCCTTGAGGCCCTAGACTACAAGATATGAGCCTCTGGGAGACATTCTAGATCCAAACTCTCCCACCCAGCACTACCCATTATGAAAGCAATTCCCCTCTCATCAACCCAAGTGCTGAACTTTTTATCAGAGAGCCAAGAAGAACCAGAGCACTGGCAACTTCATGCTGTGTCGGCCTCTGAGAGAGGGAAGGCCAGACAGGCAGCCCAATGAAAGGATCATGGACAAATCACAGATCTAACACTATACTGTCTAACGTTTTTCATCCTATAGTTTAGATCATGTGGACTGCCCTGTCACCCACTTATGGTTTCCATCAGCATTGCAAGTGTATGACAATTGGTGGCCAAAGAGACACTGACAATGTGTGGGAACAGGACCAAGGTGGGGAGTGAGAGACAATGGAGTCACATTATGAATCTTGGAAATTAGATTTCAGAGCAGCATCAGGGTGCATATCAGAGTTTATTGTGCAGCACATAAGCTTAGAAACAGTGTTTGAGCCAATCCCAAGTCCCTAAATCCTCAGCCAATCATGTCTTGCCACGCCATCACCACGCCCCAATGAAAGCCCGGCCTGGTGAGGTTATTCAGAAGGAGTTGGGACTCCTTCTGTTAGGACTTCCGTGAAGACCTGAAGCTGAAGACAGGAAACAGCCACCGCCCTGGCCTCGGTTCCTTTTTGCTGTCTTACCAGTGTTCTGGGAGCCATCTTAGATCGAGTGCAGAGTACAGCAGATCAGGACTCTTTGAGGTCTCTCAGGAGCCTGTGGTACCTCGCTCTCCAACCCACTTTTTCCTTCACAGGATTGATTTCCATTTCCCCCACAACCACATTTGATGAGGATTTCATAACTCAGAATTTCAGCCAGTACTCTGTGTGAATGTACACAGATAAACTCCTGTATTTTGTAATTCAAAGTGCATGAACTTGGGCATTCCCCCAAAAGCAATATATACAGATTATATATTACATGCATGCATGCTTATGTACATATGTCTAGTGCTTACTTTGTTTTCAGTGAAAATGAACATACAAAGGATCATTAAAAGGCCAAGGAATGTTCTAGAAACAGAATTCAGACAGTATAATACCCAGTACACCTTATATGCATATAACTGATAACCCAAATTGAATTGATGTTAGAAGGCTTTTTTGACTGTTTTACTCAATATCATTTAGAGCTATTCATTAAGAAGTTAAACATTTTAAACCATAAAATTTGGGGCTAGAGAGAGATGGCTCTGTGGTTAAGTGCACTGTTCATCTAAAGAATCCAGCTCAGCTCCTAGCACCCACTTGGCAGCTCAGAACATCTGGAAATCCAGTTCCAGGGGATCTCATAACCTCTTCTGGCCTGCTCAGATAGCAGGCATAAAAGTGGTACAGAGAGAAATGCAGGCAAACACCCACACAGACAGATAAAAATTAAATTAGATTTTAAAACCTGAATTTGAGACTATGTTTAGGTCATTCCTTTTAAATACTCTTCCCAAAGGGCAGCTGGTGCTGGTGTGTTTGATATTCTCTGACCAGCTCTCTTTCTCCCTGTTACGTGAACTCTTCCACTCAAGGTTGAGACACATTCAAACAAGGTGGAGGGCCCTTGGTGTGACTATGAAGTGAAAATCAATTTTACAGGGGAAATGGAGCATCCTAAATTGTTACAACTAAGTGACTGGTACCAATTGCATATTTTGTTAGAAAAACTGCTTTCTGCTATATTCTAGCATGAGAGGGAACGAGACTGTCATAATAGAGGGCACTCACCCGCTGCCGGACCAAATTAACTCTCATCCCAAGACGATGTATTTCTAACCACCTGATAAGGAAAATCAGAAGTAACTCAATTAACAAGTACTGTGCTGGCCCCACCCCACTCTGGTTCGGAACATAGTCTTCTGCAGCATCCTGAAGGGAGGCTCTTCACCTCATGTAACCATATCCACTGTGTCGTCTCTTGCCCTTCACCAATGCACCTTTAAAATGGGCCAGAAATTGTGAGTGTGTGGATCTCCTAAAGATGCATGTCTATAGTTAAGAGGTATGAGTGCACTGTCCAGGTTTGTTCTCCTACCCATTAATGTCAGGTTCCTGTGCCTTTTTCCAGTAGAACTGGCTGGCCAGTCTTGGGTGTGACCTTACTATAAATGCTAGACTAATTCCTGTATAGAGGCTGCAGGCCATCACATACACCATGATGGTGCTGTTATCTTACCTCTTGTAATTGTAGAGTTTTAGAAAATGAAACCCAAAAACTTTGGGATCAGAAAGCAGAGGATGAAGTAGACAAGTTTAGTCTGGAAAACTATTGGCCTTTGCAGGTGAAAAACCAAATGAATTTTCTAGATGTGAGAGACTTCAGCTACATTCAGTTAAATGTTTTGTAACACTACAGAAATAGGAACTTTGATGGCCATCGGAAATAAACAGACTTTGACTTGGGAAGATGGCTCCGTCATTACAACATTTCTGTGAAAGCAGGAAGGCCTGGGTTTTACCTCCAGTGCCCATGTTTAACAACAAATAAATAAAATTAATTTTTAAAACTGAGCGTAGTGATGTGTTTTCTTAATCCTAGCACAGGGGAGACGACAGAGACAGGATGCTCCCTAGGGATTGCTAGCCAGCCAGAGTCACCTACGTGACAAGCCCCAGGCTAATGAAAAATCCTGTCTCAGACAGAGTAGACAGCATCTGAGGAAAACATCTGGGATTGTCCTCTGGCTTCAACGTGCATACAGAGAGAGAGAGAGAGAGAGAGAGAGAGAGAGAGAGAGAGAGAGAGAAGAAGAAGAAGAAGAAGAAGAAGAAGAAGAAGAAGGAGGAGGAGGAGGAGGAGGAGGAGGAGGAGGAGGAGGAGGAGGAGGGAGAGGGAGAGGAGGGGGACAGATATAAGACAAAACCTAATCTATATAAATATACAGTAAAGGTGGCATAACATTCAACATAGCATGTAAGCCGCTACGACAAAACCACCACCCCCTAAAGAATGTAGATTCTCTAAAGATTTTTCCTCTAACTGGATGGATGAATAGTAATTAGCCCCGAAGGGGTTTGCAACCCTATAGGAAGAATATCAACCAACCAGACCCTCCAAATCTCCCAGGGACTAAACCACCAACCACAGAGTACACATGGGGGACCCATGGCTCCAGCTGGATACGTAGCAGAGGATGGCCTTATCTGGCATCACTGAGAGGGGAGCCCCTTGGTCTTGTGAAGGCTCGATGACCCAGAGTAGGGGAATGCCAGGTCATTGAGGCGGGAGTGAGTGGGCAGGTAGAGAAGCACCCTCATAGAGGCAGGGGGTCGGGGAGGAGATAGGGGGTTTGCAGAGGGGAAACTGGGAAGGAGGGTAACATTTGAAATGTAAATAAATAAAATAACCAATAAAAAAGAATAGTAGTCAGCCCCTTTCTCATCCCTGGGGGTCGTCCAGAAACATGACTCAGTCCATTCTGTCGTTCTATCACCCTGTTAGATACCCATGTATCCTCGAAGCTGGCTCACATGCTTGTGCACTGAAGCCTTAGAGAAGAAGGAAAGGTTTGCAAAGAAGAGAGTATTTCCTTGTGAAAATTTCCCTCTAGGGCTTGAGTGCTCACTTGTGCTTATGTCTCCTGGGCTGGAACTCGGTGGTTAAAGGTTATACTGAGCAGCTTGGACACAGAGGCTCGAACTGGGTGGCTCTGTGCTTAAAAGAATGGGTTTAAGTACTTCAAGAAGGAGAAGAGTGGATGCCATTATTCGTGCCACGGTGCCATTTTAATTAGTGGAAAGAGGGCAGTGTTTAGGGTGACTGAAGAAGTCATTGGTTAAAAGGAAGGCTAAACATGTACAAAGATTGACTCAAAATAAGACTTAAATTATAAAGCTCTTTGAAGAAAATATAGATGTATATCTCCATGCTTTAGGGTCAAGTAACAGTTGCTTACTGATGATACTAAAATCACAAATGACGAAAGAAAAATAAGTTGGACGTCATAGGAACGAAAAGGTTTTGCGCTGTGGAGTGTATCAAGACCTGGAAAAAAACTCACAGAATGGGGTGGGAGGGGGCTCGGTGGGTAAAAGCACTTGCTGTACAGGTGTGAGGGATGGTGTTCTTCTGAAGCCACCTGAAATCCAGGTGTGTGCGGTGGCCATCAGTAACCTCAGCCATTGTCAGGTTCCCACTGTAGAGTCCTGGAGCAGGCTGGCTAGTGAAAGGAACCAAACTGGCAAGCTTCAGGTTCTGCAAGAGTCCTTCCTGCTGCAGTATGTATCATGGAGTACAACTGAAGCAGTCACTTGACATCCATTTATCACCTCCAGATATATGGGCACAGGCACATATGAGTACACACAACACACACATGTGAACATGCATAAACACACATGTACATCATACATATGCAGACATGAGTACATACAATACACACATGTGAACACACAAACACACATGCACATCACATATATGCAGACATGAGCATACACAACACACACATGTGAACACACATAAACACACATGTACATCACATATATGCAGACATGAGAACATACATGTTCACATAAACACACACATGTATATCACACATATACAGACATAAAAGGAAAAACTCACAGGATGGGGAAAATCTTTACTAATCATGTCATAGAAAAACCTTATATTCTGCCGATGTAAAGCACTTTTGCAACTCAAAAATAAAAAGGCAAAATATCTAATTTAAAGTGTGCGAGGTATTTGAACAGTTTTCTCCAGGAAAATGCACAGTGGGCAAGAAGGCTAATAAGTATACAAAAAGACGCTCAATATCGTAGGTCATTGGAGAAACGGAAGTCGAAGTCACAATGAGATCCCTCTTTACAATGACTGGGCTGTTTATAATCAACCAAAAAAATTAACAAGCATTAGCAAGAATGGAGAAATGGAGCCCTCCTTAGATACTGCTGTTGGGTAGGTAAAATGGTACAGGCTTTGGGAAATCATTTTGAAGTTTCTCAAAAACCAAGATGGTGGGCTGGAGAGATGGCTCAATGGTTAAGAGCACTGACTGCTCTTCCAGAGGTCCTGAGTTCAATTCCCAGCAACCACATGGTGGCTCACAACCATCTGTAATGGGATCTGATGCACTCTTCTAGTGTGTGTCTGAAGACAGCTGCAGTGTACTCATATAAATAAAAATAAAAAAATAAATCTTAAAAGAAAAGACACAGAAATCTAAGTTTTTTAAAAAAAAAAAAAAAAAAAGATAGTAACCATATAATCCAGCCATATTAGGTATCAATGCAAGAGAATGTAAACACATGGCCACACAAGGCCCTGTACCCAGATGTGTGCGGCAGCAATAATCACTGTACATGCTGGCTAGTTTTATGTCAACTTAACACAGGTTATATCAGGCTGAAGGTAAGCCTGTAGAGAATTTTCTTAATTAGTGATTGATGGGAAAGGGCCCAGCCCATTACGGATGGTGACATCCCCCGGCTGGTGGCCCTGGGTTCTATAAGAAAGTAGGCTGAGAAAACCATGAGGAGCAAGCTAGTCATCAGCACTCTTCCATGACCTCTGCATCAGCTCCTGCCTCCAGATTCCTGCCCTGCATGAGTTCCTGTCCTGGCTTCTTGTGCTGGTGAACAGTGATATTGAAGCATAATCTCAACAAACTCTTCCCTCGCCAAGTTTCTTTGGTCATGGCATTTCATCACAGCAATAGAAACCCTAAGGAAGACATTCACGAAACCTGAGGACTGGAAATAATGCAAGTGCCTGCTCACTGATGAAGGCGAACCCAAGTGCACATCCCTTCCTTTGAATATTAATTTTTGAAGGCAATGAAGTGTTGATACATACTAACACAGATGAAAACATTGAAGAAACAGTGTTACATTTAAACAACCAGACACATAAACAACACACTGTGTGGCAGCAATTATCTAAAGCCACCGGGGCAGACAAGTCCAGAGAGGTGCAGGGTATCTGCAGTTGCCTGGAGCTCAAAGGAGAAGCAACTCTGGAGGTGGCTGCTGATGGGAGCAGGATTTTTTTTTTTTTTTTTTTTTTGAATGATGAAAATGTCTGAGATTAAATTACTTTAATTTCACTGTAAATAACTTCTAAGACACAAAGTTGAAACTGTTAAAGCATAAGTCTCAGGATATGTTAATTCTATCTTGATAAGGCTGCTGGAAAGATAATTATATTAAAGTTAGGTCTTCCTCTCATGGTGTTAGTTTTTCTAAATGTTTCAAGAATTTAAGTAAAATAAAACCATGAAAATAAGTTTAAAATATTAAAAATATTTCCATAAGCTATGGGAATATGGGGGAGGGAATTTGAAAACATGACATAATAGAAATTACCAAGTAAAAATTATTTCATTTTATTCAGTATGAGTTTTTAAATCATGTATCAGAAACTTTACTAAATTAAACAGTGATGAAATGAGAAAAAAAATTTTGCAAGATAAATGTTTGTTATATATATGTATATATATGCATATATACATATATATGCATATATATACATATATATTCAACTCATAATCAATGGATAAACAGCAACAAAATGTTACAATTAGCCAGACAGACTGGTGCATACCTATAATTCCAGTACATGGGAAGTTGAGGCAGGAGAGTAACTTTTGATACCAATCTGAGCAACAGAATAAAAACCACATATCAAAAATAAAATAAAAATCTTAAATGGTAAAATCGTGGCTGGAGAGATGAGCCAGTAGTTAATGGCATACGGCTGTGCTTGCAGAGAGCCCAGATTCAGTACCAGGCACCTGCATGGCAGCTCATCTTAACCATCTGTTACTCCAGTTCCAAGAGATCTGGTGCTCTCTTCTCCTCCATAGGCCCCAGACATGCACGTAGTACACATAGGTACATGCAAGCAAACAAACAACAAAGAATAAAATTTTTAATGATAAAATTAACTCATTTTAAAGATTTATTTTTAACTGTGTGTATGTGTGTCTCTGTGTAGGGATATGCACATGTGAATACAGATATCTGTGAGATGTGTGTGCTCAGGTTTGTCGGCTAAAGGACAATGGATGTCTTCCTCTTTGGCTCTCTACCTTATTTTTTGAGACAGGATCCCTTACTGAACTCAAAGCTTGCAGTTCCAGGTAGGCTGGCTCTCCAGTCAGCTCCCAAGATCCATCTGTCTCCACATCCTAATGCGGGTACAGTCTCACACTGACATCTCCAGCTTTTACATGGCACCTAGAGATTTGAACTTGAGTCCTTTGGTTTTTGCAGTAAGCATCTGACCCATTGGATCATCGACATGGCCCCCATAGATCTTATATCTTTTAAAAAATGTGTGTGCACTTTTCTAAAATGAAAAGAAGAAGAATAGAAGGTTGGTTGGTGCACAGAACTGGGAAACAGTGTTGTTTGGCTCTTGGATACTGCCCCAAAATACCTTGAAACTCTTGTGGTCCAGGCTTCTTGGGCATCAGATATGCTCCAGTGAAAACTTTGTCTTCCAGGTCCGTGTCACTCCAATAACCTGTACATTAAAGCTATTCTCAGGGCTCTGAAATTAATGTTTTACCTTGAAGGAAATGTAGACCGCCTGCAGTATAGCAGAAAGAGGGAATCCTCTGCAGCTTGGAAGGAAACTGGAGACCAGGCTTTATGAAAAATGTAGTAGCTGAGAAGCGAAAAGAAAGTCACTGGAACTGTGAAGGCTTCTGACACATCAGTCCAAGGCAATGTCACAGAGGACTTCGGGATTTGGAGAACAGTGAAAGGACCACAAAACATGAGGTGGATGGTTGTGACACAGGACACCAGGGACCCGCTGAGTTCCCGCCCATGAGTACTTCTCTCCCAGCTTCTTATCTATGCAGTTCTGCACTGGCATGCCTGGATTTGGAAAAACACACTTGGGAATGTCTTATTTAGCCTACTTGCCAACTTGACACAGCCTAGGTTCATCAGAGAAGAAAAGCCCTGTTGAGGAATTATTGGCCTATTAGATCAGATTGGCCTTTGAGAAAATCTGCTGGGAGTTGTCTTAGTCATTAATTGATGTGGCGGGCAGTCCACTGTGGATAACGTCATCTCTAGCAGGTTGCACGAGACTGCATGAAAAAGCTAAGCTAAGTCTGAGCTAGTAAGGAAGCCACTAGCAATAAGCGACTTCTATGGGCCCTGCTGTATACTTCTGTGGCTGTGAGTTCTCTGGCCAGAGATAATGCTCCATGAAATAGCAAAATGTCCTGCCTTCATGTTCCTGCCTTGGGTTTCTGCCCTAACTCCCCTCAAAGGTGGATGGTGACCTGGAAGCACAAGATGAAATAAATTCTTTCCTACCCACATTGCTTTTGATCAGAGTGTTCATCCACAGGCACACAGAAAGCAAACAACAGTGACTCTCACACCGGACATGAGGTACCTACTCCGCATGTCCTGGCTGATATGTTATGATGCATGTAATCCACCCAGTGGTCTGCGCATGCTCTATTCCTACAGCTTAAGTCAGCTGATACTCAAGCCGCCTGGGGAAATAGATGCTGTGCTAACCCCATTTCACAGATGAGGGGACTTGTGTCAGCTCACATGACTGGAGTCCTTTAAACTCAATGTTTGTGCTGCCGGTTTCTAGTTTTACTGCCTGTGTTGCTCTTTAGTGAAGTCTAACTGATAGGGAGGAAGGGGGGGTAGGAAAAGGAGGGGAAGGAGGAGGAGAAAGAGAAGGAAGAGGAGGAGGAAGAGGAGGAAGAGGAGAAGGAAGAGGAGGAGGAGGAGGAGGAGGAAGAAGAAGAGGAGGAGTAAGAGGAGGAAGAGGAGGAGGAAGAGGAGGAGGAAGAGGAGGAAGAAGAGGAGGAAGAGGAGGGAAAGGAGGAGGAAGAGGAGGAGGAGGAGGAGGAGGAAGAGGAGGAGGAGGAGGAGGAGGAGGAGGAGGAGGAGGAGGAGGAGGAGGAGGAGGAGGAGGAGGAGGAGGAAAAACCAAGATAACCTCAGTGGGGGTTATCTTTTTCATGGAGTTTATTTCACATCACAGCATTAAGCCAGGCACAGGTGCAAGTATTATCGAGCGTTTCTTATGAACCAGGCATTGTCCTAAGTATGTTACAGACCACACCTTCATTTCTAATGTGAGCCTGGCGGGACTACTCCTACCATCTTCATTTTACAGGTAAGGAGACTAGATTAAAGAATGCCTGAGTAATTTTTTTTTTCAAAGCCATGGAGCAAATGATGAGCTGACCCAGAACCTAAAAGCCATCTTAGAGAATTTGGATAGATGTTATCTGACAGACTTGTGTAAGACACAAGTCTTACAGGCTTGTAATAGCTGTTATGAGACTAAAGACTTCTGTGAACTCCTAAGCATTCGAGATCTGCCATGAAGCACTTCACAGGTCGTCTGACCAGCAGAGCCTCCAACCATGATTCTCTAAGAAGGGGAGGTTGGATGCAGTACTTTATAAACTTATTTCACTACAGAATTCTGTTTTCCAGAACTAGTGTTCCAGGAAATATAGTTGTTAGAAAATTCCCATCAGTTGCCTTGTTCTTGTCGTGAACCAGGGTAGCCTGTAGAGAATAGCAGGTGGGGTCTCACCACAGAAATTCTGAAGTTCGGTGATGATCTCTGGTGAGTCCCGGAGATATGGAAATGACTGGTTCCCCTTCATAAGACTAACACCTATGAGGCAGGCCAATGTGATGGGGAGGAAAGAGGAGAAGGAAGGTAAAGGGGAAAAGGGTGAAACTGAACAGATCTGGAAGGCCTGAGGGGAGAGTAAGTCACTGATGGGACACTGACGGGAAAGAGGGATGAGAGAAATATGGATGGACCACAGAGGATCCAAGGGCTTTAGGGGAACATGGAGGCAAGATGAGATTAGGAAATGAGAGGACATGGAGGCACCAGGGAGAGATAGAGGAAGGAAGAAATATGGAGGTGCTGAGATAGGTGTGCAGCCAGAGGGACATAGATAGACATAGAGGTCTATGAAAGTCTTTGGAGTAGAATCTAACTCACTTAGAACTGATGACATCACTTTGAAGGATGTAGGGGGTTGGTCTGCTACTGCTGTGTATTCAGATGCTAAATACTGTCACCCAAGATCTGATTGCCCCCAACAAGGAGATTCTCAGGAACAAGGAGATCCTCACGTACACCAAGTGATGCTATATAACCTTGCTTCCCAAGTTAACTGGTCAGTAAAACGATGAAGCCTGTGATTGGGCAGTAGATAGAAGTAGGTGGGTTTTCAGTTACCTAGCTGGGGGTGGTGGTGGTTGCAGGTAGAGATTGTGTTGAGGAAGGAACCAAGGGAATAGGAGCCTTTCATGACAGGAGATGGACCATGAGCATGTGGCCAGGAGAAACAACAAGTAACAAGGGGCATAATATGGCTGGGATGTAAGTCAGAATAGCTCAAATCTTACCCAATCTAGGCTTACGGCTTGTAAATAAAATACCTGAATTGTGTGTCTTTTATATGGGCTAGCTAGAATTAATAACTTAATTTACAGGACACACACAGAGAGAGAGAGAGAGAGACAGAGAGAGACAGAGAGAGACAGAGAGACAGAGAGAGACAGAGAGAGACAGAGAAATGTGAGACCACTAAGAGACATTGCAGAGATTGGAAAGAGCCCCTCACTTTGATTGTTAATATAAATATAAAGCATGCTTAGAATGGGTCCTGCCTTGAATGGTCTCTGAGATGCTTTATCTTCAGTATTTCATGAGATTCATAAAGGAAAAAAAAAAAAGGATTTGAGGGTGTGGTGCTGGGGATGTACCCAGGGGCTCATGCATGCTAGACAAGTGCTCTACCACTGAGCCAAGACTGAATCCCCCCAAAAACAATATTTCCTCTTCTCATAGCTAAGGACATTAAGGAGACATACGCTAGGTTCTGTTTTGCTTTGTTCTGAGTGCCCACCCAATGGCTGATCTCTCATTTTACTCTTAGAGCTTCCTCAAGGGACATAGCATCCCACTTCCCACCAGAGATGTGGAACACCCTCTCTCCCTGGTATCTCAAAGAAGCCAGAGCCAGCAGAGATTCTAGGGGCCCGGCTTTCCTGTGCTTCTTTCTGAGCAGCCCCCTTTTCAACGGATTCTCTTGTTGTGAGCTATGTTCCATCCTCTTCAGTATTGTTCTTTTCTGTCTAAGGTCGCCAGAGTAGATCTCCACGATTCCTAGAAACCCCTACTTGAGTCAGACAGCTTCTGCGTGTACATAAACTCCTGTGTTGGCATGAAAAAGCCAGCGCATCTCCCTGTGCTGGGATGTGGCATTGTAAATTATAATGACTTGATGCTCGTCATCCAGTGTCAGAAGAGCCAACAGGGAAGGAAGCAACAGTAAGCACTGGATGCAGGATAGTGTATGCAGGGGAGGTCAAGGCAGAAACACAGCTGTGAGAATCACCTCCATTTAAATTACAGGTGGTGGGGCTGGGGAGATTGCTTAGTTGGTAAAGTGCCTGTCTCATAATCATGAGGACCTGAGTTCAGATTTCCAAACCCCCTCCCCCCAAATCCAGGTGTGCTAACTCACATTTATGGGGGAGACAAACTGATTCTGGGAGCTCATTGGCCAGCCAGCCTAAATGAACCAATGGGCTTCAGGTTCAGTGAGAAGGTATGACTCAAAAAATAGAGTGGTGAGCAACTGATGAAGAAACCTGAGGTCAACCTGTGGCCTCCACATGCATGTACACACAACACATGTGCACACGCACACACATGCATACACATGCACACACAGGCACAAGTGTTCATGAAATAGCATGTAACTTAGCACAAGCTATAACAGGTATTTGAGTTAGTTAGCCCACCAGCTCTCCCGTCCCCAGCACCACCAGGGAGAGCACTGCCCCAGCTAACTCACCCCATGCTGTAACCAGAAAGGAGAAGGGTCAGCTCTCCTACTCTCACGACCACAAGGCGGCTCACCATCATCCACACCAGAGCCAGCTTTACTGTTTTACCCCATCAAGATGCGTGGGGTGGGGGGCATTCTCCCAAGTGCTGCAGCCAGCAAGGGGTAGATCTCCCATTCTCATGACTCCAGGGCCAGCTCTCCTGACTGCCTCAGGTGGGGGGGGGGAAATCTATCCCCCCCTTCCACCTCCCCTAGCCCCCCACACACACACTGCCTCTTGGCAGGAAAGCCATGGGGCCCAGCTCTCCTGTGCTCACACCCTCTGGGCTGGTTCACTGGAGCCCCTCCCACCAGGGCCAGCTCTACTGTGCTGCAGGGCCTGAGCTCCCAAGTGGTATCTTGAGAAGGGAACTAATCCCATCAAAGGGGTCACCTTCTGAAACCCTCCTGGCAGCCTCACCTCTTATTACCATCTGGTGTTAATATTCAACATATGAACTGAGGGAAGAGGACATGCACAAGGATGCGGTCCACAGCGTCACCATCCTCAGGAATTCCTTCCTCTCAGAAAATGGTCAGTGGCCCAGCCTCCACTTTCTCAGCTACACTGTGTCAGCAATGTAGATAAAATAATAATTGTGATGATGACAATTATCATTGTTGAATTTAGAAAGAATTGGGCACTGGTAATTTGTTTCAGATGGGTTGGGCTGCTGGTAAAGGAATTTGTACAACATGGAGTCTTACAAAGAAGGCAGAAAAAGCTAAAACTTCTACAAGCTTCCCAATCCATCCCTACCCCTCCCTCCAGTCCACTCTGCTTGGAGCAGGCAGAGTGCTCCTGTTCAGGAGGTCTGGCCTTTTTTATCTTCTGCAAATTGAACTTATAGATAAAACAAAAACAGGTAAGGATCCTCTTGAAACAATGTTGGTATCAAAGCTGATATTTGATGGACTCAACTCTGGGAGGGCTTATCCACAGAGTTTCTTATATACATTTTCCCATCTAGAATTCATTCATAAAGACCCTGAGTCTGGGACCCATGTCAGATATGAAAAAAAAATAAGGATCATAGGATAGCTTGACAAGTGTCATAGAACTGCCCCAAGACTTTATTATTATTATTATTACTATTATTATTATTACTATTGGGTTGGGTGGATGTGATACAGGGGTGCATGCCACAGCACGTGTGTGGAGATCAGAGGGCAACCTTTTGGGGGAGGTTTGAACTTACCAGGTTTATACTACAAGCACCTTTACCCACTGAGCCAACTTGCCAGCCCAAAGCTGAAACTCTTAACCATACACTTCAACATAGAAAACCCAGACCCTCCTTTCTGCCACGCATCTGGAGACCTGTTCCTATGAAGCTCACAGACGTCCTCGGCATAGTTTCCCACCGACAGAGATGAGTGGAAATCTTAAGATGGTTTTTCACAAATGAGACAGGTACAATTTATCATGTTGTGATGCTAACAAATTTCGTGCATGCAAAACTCATAGCGTGTGTGTAAATAAATTAACTCAGCGGCATAAAACTTGATTCTGTGCTTTTTTTTTAAAAAATGAACATACCTGTTTCTTTGAGTTGCGATATTTATTTTCTCTCCTGAATATTTTTTTTTTAAATTGGCTCACATTTACCGGTGGAAACCAGTTCTGATTCTGATTATCCTGAGAAAGACTAATCAAATAAATCTGAAGTCAGATGTGCTTTTAATTTTGTTAAGAAAAAAAAAAAAAAACCTGCAGTCCTCGTTTCCCAGAGAAAACATGGAGCACATTGGTTTTATTCTTGCTGGCCTTGTCTGCTCTTGTTGCTGTAAACACGATGTCATTCGGGCTCTAGAACACACCTGCTTCCGTGATTTCAAAGGACAGCCAATCCACTTCGGCTGGTAGCTGGTCAATTCTAGTTTCCGTGGAGGAGCTGTGGGAGAATAAGGGTCTAATGTGGGAACAGTGTATGATGGAGGTCCAAATCAAGCATATGGCGCTCAGGGAGAATCAACAGTGTACTTTCTTTGCACTACATCCACAGAGCGCCATCTTGATGAAGGAGCGACAGCCAGGCTTCTTGATTTGAAACATTGTTCTCTTGTTGTTGCTGTTCACTGACCTCGGTGGTCTGTCCTGAGGACTAATTTGTTTGACTTTGTGAGGCAAAAGCTAAAGCTGCCACTCAAGGCTTGGAACATTCGGGGAGATAAATAGATGTTATTTTTAATCATCCGTGTGTTGTAAGAAGGCTTTCACCTGGAAAGGCTGCAGGCATGCCTTAAATTCCAGTCATCGGTACTTGGGAAGTCAACCCCAGCTCGAGAGTGAACTTGTGCTTGTATGGAGGGTGGGGGGTCAGAGGAGGTTGGGGAGGGAGGTTATGGTGTATGTATGTGTGAGTGTGTTTATGATGTGTTTGTGTGTGCAGGTATAATTGTGCCACAGCGAGCATATGGAAGTCAGAAAACAACCTTCGGGTTTTAAAAAGCAGTCTCTTTTGTTTTTATATCAATGGCTACAGCCCAAGAACAGCCCACCCACTCTCCTGTCTCTGCCTCCATTTTCTGTAATCCTGTTGGTATGACAGGTATGCGCACCACTCCAAGGTCTGAACTAGAGTCATGAAGTGTGCACAGCAAGTCTATTCAGCCATATCTCCTGCCTGGGCTTTTGTGTGCTTAAGATCAGGAGAGTCCAAAAATAGCCCAGCATCATGCCTTATGTATTGTTGAAGAAACTAAGACCAGATGAGTTGTTCCCTCCCGAGGCCCCAGGGATGCATACTCTTACATCCTCAGACACCCAGTGTTTCAGAATGTGATAATTTTGGAGTTAGGATGTAATTAAATGAGGTTATTGGGGCTATCCCTCATCAAATTTTAATCCCAAAGATCTGTCCAGTTGAGAAGATTTAAAAATGTATAATTTCTATTTTTTTTTTGAGCATTTCATGTATTTTGGCAATATCCTCCCCCTTTCCCCTCCAGCTCCCTCTGAACCCACCCAACATGCCCCCCTAACAATTTCATGTCCTACTCTTTTATATATATATATAGACCATTGGGTACAACCAGGGAATTGCTGTAGCATGGGCAACCTACCAGTGGCCACACCCCAAGGAAAAATGACTCTCTCATCAGCAGCCATCCATTGCCAATGGCTCCTCAGCAGGTGGGGCCTCTACTCACACCCGTTTCTTCCCTCACACCTTGGCCTGAGTTTCTGATAGGATGAAGCCAATTCTCAGGCTGCCTACACATGGTGCCTCGCCCACACATATCCCAGAGCAGAGCAGAGCAGAGCAGAGCAGAGCAGAGCTCCTTCCTTCTGTGACCCAACAAGGTCACCATGCCATGGCCTGGTTTTTAGTCACACCAGCCACCCCAACGGGTGTTTACCTCAGGAAGAAGGAGGGGCTAGGGGTTCATAGTCCTTCCCTCTAACATCCTTGTTCCCACCAAGACTCCTTTGAGAAACATTTCTACTCTGTCCTTAGCAACCTCGACATTTCCTAGAACAATAGCAGCAGGAGAGTAGGGACTGGGAACATCAAGATTAAAACATATAAAGGGAGCCAGTTGGCTGAGAAAGCCTGGGCTTCATACAACAAATTGCCCGCTCAAGAAAAGCCCACGCTTAACAAACGAGAGGCACAGGCTCCCTTTCTCTTCACCTTTTTTGATAATTGAGATTACAGGGTGCCCCTGGGGACGCTTTTCGTGGATGGGATTACACTCTGATAAAATAAAACCAGGAGCCACTAGGGTTGAACAAGGGGAGTTAAGGCTCATTTTTTTTTCTTTAACAGTAAGTGGGGTTTCAGATAAGATTCCTAGAAAACCGCTGGTGTACAGCTGTGGAGAAAGGCCTTAAGTAAAGGTCCATTGTGTTGGGATCCTTGATTCCCAGAGGGTAAGAAACTGACTCTCTTTCCTCGTCTTCATCATTTCCGACGTCTTTCTATCCTGCCTCACAAGGCCTGTGCTCCCTCAGATTCCTATGTTGAAAACTCAAAATGATAATGTTAGGGGTGGGGCCTCTGCGAGGGGGCGGGGTCTTAAGAGTGGAGCCCCTCAGGAAAGGGCTTGGTGTCCATTAAAACATGACCTTCTGCTAAGTGAGGGCACATCTGAAAGGTGCCATCCATGAACTCTTACCAGAAACCAAATCTGCTTTGATACAGCTGTGAACAATAAATGCTTTTTGTTTATAAGACAGTCTGTGGCGTTATAGCACCTGGAACAACAGAGAAGCGGGAGCTGGCAGCTCCGGTTTAGAGGGCCTGGAGAATCTTCCTGGAGGGATTCAATAACTACGCCTTGGTAACTGTGAGTACATTCAGATAATGTGAGTGACTGGATAGGTCAGGAGTCAAAAAGGCTGGAGGAGCAGTGTGCGGTAGTGCAGGAGGAGCAGAGAAAGAGTCAGCCTTGAAGCAAGGTCTCCCGTGGGTCCTGAGGACAGGAAGGAGGAAGTGCCATTCAAGGAGAGGGAACCGCAGGAGGCAGGAAAAGTAAGGAGCTGGGATGCAAGCAGATGAGGTTGCGTTCTGGAGGGACCAGGACAAGACTGGCTTTTAAGGCAAACGACAGGCTCAAGCCGTGATTGCCTCTTCTCTTCTGGAGCTCTCTTCTGATGAGACCCTAAATTCCCTCTGTTGCTCATCTTTTGGCTGCTTTAGCATCAATAGGGTGTCCTGGAGAAGGAAGGAAAAAAGAGTGATATTCTTTTGGTCCATGTCCTAAGTTAGGGCATAGCACTGGGATGTAGGTCAGGGAGATGCGCAGCAGCCCGAGTTCTCTTCGGAATCGCATCAGGGGAAGATGGGATTCACAGCAAAAGAATTTCAGGATGAGTAACCGTTGGGGTTTATTACGAAGAGTATTTTGCTGATCTTCAAGGGCACAAGAGCAGGAAATCTGTCCCGTTCCTCACCTGGGCAATATGGGAGACCTGCGCCCAAGGGCATGAGAGCAGGATGAGCCGGTCCCGCCCCTGCCGTGCATGTGGCAATGCAGGCACGAGGAGAGATCCCACACACATCCCTCGCCGCCTGTGGCAGGTGGGAAAGCTGGTCCCACTTCTCACCTGCAGCACTCAGGAGAGCGGCCCCACACCTCACCTGGGCAGCAAGAAATAGAGCTGGCCCTGGTTGTGTGAGCATGGGACAGCTGGCCCCGCCCCTAGTCAGAACAGTGCTGAAGTAGAGCAGGCCCTGGGGGCTCAGGCACAGGAGAGCTGGCAAGCTGAAGAACACAGCCAGCACCACCCAGATCGAGGGCTTTAAGTTGGCCCACCCCAACATCTACCCCATCATGAACTGCAGGAGCTCCATAATACAGAGCAACAACGGATAGCTGAGAGGAGTCGGGGTGAGGATCCACTGTTGACAGTGTAGCAGAAGCCAGAGGCCGTCGCGAACCAGACCAATGCTCAGTGTAATGAACACTTGCAAGCAAAACTGTTTGGACAAGAGTGTAATGTGGAACACACCGCAGCTTCCACAGCAAGATGAGTTTTTTCTTTTTTTCTTTCTTATTCTTTCTATGTTATTTTCTCTCTCTTTGGTTTTTTTGTTTGTTTGTTTGTTTTTTTTGTTTTCTTTTGTGGAGAGGTTGCAAGGGCAGAGGGCAGGGACAATGCGACAGGGAGATACAGTGGAGATACAGTGCATGATGTGACATTCACAAAGAACCAATAAAAAGATTTCTTTTGTTTTTTTACGGAGTATTTTACTTCTTTGTGGGTTTTAGCAGATAGATGTTAGTATGGGCATTAATAGGAAAGTGTTCACGGAAAGAATAATATACAGCTGAGGTGGACATGGGCTTCTCACAGGAGAGTGCTGCTTTGGTGTCTTAGGGGTAACCAAGGACACAGTTTTGATGCCCCTCCAGTCACATCTCAGACTTATTAGGAAATTCCTTTCTCCTCTGCCCTTTTTTGGTTGTTGTTGTTCAATAAATGAGATTGCTGAGTAACTACAGAGGTGCCTCTGACTTATATTAGAATCTAATGAGATAAATCTGGGGTCACAAGGTTTACACAACTGAGTTAAGAAACATCTTCTACTGTAAATGGGGTTTCTGGTGAGATACCCACTAAATCACAGGTTAGTGCTGGGAAGGAAGAAAGGCCACATCCAAAGGTCATAGACATTCCGGTCTCAAGCACAATTAATTGCTTATTTTAATATTCCTATTTGAGATCTCTCTATAAAAGAGATATTCTCTCTAGAGGAGCAACCTTCACATCAAATGTTAGTCGTGAGAATTTCTTGACTCTGAGCTGGCAAGAGGCTTCAGCCAGACGCTGGTGAAGAGTATCTTCCCCTTCCCACACCTCCTTACAGTTCTGTCTTTCCACAGTGACTCACAGGACAATATAGACAGGATGTTATTCACAGGGCAGAAATGCCGTGGTGGAAAGCAGCTGTCTGGAGAAGTTACTGATCAAAGAGCCCCAGATCTTTGTAGGGTAACAGGGACAGGGGGATAGTTGCTACTTAAATAGCAAGGCCAGTGTCTAGTCAGGAGGTCCTTCGACTGTAGCTCCAGCCTCATCCTTGAGCTTTATCTCTCTGAACGATTGGGAACTAATTAGCTGAAGCTACAGGCTTTGATGTTTATGAATCTTCAAGACACCTGGGCACTTCTCTAAACCATCATGAATAAGTCTTGGGGTTGGGGACATGGCTTGATGAGAGAAGTGCTTGCGTTGCAAGCATGGGGACCTAAATTTGATCTCTAGAACCCTCACACATGAAAGGCCTGGCATAGTAGAACAAGCTTGTATTACCAGTGTTAGGGAGATTGAAAGAAGGAGAGCTCTGGGCTCCCTGGCCAGTCAGTTCCAGGACAGCTAGAGATCCAGTCCTAAAAATCAAGGTAGATGCTACCTGAGGAATAAGAACCAAGGTGGTCCTCTGGCCTCCACATACAAGTGCACCCTTACATACATACACATACATGCATACACACACAAACACAAAAAATTGTGTGTAGTCATGATCTTTTTCAAATTTGTATTCAAGGGATATTTTCCTTGATGTACATTTACATTTTAGCTGTGCAGAAATGATATTAGTTATTTTCAACAGGAGAGAAACAACTGTTATGAGAACAGATCTTAGTCCCAAGCCCCTGCTGAAGTATCAAGGTTCTTGTGTTCCACAGCAAAGAATTGGACTAGGGACACAGAATTAGAAACAGGAATAGAGACAGTTTATTAAGAAAAGGAAATCACTCTTGAGAATGGGAATGGTCTAAAGAGCTGAGAGAGGAAAAAAAAGTATTAGCTTATGAGTCATGTGACCCTTCAAAACCCATCACAAGATGATATTCCAGAAGCTTCCAAAATTCTATATAGTCACTAGTAGGGCATTAGATCACAACTCTCCTTTGAGAAGCACACACACACACACACACACACGCACACACACACACACATGCATGCATACGCATGCACACACAAGGTCAGTCTCAGGTGTGCCTTATTCTATCTTTGAGTTTATTTTTTTTTTCTATTCTAAATAAACTGACTCTGCTTCATACTGGTTCATTCTGAAATTCTGTGCAGGTGAAATCAGGAATCTAAGCCATGCATGGTGGCACATGCCTTTAATCCTAGCACTTGGGGCAGAACAGGGGAGGGGGCAAAGGCAGGCAGATCTCTGAGTTCAAAGCCAGCCTGGTCTATGCAGTGAGTTCTAAGCCAGCCAGAGTGATATAGAGATTGAGGGAACTTCTCAGTGTGCTGGAGGCAATGTGGAACTGTCTCTATCCCCATAACTAACTATCCAGACCATTCATTCTGGGCTCTAAGTGTACCTCTGGTATCCCATCAGCACTGGAATCATGAAGTAGCGGGTGACTGGGTGACAGAGTGTGCTTTATGCTTCCTGTAAGGCTTAAAACCCCAAGAGCGGAGTGTAGCTCTATCCTTAACAGAGGACTTGAAGCTACTTATCTTAAAAAGAAAGAGCACTTGTGCAGTGGACGGTTGTTGATCAAGAGCCTCACACTCCATCAAAGTACACAGAGCAAGTGTCTGTGAAGGCTCAGCCTTAAATGGAATACCTCTATTGCACCTCCTCTACCCAGGGCTGGGGGTGCAGGGCATCATAGAAAAGAGGACAGAAAGACTGTAAGAGCTCAAGGTCAGGAAGTACCCCAAGAGAACAATGTCTTCCAGAAGTGACCAGACATAGAAGCTTTGACTGTCTGCTCAAGACCTGTATGGGATCAAGCCAATCTACACGGATGGGGTGAGACACACAGCTCCCACCCCTAAGCTGAGGAGCTGTTGACAGTTGGTGACTGCTAGGTGAGAGGGTCAGTTTTCTCTAGGGGTGTGGTCCCTGTAGGTAGTGGTTCTGCATTTCACTTTGTTGCTGGGGTGTCAGGACACTGCTCAGGGAGGTGAAACACAGAGTGCTAGGCTATGTCCATTCTCCTGGTTAAGATGCTGACACACTGCTCCAAGGAGACAAAATGCAGGGTAAGATAGGGACCCCAGCCCCCGTTCCTCTGGGTTGGGGCAGAGACTGTGGTTCTCAAACTCCTGGGCACCCAGGCTCTGCTGAGAACCCCAAAGAGTTGAGATGGGGACATGGGGGTATGGGAGGCTGCAATGAGCCTGGGGAGGGATATGGCTTAGCTCAGGGCTAGCTCCAGGAATGAAAAGGGGCCTTCTGTGGGAAACTTAGGTGTGGCTCGTTATGATGAAGGCTTCCCCGGCAGCGGTCCTGAGGAAGGAGACTGTCCTTGCTTGTCTAAAGCGTTTATTCGTGGTGGGAAAGGATGCATACAACTTACTCAGGATGGACCAGAGATTAAATACCTTTTGCAGGAAGGGATGTCCAGGAAGGGAAGCTTATCGGCTAAACCCCCAGGGCCCATCTAGATACCTCAGTAGCATGGAGAACTCTGGGTTCTACGCTATGCGACCAGTTGTCATGGTCACAGTGTGCTTCAGGACAGGAATCTGGCCAGGAGCAGACTCAAATGCCTACCATTCTCAATTGGGTTCCTTAATCTGCTGGACCTTACCAGGTATTCTGTCCGGTGGCACGGTTCCACTTGCCCCACAGTAGGCTGACCATGCTCCAGTGAGTGTGTATATGGGCAGCACTCGCTGGACAGAGTGAGTTATTTTAAAAAGAGAGAGAATATATACAATTGAGGGGGGTGTGGGGAGGGTGTCTGAGAGGAGCTGGAGAAGAAGAGTGAGCATAAATATGATCGGAATACGTTCTATGCATGGACAAAGTTCTCAAAGAATACGTTTAAATATTATGTGTAAAAGAGGGTAGGGGAGCCATGAGGGTATGGTGAGGAGAGACGTTAGCTACACACTGCAGCTCAGGGCCAGCGCAGAGCCTGCAAGAAATAGATTCAACTTAGTCTATGTAATACCAAAGTCCTCTCCTCTATCTGGGTTTTATCTTCTCCCTGGCTACCTGCCCACCGCTTTCTCAAACACCTGCCCTTGCCTTGCCCTATTATGGTCTGGACATCAAGAAGCCCCAGGAACATGGAGACCTAGAACCCAGTGTGTCGATCTTCTATGGTGCCCAGTATAGGAAGCGGGTCCATCCTGAAGACTGACTTCTTCCAGGAAGCACAGAGGCCTCCTTGCCACCTAGAGAGCAGATTAGAGGCAAGGCAGTGCAGACCTGTAGTAGAGCTATGGCAGCTGTGTGGACGTTGGTTTTTGGGTTGGGTTGAGTTGACTGACATATCACCTTAGGTGTGGAGTCACTCCAAACGATGCTTAGCGTATTATATTGAACAGCTTCACCCCATGCAAAGTGTCCTGCCCCAAACTACAGGTAAGACCCCCTGGACAAACAGCCATTTTTCCTTCTGTATTCTCTTCCGACAGTCACCTTGACATTGACCCAAAGGACACAGCCCAGTGTTTCCGGAGCTCCTGATCTGCTTTGAGTCCGCTGAAGGCCAGGACATTCAAAAGCATGTGACCAGACTTTTATGGGCTTGAGACTGTTAATCTCCTTAATTGAAATTGATTGGCCTCTTGGGACCCAGCTCCCCGCTGGCCCTGAGCTTCAGAAAGTGAGCAATGTTGACTTGTTTCTTTTCAAAACCAATTGACCCAACATAGCGGCCAATCTCCCCTTGAATATCAACCCCTTTCCCAACTAGGAGCCAAATCCTACAGGGCACACAGTTATGAAACAGCTTGGGAGCAACCAGAGCACCTGATAAAATAAGGAGAGAATATTCTTGTTTCATTGTGGCTTAGCACAGTACAAAAGACAAGTTAAAACACCATTACCAAGGAAAGATGCAATCAAACTGGGATGGGGGGAGGGGCAGGGAGAGAGTGTGTGCCTTCTGAAGCTTTTGAGATACACAGGCTGGCCGAAGCAAATCTAAGAACCAGGTGGGGAGAAAAACGGATTAAAAAGGGAAGAAAAGTGAACCTCAGCTCAAGTTCAAAGAAAACCAAACATAAGAGAATGTTTGAGTGGACAGATTGGTATTCGCCCACAATGCCGCTGAAGTGGCTGCCTGTGGAATACAAACCGGTTTGGCAGGTTTGTATCCTATCTTCTGGCAAATTCTCCCTTGCCAGACTTATCCTATATCCTGGAAAGCCCCCTTGAAAAGCTTTCCTGTGTCAGGCTGCTGGGTCCTTATAACCAGTGGGGACTGAGCTTGAAATGGCTGCATCAGGGGTAGTCAGGTTCCCTTTCAGCTTCCCAGTCCCAGGCTGTATTCCTGCTAGCTGCACAGTGTGGTACCAGGACCCAAGAGATACACACAGCGCACCTTTGAGGTGAGTTACCACAGCACTGACAAGTGAATAATCACTGAGAGCAAACCCAGTCTGATGGTTAAAGAAATCCAGATTTTTCGTGTGCACACAAATGGTGTGTGTGTGTATGTGTGTGTAGCCTCACGCACATCATGCATTTGTGTGTAGGTCACAGGACAATTTGAAGGAGTCAATTTTTTTCTTTTTCCACCATGTTGGTCAGGGGATTGAACTCAGACCACTGAGCTTGGCAGCAGGCATACTTACTGGCTGAGCCATCTCACCAGCCCCGCCTTTTTAATAGTAGAGAGAACCAGCTTGTTTGCTGTTGGAAAGCTCAATTTTCAAAGCAATTCAAGGAGAAGGTAGTTATTAGTTTCCATGTTCTGTCCACAGGGAAAGCAAAGCATTTCTCCTTTCATGTATTCAACCAAGAGGACCTATGAATTAAACTGACGGACTTAAGGGAAAACACATGATGCTAAGATATTTAGTGAGAAGAGCCTCACAAAAAGCAGTGACCTGGAAAAGGTAGAGACAGGCAGGTTCCTGGTGTTCACTGGTCAGGCAGGCCAGCCCAAGCTGAGAGCCTTAGATGCCAGTGAGAGATCCTATCTCAAAGAAACACAGGAGATGACTCCTGGAGAAAAACACCTGAGGTTGACCTCTGACTTCCACATGAATGCACACACATGCACATGCACATGCACATGCACATGCACATGCACATGCACATGCACACACAAGAAACATGCAGAGAAGTGAGCCGTGGGGACTGGAGAGAGAGCTCCACAGTAAAGAGTGCTCGCTGCTCCTGCAGAGACCATTTTGGTTCTCAGCTCTCTGTGGGGAAGCTCACAACTGCCTATAACTCCAGATCCAGGGATCTGATGCCCTCTTCTGGCCCCAACAGGCACCTACATACTTGTGTGTGTACACGACACAAACAAATACACAGAACAAACAAACAAACAGAACAAACACACAGAGAGAGACAGAGACATAGACAGAGAGATACAGAGAGAAAGAGAGAGAGAGAAATTGTTTTAAAATAAATCAGGCTTCTACTTGCAGGAAGCAATAAATTGAAGTAAGTGACTGACAAAAGGGCATGATCCAACTGCTAAAGACTGCAGTTGTGGGACCATGACTAGGAAACTATGGTGGTTATAAGTTGCTGATTAACATTTGCTCTGTAAGCTTATCTTGGTGTGAGGCCCAGAATCTGCCCCAGGTGCCTTCTGATCAAACCCAGATAAGGCCTGTGCCCTGGAGTTTTAGTGTGGTCCACAGGGTGGAAGGAAGTGCAGGGCCTAATGGATGCTGCCACAGGGAAATCCTGCCCTCCCACCTCATACTATTGGTGACTGTCAGTCTCAGAAGAACAAACCTGCTTCAGGAGACTAATGTGTGATGTTGCAACTCAGCTCTTTCTCAAGGTTTTGAACTGACCTGCTTTTTCCTATATGGATGAGAGCAAAACCAAGTGAGCAATCTTTCTGGTCCCATCTGTATCAAAGTGCATGGGGGCAGGTACGGTAATAGAGATTGAACATGCAGCTTCACCTGCACTAGTAAAGTACTCTACCACCAGGCTTTAGCCCAGGTCAAAAATTTCAGACACCATGAGCAAGTTCTTAGAGGCTACACATGATTAAGTGACCGCTGTCAACGTGTTGCATGCTATGCAGGTGTATTTTCCATCTTTGGTTGCTATAATGAATAGCTAAACTACAGAGACAAGTTTATCTAACTCACGGTTTTGGAACCTAAAGGTCCAAGATCACCCAGCCCCATCTGCTTAGCTCTGGAGAGAGCCCTCCAGAATCCACATTGTGTTACATCACAATGTGGATTCACACTGGGAACTCACAATAGAGGAAGGCACCAAGTGGCAGGCAGGATGCCACAGAGATTTCAAAACCCAACTTGTCCTGGAAACCAATATTCATCCCTTCCAAGAGCAATATGGCCCTGTGATGCTCTGCTCCCTAGCCTTCATCTCTGACAGGTTCTACCACAACTGAACTTCATCACACTGCACCAGGCCTCACCATTCAAATCCCTGGGGGGGGGGGGGGGGGGGGAAACACACCCAACTCATAAGGAATGGCTGTAGACCTAAGCCTAAGCCATGGCATTACATTGGCATGTCTGTAGCCAGCCAGCACAAGTACCAGGACGAGCCACAGAGCTATTCTTAAAACAGCAGAGGATGAGGGTAGGCAAGATGGCATTGTGGGTAAAAGTCTCTGCCACCATGCCTGACAACCCAAGTTCAAGTTCAATCCCCAGAACCCACATGGGGGGGGGGGGGGCAAGGAGAGAACTGACCACTACAAGTTGCCCTCTGACCTCTCCTCATCTGTTCTGGGATCCACACCCCCCTCCATTAAACAAACAACAGATTAATCGGATGAAAGCAGCTTTGGGCATTCAGAATCTAACTACATGGGTATGTTCCCAACTTTCTGTGCCCCGCCCCATCTCCCAGCTCCCTAACTTAATTTCTACATTGACTCCTCCCTCTCTGTTTGAAATATATAAGGTTATTTCTGCTTTTTAAAACCACATTCTGAAAAGCTGTATCAATATTTCCCCTCCATATATTCACATAGATATGTACGTATGCACGGATAGATTCCTTGCCTTTGTCTTTCTTGCTGAGTTCTTCAGTTGACCTTTCTGCTTTCATCTTATTTATGTATATATTTGTACCTTTGCTATTTATTTATTGATGGTGTTTCTTTCTGTCAACCCTCTCAACATTGGCAGGCCAATCATACGTTGGTCCCCAGTGTGCTCCCCCCACCCCTTTATTTTTTTGGTAGCCGTTCCATTAAACTGTGAAAGAATTTGAAAGAACTGACCAGGCCCAATCCTTCCCCCTGGGGACATCTCTACCTTCAAGTATCATTGAGCATTTTGCTGTATTAAGTCATTAGTGGGAAAGGGGAGAGGGGCGGAGTTTTTGCCACAGCAGGACTCTGACCCTGTGGATGGGAGCTATGCATAACTAATGAACAGGAAAATTGGTATCAGAACAGCCTGATCGGACTCAACGTGTCTCTAATAATTTCCAAATCTCCCGATTTTCATTTCCCCGTACATCGCCTTTTCTTCCTAAATGAGTCCTCCAGATCCTCACAGGCCACCAACACCATTTGCGTCTGCACCTTCTCTTCTCCTTCCTTTCCATATTCTCTGTCAAACTGTTCACATTCTCAATATCTGGCTTGGAAACAACAACGTCATAGATAAGCAACAGCCCGAGAGATTGGAGAGCCCAAGAGATTGTAGCTTGCTCTGCAAATGTCTCATGGAATGAATAGCAGATGCTTGTTTCAAATATAGGTAATAATACTCAAGATGGTTGTCCACTTGTCCAAAGCCACATGGATGGAAAGAGACGGATCAACCTATGAACTCAGGTCCTTCTGATTTCACAGCTCCTGTCAAAGACTAGCCAGCAAATGAATGAATGAGTGAATGAATGAATGAATGAGTAGATAAAGGCACTGGGTTTTCAATTCTGATAAAATGCTGTCAACACTAAAATCTAGAGTTCTCCTCAGTTGAACATCTCATTCAGCTATTTCTTGGTAAGCCTAGAAGCAATATCAGAAAGACCAGCTTAATGGTTCTTCAGAAGTCAGCTCTCCTGACCCAAGCATGCAGTTGGAATCTAGTCATGCCAACAAGGACGAGCTCACTTTGCTGGGAGCCTGCGGCAGAGTTGTCTTGCATTGTGGCAGACCAGAAAGCAGACTGTGGCTAGAACAGGAGACAGGTACAGCCGTTAAAGCTCACCTCTAATGGCCTCCTCCTGCCAGCCCCACCCACCTCCTTCTAAAGGCTCTGCAACTTTACAAACAAGCTGCCAACCAGGTGTTGCAAACCTGAGTCTGTGGAGATATTTCATATTCAGACCATAACATCCTCACATTTTAAGTGTGTATTTGTCCCAGTGGGAAGTCAGCCGAAGAGTTCATCAGAAAGTAGAGTACACATACTTTACATTCTCACCGAAACAAGCCCTGTGAAGATAGAGATTTTATGACAACCTCATTTCCCTTCAGGGACGAATCTGCATTTTACTGTCTTAATATTTACTTGTTATTATAGTGAAACTTGGGGTAAGCCATCAGGGGCTGAGTTGTTCTAGACAAATGTTTCGCCTAACTGGAGTTTATCCATTTAGGTATTAAAATGCTATTTGCTTTAAATGCTTTGGAAAACATTAAATATTAAATAGGAAGCATAATAAATGAAGTACAGTGACATAAGATACCTTCCCTTGGTGATTCGGGATTAATCTACGTCCCTAGACTGTGCCATACTCCCTGCAGGGGCTCCTACTGTCCCCACTGCCTGAAACAGTCTTTGCTTAGTTAAATCATTATCATCTTTTGGATGTCAACTCAAAGACTTGTTCCCTCAGGCTCAGCAATATACATTTCCTAAAACTCATCAAACTGTTCAAATAAAACAAGTGAAATTTTGTGGCGAATACATTAGACCTCAATAAAGCTGTTGAAATAGAAAGTCTTGGCAGGCTGGAGGTATGGCTCAGTGGGAAAGCATTTGTGTAGCTTGTATGAGATCATGAGGTCCATCCCTCAGAACTGATTGATAAATAAATAAAATTGATAGATAGGTAAATAAATAAAATTCTGCCAAAGAGATAACCCTTTCCTAAATATGGCGTGTATGTAGCAACTTCCTAAGGTTGGAAAAAATGGGGTTGAGGGGATAGCATCAATGTAACGAAACCTCTATATTAGATGAGTGACCAAGGTGAACTATAGTGGTCATAAGTCATATTGATAGTACCCACCCTTGATATGATAGGCTGAAAAGGATATCTGACCCCTGAGGGGTTTTTTCCCTGAACATTCTTACCTCAGTCTACCTATGAGAAAAAATTCCAATAGAAGGGTACCCTTCAATTAAAGAGAGGAGAAATAGATCCTCCAATCCTTTAAGTATGGGTTTTAATTCTTTTCTTCCAAACAATAAAGTAAAGAGAGAAAAAGAAAGAAAGCGTCAGAGACTTGCATGAGAGAGGGATGGTGAATATCTAAAACTCAAATTCAAGGCCAGCAACCAGAGTGACAAGTTACAACCGGAGTGACAAGTCACTTCGGTATCTGGCCATGTGGTGATGAGAGAGAGATTTTACTTCTGTGATCTTCCCTTTCAATGCCCAAAATATTACTCTAATCATGAAGAATCCCAAGGCATTTGGGTTGTAGCTCGGTTGGTAGAGTGCTTGCCTATCAGGTATTAGGCCCTGGGTTCAGTGCCTGGCACTACATAAACTTAAGTACAGTGACATGTGCCTGTGACCTCAGCACCTGGGAGCTGCAGGCAGGAAGATTTAGGAGTCCAAGTCTATGAGATGCTAACTCAAAAAGAAAAATGAGACGGTCACTGCTTATGTCAGGATAGATGAAACTTCCCTCCTTCCTTTACTCCATGTCTTTCATGTTAGAAACACAGACTAGGAACATGGAACAAAAATGGAATGTCAGCGTCAATTCTGAATGGCAAGGCTGACATCATAAAAACGTGGTCAGCTCACACAGTCTCCCCCAGTGCTTGCACTGTTGCTAATACTGTGTGTGTGTGTGTGTGTGTGTGTGTGTGTGTGTGTGTGTGTGTGTGTTGCTTTTCCTATTGTATTTATCATATTTTTTTTAGACAGTCCCTCTATATAGCCCTGGCTGTTCTAAAACTTGCTATATAAATCAGGCTGGGCTTAAAGTCACAAAAATCCACATGTCTTAAGAGCACTGGGATTAAATATGCACATCACCATGCCTGGCCATGTTTATTTTCCAATGTTATTAAAGCCATTCATCTACATATTAAATGCCTTCACAACGATGTGTGATGTCCCATGCCATAGTTTATTCGGCCATCCTCCAGTTGTTGGACATCTGGATTGTTGCTAGTTTTTGACAATTACAAATAATGCTGACAGACATCACTGATGGATCCTTTAGCCCAAGTCTCTAAATGTGAAATTACTATGTGGAATGTACACACATTGATATTTAGGGCTTTAGGTAATGTGGGAAATCTCTGGTCTTCTCGGAGTCAGGCTCTTTGGTTCTGTCATTCAGAAGATAATCTGTCCGGCCCTCCCTTGATGCTAATCTAGCTTTTGATCCTAATGTACATAGCATTCTCCTGCTTTCCACCTTTCCATTCCAAGTACAATTATTAGCTCCAGGAACCCCTTGGTGCTATGATACCTCATGGGGATAGATAGGCAATACAGCCTCTCATGAGCAAGAAAGGTGAGGACCAGAGTTTGGTTGCCAGCACTCACATCAGGTGGTTCTCAGCACCTACAACTCCCACTCTATGAGATCCAATGACCTCTTCTGATCTCCACTGGCAGCCACGTGCACATGTACATACATGTACACAGATACACACATAAACACATAAATAAATAATAAACCTGTTTTTAAAAAAGAAAAGTGCTTGCATGTGTGCCTTAGTTCCTTTTCTATTTCTGTGAGGAGACACCATGACCAAGACATGGGTGAGCCCATGACCATCATGGTGGGTAAGCGTGGCTCGTGCAGGCATGCCTGGCACTGAAGCAGTAGCTGAGAGTTTACATCTAATCCACAAATAGCAAGTAGAGAGAGTGAGACTAGGCCAGGTGTGGGCTTTTGAAACTTCAGCTCCCACTCCCTATGCTACACCTCTTCCAACAAGGCCACACCTCCTAATCCTTCCTACAACAGTTCCACCAACTTGGGAGCAAGCAATTCAAATATGTGAGCCTGTGGGGCCCATTCAAGTCAGCACATACCCGAAGCACTTCTCTAAACAACTCAAATGTCCTCCACTAAACTACTGTTCTCTTGAAATTCCCTAAAACGGCTTATATTCTTTCAACCTCTGATCCTATAGACAAAGGAAGCCCCAAACCGAGTCTGCTTATTTTCTTATCTTTTTCCATAGAAGAAAAAGAGGGAAGACAGACAATCTAACTGTAGAATTTTATAGAGAAGTAACCCAGCCCCGTTTAATCTTGGCTGAATAAAAATGGACTTCAGGGCCCAGCTCTGGGGAAAAGTTGTACAAGCAGGTCTGTCTGTCTGTCTGTCTGTCTGTCCCACAGGCTTGCTTCCTTTTGTCTGTGTAATAGAGTCATAGTTTCTGGCCTGGTAGATATTGTTTTTCATGTGGATTATAGAAGTGTATGGCCCAACCTGTTGTGTGCTTTCCTGAACCTCTGGGCACTGGACCAGTTCTGGTTATGCTCAGCCTCATGGGACAGAAATTACATGTCTCCCATAGTCTTGTGTGTTTGAACCCTTGATTGTAAGCTGGTGGTGGTATCTGGGAAGGTCGTAGAAACTTTAGGGCAGTGGTTCTCAAGCTTCCTAATGCCGTGACCCTTTAATACAGTTCCTCGTGTTATAGTGACCCCACAAACAAAAAAAATTATTTTCATTGCTACTTCATAGCTGTAATTTTGCTACTGTTATGAATTTTAACATAAGCATCTGTGTTTTCCAATGGCCTTAAGCAACCCCTGTGAAAGGGTCACTTGATGTTCTAAGGGGTCAAGACCCACTGGTAGAGAACCACTGCTTTAGGAGGTGGAGCTTTGCTGGAGGAAGTATGTCACTGAGGGTGGGCTTTGAAGATTTATAGTCCAGCCCTACTTCCTGTCTCCTGCCTGCCACCCTGTACCTCTGCTACCCTACCTTCCTGGATATGATGGGTTATATCTCCAAACTGTGAGCCACAAACAACTCTTCTTCCCTTAAGTTGCCTCTGGTCTGTTTGATCACAGCAGTGAGAAAAGGAATCAGCACAGTCCTTAGATCTAATTACAGAATGCAAAGCTTTCTACTGTGTCATGACCTAGGCGGAGAGGAAACATCCTCCAGAAAGATTCTTAGAAGACTGGAAAACAGACCGTCCAGGATATCTGCATTCTGAAAAGTGCAACTATGTTAGTTCTTTTTCTCATCGCTGTGACAGAGTTCCTGACACAAGCCATTGAGGAAAGAGAGGTTTGTGTTAGCCCACAGTGTGGAGGGACAGAGAGAGTGGTCCAAGTGACTCCACAGCTTCAAAACAGCACTGCCAGCTAGATACCCCATGTTCAGACATGAGTTTGTGTGAGCTGTTTCATCTTCTAGAGGAGTAGAACAGTGCCAGCCCCAAGGAACCTCAGAATTTTCCTCTCTGACCTCAACATCTCTGCTAACACCAAGATCCTCAGTTCCTAGACATATCCTGGTGGTTATTTCCCTTCCATCTCAGGCCCACAGGTGACTGAAAGGTCACGAATCTCTGGGCTACAGTCCAAAGTAGCATCTTGTCTGTTTACCCATGACGCTGCTGTCAATCGAGTCACATATAGGTATGAGGACTGTCCCCAGAGCTCCACCCCAAGAGCCACGTGCCTCCTACATGCCAAGGCACTGAGCAGGTATGACAATTCTACCCATGACATCATAGCCACAGGCACTGACTCCAGTCTATTGGAGCCCTGAACAGGTCACAGCAGCCTGTGGTAGAGCCAGGGGGTGTTCCAAGTGAACCAGGGATGTTCTTTGTCAAGTGGAGATAAACCCACAGCAAGAAATGAAAATTGAGCGGGAGTGGCCATTCCCAGGGCGTTATTAGGATCATTTCTTCCTAGGTGGGACTCTATCCTTGCTGAGTCCTGTACTTTGCTTCATGGCTAAGGTAAGTAAAGAAAAAGTGGCAAATTCACTGGCCCTTTCCTTCTTCCCAGAAACATCACACCCCAAGTATAATGGGTCAGGAAGCACCAATCCAAAGAGACCTTTGTCAAAACAGAACCAAGTAGGAAATGAAAATAAGTAAAATAGCCTCGCATTGTCACTAAGCACACACACACACACACACACACACACACACACACACACACACAGAAAGCTTCACATGGGTCTTGTTCTAGTGAATGGAAGAATGTGTGTTTACTGTCTATAACTGGCTCCTCCAGCCCTTCTCACCTTCACGGCTTCTTTCTGGCCACACTCCTGTCCTAGGGTGTCATTCTGTATATCTGTTACTTATTGTTAGACAACTCCAGCAGACTGTAAAATCTATGAGGCAGTAGTCTTCCTGACCCCAAAGCAGTGTTTGAATCAATAAATAGCTATTAAATGTGTATTTTGACATATTATCTATCCTTTTTTCCCTAATATGTACACATACAAAATGATGTTTATAAATTACCACTTTTGCAAATTTTAGTAAAAATATTTTAATATTTATCTTTTAATTTTTGTTTATGTGTACATGTGTATGTATGTGTGTGTGTATGTGTGTGTGTGTGTACACGTGCACTAGTGCCCATAAAATCCAGTAGAGGGTATCAGATCCCCTAGAGTTCCAAGTGTTTGTGAGTTAATGATGGGGGACTTCTGGTTCTCTGGAAGAGCAGCAAGTGCTCTTAACAGCTAAGCCACCTCTCCATGCCCCCACAGTAGTTAATTTTGGAAACTATTTTATTACTAAGAGCCTCTAAAATACTAAGAGTATCTAAAATACAGATGATTTTAAAAATTGTTCTCAACTATACTCAACTTCAGGTTTATTTTTCACTCAGTTACTGTCAAAACGCTGGCATCCTGGCCCTGGAGAACCTAAAAGCAATAGGGATGTTGAGGCCAGGCCTAGGGCCTCCGCGGTCCTGATGCTGGGCTTGCAGTCCCTGGTTAGCATAATGAAAGTGCTGGGAGGTACACAGATAAGCAAGAGGGTGGCATGAGCAGATCAGATGAGATGGAAGGTCAAGGGGGTGAGGGCACCAAAGGAACATGAGAGAAACTGAGGCCTCTTGTGGATGATTCCCTGACCACCACTTTCACTCAGTCGCTGTTCACACTCAGATCTGAATTCATATGGAAAAAGCCCAAAGTGTCCAATATTGTTCTGATGCTGGCCTTTTTTCTTTTAAAAAAATGTGTGTGTGTGTGTGTGTGTGTGTGTGTGTGTGTGTGTGTGTGTGTAGGTCAGAGGCTAACAGTGGTGTCAGACCCAGCTTGTTTGAGACAGGATCTCCTATTCAGTGATGCACATACCAGGCTAGCTGGCCCATGAGCCTCTGGGAATTCCCTTCTCACTTCCTCCCATATCACCATAGTTGAGCTAAGATTCCTAGTGAGATGAATTTATCCTGGCCCAGGGAACTGAACTCAGGTCCAAGGCATTTGCAATAGTAAGTACGTTTGCTTGCTGAACCATCTCTCCAGCCCAGTACCATCATCTCAAGAGCAGAAATCTTTCCTGCCTGCCTCCCTCCTTTCCTCTCCCTCCTCCCACCTTTTCTCTTTCTTTTGTTTTTTTTTTTTTTTTCCCATTAATCTGTCTCCAGGTTTATCTTTTAACCATTTCTCCTAACCACAGCCACCTCCCCCCTCTACTTATTTCTTCTGGTTTCCTGATGTGTTAGTTCTCCCTCCTTTTGTGGCAGTCCTTAATCTATCCACTCCTAGAACAGAATCCTGATTCCTGTGACTGACAGCAGCTCATCTCTTCCCTTCTCCTCCGATCCCTGATGTACAGAGTCAACCCTCTGGTCTCCCGTGCTTGTCTCCTGCTACCCACACCCAAGCCCATCAATGACCTTCCAGTTGTTCTGCCTGAGAATCTTATTCAGCTTGTTGCTATAGTTACTGTCAAGTTCAATCTCCCTAAAGCTCCTCTCTCCTGCTACATCCTACATATTGAAGGAATCCTCCCAGAGCATAACTATGTTCCTAAAAGAATAACTTCACTTCTTCCCACTTCAATCGGTACATCACAGAAAAAAAAATTAAATAGAATGGGCTATAGCCTCAGGGGGACAGTTTACAAATATCTCCTTTCTGGGAGAGAAGGTTGACAAGTGGGGATTACCTCACAGCACCAAAGGTTTTCCGTGCAAGAAACAAACAGACTTCTCTGGTGTGAATGTTACCAGCAGCCCTGGCAGGGTGGGCATGGTGACTCCCAGGGATGACAGTCCTTGGTGGCTTGAAATGCAGGCGTCCTTTCCCCACACAGGAGAACATGCTCTGTACTAACATGTTCTACAGATGTCTGAAACCACAGGCAGAGCCAAACTCTATACTACATACATTTTTTTGTTCTATTTGTATGTACCTATGCTAAAGTAGACACATTTAGAGAACAATAATAACTAATAAAAACCAGACAATTACAATGCAGTTATAATTATAGGTGCAGTGATATGGCTCATATAGGTGCAGTGATATAGCAAGCATGAGGCCCTGACTCAAGTCTCACAAACAAAAACAGATGAACAGTACACAGTCATATAGGTTACTTAGAATATTGTCTTAGTCAGGTTTCTACTCCTGCACAAAACATCATGACCTAGAAGCAAGTTGGGGAGGAAAGGGTTTATTCAGCTTACACTTCCACATTGCTGTTCATCACTAAAGGAAGTCAGGACTGGAACTCAAGCAGGTCAGGAAGCAGGAGCTGATGCAGAGGCCATGGAGGGATGTTACTTACTGGCTTGCTTCCCCTGGCTCACTCAGCCTGCTTTCTTATAGAACCCAGGACTACCAGTCCAGGGATGGCACCACCCACAATGGGGCCTCCCCACTTGATCACTAATTGAGAAAAATGCCTTACAGCTGGATTTCATGGAGGCATTTCCTCAAGGGAGGCTCCTTTCTCTGTGATAACTCCAGCTTGTACCAAGTTGACACACAAAACCAGCCAGTAAAAATTTACAATTAGCTTATTTCTGGAATTTTCTATGTAATGTTTTTAGACCATGGCTGACCACAGAACATATAAGAAACCGAACATCAAGTAAGGATCCACTTTTGAACAATGGATACTTGCCTTGTGCCAATGTGTTGCCTTCTTTCCTTTCCACATTTGCCTCTACTACAACAGGAGCAGCAAAGCAGAGGCAAACATCTGTCTTATCACATGCTCAGACTCCAAAGAGCCTGGAACAAATGGCAGCTACAATCCCCAATATCTCCAGCACGTAGGCCATCCTACAGTTGCTCTTATTCGGCATCCCCAGGCTTTCTCAGCCAGAGCTCCACCTTCTTACTGCTGGGGGTCCTGCTCTCGAGTCAGGGCATAGGCACTAGGCACAGGCTTGCTTGGGGTGTCATTGTTTTGTCCCCTCTGAACTCTGAGATAAACAATTCTGTGTCACTCTTCTCCTCAAGGCCCTCAGTGAATTTCTATCAACTGCACAATTCTCAGCCTCCGTAGGCTCACAGCACAGCTCAAGTCAATGCACACCAAATACTAGCATGCACTACTAACCTAGCTGTTTTACACAGACTCTGGGAATTGGACTCAGGTAAAGCGCTTGTCTTACCTGTGTTAGGTAAGTGGTAAACCAATTGAGCCATCTCTCCATCCCCTACCATTTACTTTGGCATTGGGTTTCCAGTTTCCATTACTGAAATCCTACTAATTTTCAATGACGACGATGACAATAATAATAATAAATCGTGTATAAAAACCAATATTTGAGATTTGAGGCTGGAGAGATGGCTCAGCAGTTAAGTGTACCCATTGCTCTTTCACAGAACTCAGAGATTTCAGTTCCCAAGGCCCACACTGGGTGTAACTCTGTCTCCAGGAGGAACTGATACCTCTGGCCTCTGTGGGAGCCCACACTCATGTGCACATATCTGTACACAAATGCACACACACATACATACATTAAAATAATAAAAGTAAATATTTTAAAACATCAATAGATAATCCCGAAGATACAGAAGGGAATGCTCCTGTCCCAGCACTGGGCTTCCTGCATGTGAGCTACAGTTGTCCTTACTTTCTTGTAGCCTACAGTCTTGCTGGCATTTTACAATTCAAGGCAGAAAGAAGTGTGTGAATAGTTTACTCCCCTCGTGACTTAACCCATCCAGTCCAGCAAATGTGGAGTCGGTCTGTGTTAAGCAGCACTTCTTGGAAGCCTTTCTGCCCCCTATCAAGCCTGGGTCAGGGGTTCCTCTCAGACATTCTGAGGCTCCTATGTAGTAACCCCATATTCCTCAGTGCAGAGCAGAAATCAACTTTTTGGTTGTTTCTTCCTTCGAGCCTTGGAATGAGCTCAGTGTCTAGCAAACAAAAAAAAAAACTTGCTGAATTCATGTACTTTCTGAATAACTACATGTTATGACTTGACTTTAATGTACATTCCCACAGGCTTGAGGATACATCTGAAAGCTTGTGGTGTTAATTTGAAGGCTGTGGCACCTTCAGGGGTGGGGCCAGGCTACTGGTAGAAAGTCACGAGGGGAGGTCTTTCCAGGTTAGTAGTCCAGCCTTCCCTCCACAGCTCTCTGCTCTTCTCCTGGTTCTCCATAACGTGAGGATCCCACCACCACAGACAGAGCCTTGCCCGCCCATGTGGATGCCTGAAACTTCTAAAACCACAAACCCAAAGAGCATCCCCCTGCTGTAAGCTGCTTCTGCCAGGTTATTTGGTCACAGCAATAAGAAAAGTAATGAACACAGTAGCACATACAGAGTTCCATACCAGATCCTGAGAAAGCTCCACTCAACAAAGCATTGTCCCAGCCTCTCCTCGAGCCTTCTAGCATCTTCATAGAGTTCACGAAACAATAACCTGGATGTAAAAAAGAAGGCTGGGGATAGCTCAGAGGCAGAGCACCTTGCCTCTGGTTCGATGCCAGCACCATAAACAAATAAATAACACAAGAAGTTTTACTCTAATGGGCATGAGGACTCCCTCCTGTGATCTCAGGAGGATCACTGAGAGTTCCAGTCCACCTGGGTCTACAAAGAGATGGAAACCAATTCTAATGATTCACAATGGGACCATCTGTATCTGACCTGGCCTTTTTTCATGTAGTCACTGAATCTCTTTGTTGTTGTTTTGTTTTGTTTTGTTTTTGAGACAGGGTTTCCCTGTGTAGCCCTGGCTGTCCTGGAACTCACTCTATAGACCAGGCTGGCCTCGAACTCAGAAATCTGCCTGCCTCTGCCTCCCAAGTGCTGGGATTAAAGGCGTGGGCCACCACTGCCCGGCCATTGAATCTCTTTGGTCCCCATTTACTGACAAGTGAGACCTAAGGTTCCTATTACCTTATGTTTACAGAAGGGTTGAGGCCTGACCATGCCTTGCCCTTTTTCCTATCTCTGGAGTGGTGTGCAATTCTCTAGCACCAATGACTGAGAATACTGGCAAGACACTGGTTGGTGCAGCCTGGGGACCCAGCTCTGAGTGCACACGGGCATAGAGTGACTGGGAAAGAGAAGCAGAGCAAATACAGTTTTGCTTGCTGTCATTTCAAATCTCCAAGTGTGCAGTAAATCCCTAGGGTGATAGCTGAGCATGGTGGCATATAACAAAGTTGGCCTTCGAAAGCCACAGGGCCTTTCACTCCTGTTTCAGGCCGGTATACCTCAGGGGCCTAGGGCTCTGGACAAATAAAGGCCACCAAAGCAACACCAGGCCAGTGGCTTCCAGGTCCTTTGTCTTAGGACTAGAAGGAAATTCACAGGCAGGAGGGTGAGTTTGGAAAGGAATTTTATTCTAGGATTGCAGCTGGGAATTTAAGGGAAAGAAGCCAGAGCTGCCTACAGCAGAAACAAACCCCAGAAAGCAGAGTGCCACCAAGCAGTTAGCCCCAGGGCTTTTTAATGACAGAAGCTGAGGCATAGGGAGAGCTGGCTCATGCAGCTGGCCCATCCACCAGACACCTGCCAGACTCCTTCATGTTCCCTTATCCGGTCCCCAGACAGGCTTGCTCATAAAGAGAATAATCCATACCCCCCTCCCATTGATCCCTGCTTCCCACAAGGAGGCCCAAGGTTAGAACCACAGAGAGGACAGAGGGCATTTCCTGTTTCCAGCCAAGGACAAGAGTCAAAATTGCCCATGTTTGGGGACCCTACCCTAAAACTGCTTGACCAATGCCTATCCCCTCCTTTCCTCACCCACACTCCAATAGTTGAGACAGGAGGATTGCTGTGAGTTTGAGACCAGCATAGGTGACCTAGTGAGTGCCAGGCCAACCTGAACTACAGGGTGAGACACTGTCTCAAATAAACAACACTCAAATAAAAATCAACTAATCAACAACCTCAGAAACCTCTGGGGCATTGCCAGGGTTACCCCCAGAATGAAGCTGGATTCCTAGCACTGAAAACAGACAAAAACCCTAAGCAGATACCAAAAACAGTTTGTAAAATGTCTAGTGAGCGGGCTGAAGAATAAACATTGTTCTATCATGAGGCCCTTGGTTCAGTCCTCAGCACAGAAAGTCTTGACTTTTTCCCTTGCTAGAATTTGAACACCTAAACTCATGTATCCTTTTGTATCCCCTTAAGAGGAAAGTCTAAAAGCTTGTGGGTATATTATAATGATATCTTGTCAGTACTGGATTTTGTGAGTTTTTTGTTAACATTTTGCCACTAGCCTTCCCTCAAGGGTCCCTGGAGCCGTCTCACCATGGGCTCCTGCTTGAATCTCCAGCTTAACTTGAGTTTGTCTTCATTTGTTCCTTCATATCCATCATGGAGAATGTCTTACTTAGAGTTTTACTGTTGTGAACAGACACCATGACCAAGGCAACTCTTATAAAGGACACATTTAATTGGGGCTGGCTTACAGGTTCAGAACTTCAGTCCTTTATCATCAAGGTGGGAACATGGCAGCATCGAGGCAGGCATGGTGCAGGAGGAGCTGAGAGTTCTACATCTTCATCTGAAGACTGCTAGCAGAATACTGGCTTCCAGGCAGCTAGAATGAGGGTCTTATAGCCCACACCCACAGTGACACACCTACTCCAACAGGGCCACAGCTCCTTGGGCTGAGTATATATAAAGCATCACACAGATAGAGCCGCTCAGATATTTTTCTGAAGACTTGCCTTCTGTTCTGTGCACTATTTAGTTCTCTGATCTGCCTTGCTTCTGATGACTTATTACCTCACATCTTTTTGTCTCTGTCACATCCTCTCCCTGGTCAGGAAGAAAATACACATACAAAGTCAGACCTGTGGTGGCATATGCCCCAACACTCCAGAAGCAAAGAGAAAGATCAAGAGTTTGAGACCAGCCAGGACTAGAACAGTAAATTCCAAACCAAGCTGAGCCACCTGGTAGGTTCAGGGTTCTTGATTTGAGTCTCGGGAGTGCAAAATAAATAAACAAGGTGTTAGTTTTAAGGGTTTCTTGTAACTTTAATTTTTTTTTTCAAACCTTAATTTTAATGATGGTTCTTAAATGCTTTAAACTTCCTGGTAACCCACTACCCACCAGAGGTAGTGGGTAAAAAAGGATATGGGGGAAGTGGAACCTATTTAGAAAGGTTCTTTGGAGCGACTCCCATGTGTGTTGTCTGGAAATCAGCAGTTCAGTTCACAGGTTAGCAGCTGCAGCTCGACCCACTCCCAAACATTTCATGAATACACCAGCAGTCCAGTTAAGTAGAGTCGGGTTAGCAACAGCAGTGACCCAACCTAGCAGAGACAGTCAGGCCTCAGCCTTGGCTCAAGTTAACAAGAGGGACCCAGAGGGACACCAGGAGAATTTCTCAGCTGTCCCTCTCTCAGGGAAGCAAAGATCAGTGGAGACTTGAGACCCACAAGCATTGCACAGCTAGCTGTACCAGCAAGCCAAGCTCCATTGCTCCGTGGAGTCCTAGTTATATCCTCTAAACATCACGTGTCCTCCAGGTGCCTTGCCTCAGCACGTGCATCCAATCAGCCTGAGTTCCAGGAAGCAGCAAGAAACTGCAGCACACCACCAGAAGTTTTTTGGTGTGTTTCTCTCTATGGAGTCCCGACAAATGTAGCTCAACTATGCAATGTAAGGCAGACCAAGACATTTGTATCGTTAGCAAAGAATCTTTTATCACATGTCCTTTCACATGCTTGTTTTAGCAAATCATCCCCTCTTCTGTGTCTGCTTTAGCAAAACATTATCCAACCGACTTTCCAAAGAAGCCTTAAGTTTCCACTCCAGTTTCTTTTTATTTTTGAAGCAGTCTTAGTACTCCACCCTGGTTTGCCTAGAACTAGCAATATAGACCATTTAGCCTCAAACTCATAGAGGTCCACGTGCCTCTAAGATTAAAGACATGTGACTTTTATGTGTATGTATGTGGGAACAAGCACGTGAGTACACGTGCTCTTGGGGACCAAAAGAGGGAGGAAGATACTCTGGAACTGAAGTTATGGGGGTTTATGAGCTGCCAGCCTTGGAGGCTAAAACCAAACCTGTGTCCTCGGTAAGAGCAGTATGTACTCTTAACCACTGAGCCTTCTCTCCAGCCCTTTGTTTCCACCTAAACATTTTTGAAAGGGACAGACACACAGAGACACAGAGAGAAGACAGAAGGACTTTTTTTTCTCCCAGCATGCAACACAGAAGAGGATGTGGTTCAGGGGTGGTGTTGAGAAAATCTCCTGTACACTGTGTAAAAGCACCACCTGTCAATAAAGAGCTAAATGGCCTATAGCACGGCAGGCGAGAACAGGCAGGATGTCCAGTAGAAAGAGAGAGAGGAACCCTGGGAAGGAATCAGGCATGGGGAAGTCACTACCCGGACTCTCAGAGGAAGTCCTGCTTATTAAACTGAGGAGAGGCAGCCAGCCACGTGGCAGACATTGAATAGTATAAACGGGTTAACAAGCTAGTTAACAAGCTAGTTGGAGAACAAGCCTAGCTTAAAGCCTAGGCATTAATTCATAAATAAATACGCCTCCATGTCATTATTCAGGAACTGGGGCAGATGTAGAAAAAAACCAAACCTTTATAGGGTGAAGTGCTTCCTAGGTTCCCTCCCCAGCAGGCTGAAATGATACCTTGTGGGCACCTCAGTCTGGTCATGTTAGGAACTTCTGTGGTGGCCCAGAACTCTGCAAGCAGAAAGCTGCACACACAATCTGGCCAACCCTGGGTTCCCTGCCTTCTCTCTGGCAGCCCCTGCAGGTGCAGCTTACCCTGTGGTAATTGTCTCCCCCCTCATCTTCCTCGCCCCCCCATCTCCCCCTCCCCGTACCCTAGTCACTCCCAGGCCCGTTGCCATTTCTCCTTTTCTCTGATTCAAACAGCCCTTGAATAATAATCCTCTTTTATTTCCCTGAACTTTTGATCTTTTCCAGCACCTTTTTGCCTCTGGTCTTTGGCAATCAGGCCTTGAATTATTTTTTTATCTGCCCTTGGTCACACTGAAATCTTTGCTCCGGGACAGGTGGGGTGACTAGTTTTCACCATTCCTTGGCTATATCTCACTTCCGATCATACAAACTTGCCACAATTGGTTTACTTTTCTCTTTTACAAACCTCCCTGTGGGGCCAGCAAGATGGCTCAGACAGTAAAGGTGCCTGCAGCAGACACCTAGTAACCTAAGTTCAATCCCTAGAATTTCTATAAAGGCAAAAGAAGAGAAATGACTCCATAAAACTGTCCTTGGCTTCCATACACGTGCTGCGGCATTTGTGTGCACATACAGGTATCATGTAGTCACGTACACACGGTAATAATTAATAAAATAAAATCTGTCTCAGCTTTCCGGTGCTCCCCACGTGCACTCCCACTGATCCAGGCTGCTCCGGACAAACTGGCCCAGCCTTTAATCCCTATGAAACTGATAGTATCACACACACACATAAACATACATACACACACACATACACACACACACACAGAGAATTTATACTGTCTGGTCAGTTTCAATAGTCTCACGTTGAAATTCACAAGCCGTGACTGCCCTAGCCCTGCTCTGCACCCTGGTAACCTTCAGTCTGTCCTGGGGTGGGAGAGTTATCCCCCAAGCCTTGCCCTGGGCACTCCCAGAGGCTCAATTGAGAGGCTGACTGTACAGCGCCTTCAGTACTGAGCTGTACAGAGATCACATCTTTCATGGCCGTTTGCTTTCTCATTTAAGACATAAATTGGTCATTTCCTGTTTAACTTGATGTGGTGCAATTTGAAATTAAATTAGCAGTCTGATTTTTACCCTCGAATTTTGGAAGGCATGTCAGGAATTCTTCATCTCTGCTTCTAGCAATATACTGTTTTCTAGGAATCTAAATTTCACAGTGTGTGTTTGGGGCTTATAGAGTCAAGATTTTGTAATTTAAATTTTTCCTCAAAAAATTCCTATTGTAGAGTATTTTTCAGATGACAAAATATCCTTTCTAAATGGCCGATGACCCATTTCTCCAGATCAGCTAACAACTGACATTTTATTCGGTGAATTTCCTCTTTTACCTCTGGATAAATTAATAACAGTAATAATAACCTTGGCACTTCTCAGTAAGTATTGTTTTTCCTCTTTTCTCTCATCTCATGGCAACCTACCTATTCTCTGCATTTATTTTTTTTTATTATTTTATAGTTTGTTGTATTATTTTGTTTCTAGTCTGTGACTGAAATTCATTAGAACATTGTTCCTTGCTACTTTCTGAAAACATAAGAATCAGTCACTCGCCAATCAACAGTCACCCAGAGCAGGGAATAAAAGAATTCGTGCATCTAACGGAATATAAAAATGTAAGTTTATTTAGTGAGATTCAAGAGTGTATGAGCAGGGACAGTAACAGAAGAATTCACCTAACCATGATTTTTTGAGGGGTGGGGAACAATTTTCTTTTTGGTTGGGCTTCCCACCACACAAGGCTGTCTATGCAAATGAGGGTAGCCCTGATTGATTGGTCTTTAACTATGGGCAGGTAGCTAGGTTCACAAGGCAGAAACTCCGAGATACCTAAGATGGTAGTTTTCCTACAGGGAAAATATACTAATACTACTGAATTGTGTACTGTGGAATGGTAAGTTTTGTCTTTCATTAAGAAAAAAAAGTAGAAAGAGACAAACGGGAAGACAATTTATTCAGATCAAACAGATTAGATCGGATCCCTAAGTAGCAAGTGCACACTCCTCCTACCCACTGATGAGGACCAGATACTTCAGGCAAGGTCTCAGAATCAGAGACAAAACTGGCTTCCTGCCTTCAGAGGTAGGCAGCTTCCCACCACCCTACCCACAACAGCAACCCCTTGATTCTTAAGATCAGATCTTCAGTATCAACTTACTGAGTGCCCGAGGCAAGCCAGAGGCTAGCAACGATTTCCCCTCCTGCTTGAATAGCCCTTTCCTTGCAAGTATGTGATTGAATTGGTCCTTTAGAATCAACCAATTCTAATTTCTATAAATCATTTTTAAATTCATTTTTAAGGGACTCAAGAGGCTCACAATCTGAAACTGTTGCCATATAACTTGAAAGTGGCTGTTTGGGTTTCATTTTGGCTTTGAAACAGCAAGAGAGGGTTGAGATTAAAGGATAGTTGATGTGTACATGGGGCTTTTCAGATTCCCAGAATGTTAGAGTGGCTTTAAGCTCAGAGCAAGTGAGCAGATGACGTTCAGGTCAGCTCCATCAGCATCAGTGGAATGACTGAAGCACTCAAAGCCTGCTGTCTAACAACAACTGGGAGATGTAGACAACTCTGGCCTTTTATCTAAACACTGCCCCCAAGTTTATAATAATGATGATGATGTTGTTGTTGCTGCTGCTGCTGATGGTGATAACAATAATAGAAATAGAAATTCAAACAAACCCAAATTTTGTATGCTTTGAGTGAGGCTACCCAAAAAGTATAAAGATGTCCACAGAAAGGAAAATGTATTTAAAAGTCATAGATTGCATACAAGTCCAGTCTTGGGGATACATGAAAGAACTCAACTCAGTTATTAAAAGACAATATAACTATTTAAAAAAAATAGGCAGAGAGAGGGATGCCTCAACACTTAAGAGGCATCTCTTCAGGAAAACCAGGGTTCAGTTCCCAGCTCCTACTCCAGTCCCAGTGGGTTTGATGACCTCTTCTGGCCTCCACTGCATGGTACACACATGCAGGCAAAAAACGCTCATACACATAAAATAAATTTTCAAAAAGAAATGAAATAGGCAGAGGACCTGAATAGATCATTTCAAAGAAAGAAAGAGAGAGAGAGAGCCATTAGCCCATGTCAGAAGCTCAGTGTCATTAATTAGCAGAAAAATGTAGATCAAAGCCACAATGAGACCCCACTTCACACTTACTAATGGCTAGAATAAAAAACAGACCATCACAATTGCTGAGGAGATGGTAAGAAAATTAGAACCCTTTGCAGGTGTTGGTGAAAAAACATCACACTGCAGCTTCTTTGGAAAACAGTTTGGCTGCTCCTTAAAAACTTAACCTATGGAGCTGGAAAGGTAGATGGCTCAGAGGTTAAGAGCACTGACTGCTCTTCCAGAGGTCTTGAGTTCAATTCCCAGGAACCACATAGTGGCTCATAACCATCTGTAATGGGATCTGATGCCCTCTCCTGTTGTGTCTGAAGACAGTGACAGTGTACTCATACATATTAAATAAATAAATAAATCCTCTTGCACGTGCACACACACACAGAGAAATATAAATTCATTTTTTTTTCTAAATTAAACAGCATCATTGTATAGACATGACTGTCTTCTCTGAGTGATATCCCCAAGGCACATGAAAATGAAACCTAGACACAAATGCCCATCAACTGATGGATGACCAAAACATTATCCAGGTGAAGAGGGAATAAATTACTGCTCCTGGAACAACACAGATGACCCTGGAAAATGGCATGCTTGTTGAGAGAAGCAGCCACACAGGGCCTCACATAGTGACTGCTTTTACAGGACTGGACAAATGTCTAGAGACAGAAAGTAGGTGAGTAGTTGCCAGGGGCTGAGGGGAAGAGGAACGAGGAATGACTAGTGATAGGCACCGTTTCTCTCAGCAGTGACAAAAAAACGTTCTGGAATTGTACAACCCTGAGAATGTACTAAAAACACTGAATACATACTTTACACAGATTTTATTATCTATGCAGTGTATCTAAAACAAAAATCCTAAAGTAAAGGTAGCTTGACCAACTTCTTTCGTGTGTGTGTGTGTGTGTGTGTGTGTGTGTGGTGCATGCATGTATACACACATGTGCTTTACTCATGTGTGCACATGTGAAGGTTAAGGTCCCCTTTGAGTACATTCTTCAGTTGCTCTCTATTTTACTGAGACAGGGCCTCTCTTTGAACCTGCCGCTCACTGTTTTGACTAGGCTGGGTGGTCAGTGAACCTCCACAGTCCCCACATTCCTCCCACATTCTCCTCAGTTCTGAGGGTTGCAGACACATGCTGTCATGCCCAGCTTTTCCATGGGTGTTAGGCAACCAAATTTAGGTCCTCATAATTGCACAGCAAGCAGTATGTGAACTGAGCCATCTCTCCAGCCCCAGTAACCAGCTGCAAACTGAGAGCAAACGCTAACCGCTAACCAGAGCAGAATTGAGGATAAAAGAGCAGGCCAGAGGAAGCCAGGTTCATGGTACAGACAGGACCAGGCAGGAGAGGCAAGGCCACTTGGCCTACACTAATCACTTTCCCTGCCTACCCCTCTACTGTCTTTGTGCAGAAAGCAACCCAAGGCATCAATCACTCTTGACCTTAAAAGTTGCTGCAACACAAAAGGCCAGACAAGGGACTTGGAAAATGTCAACCAACAAAATACATATGTATTTTTTTTCTTATAGCTAAAAACAGGAAACGTTAAGAGAAATGCTGGCTGAAAGATGACTGGAAGCTTGTGGCTTCCACTGGACCACTGGGTCTACACAGCTGTTTGAAGACGCCTGCTATGAACTGTTGTGTATGTTGATAGAAAACAGGTTGCCGCCGCCCTCCATGAACAGCCCCATAAAGATGGATAGCAGCTGAGTTGCATGCACTAGCCTTTGGAGAGGTAACCTGGGAACTCCCATGCTCTTGGAGCATCCTCGGAGATCTATTGTCCTGGCTCAGGTGTCTTTGCACCTGGCTGGAACCTCGAGGAACCGAGGAACCGGAACAAAAAGAGACGGCCTGATCTGTAATCCTAGAGGCAGATTTGACTTTTAAATTGTTAACAGATTTTGAGTTGTGAGGAGTACTTGGCAGGGGGAAAGCAAACACATTTTTGACTGAGTTCTGCAGCAGCTTGGTTATTCTGGAAAAGCACTGAGCTGACAGAGTTCCAGGGAGTCCCTCATCCTCTCCAAAGGAGAGCAACAGTCTGCCCAGCTGAGAGAACCAGCCTCTCTGTCTCAGGCGAAATGACTCAGCGCCGAAGATGGACCATATTGATTAATACACAGTGTTGTAAAATGACTTTACAGAAGTGTAAGGAAGACTGTCAGAGCTAGTCAGGAGGGAAAGAATGTTTCAAGTTTGCCCCAAGCATAACATCTGCTTGTGCAGTCTCAGGGAAGAAAGCCAGTCCAACGATGAGACACCGGAAGCCTGGAGGAGGGGCATGGAGATCAGATGCAGACACAGTGGGGTGTCTGGATGCCAGAAATTAGGCTGACACTGAGACCTAAAATTGTCTCCAGTTACGGGTAAGACACATCATCTGTGGCCTTTTAAAAATGGGTTCAAGGGCTGGTGAGGTGGCTCAGAGGGTAAAGGCTCTTGGTACTAAGCCCGATAACCTAAGTTGAATCCTCAAAACCCACATGGTTATCCTCTGACCTCCACATAGGAGGAGTGATATTAGTATGCAGACACATGTGTGAGTGCATTGCACACCTGTGTGAGTGCACACATGTACACACATACACCCAAATGTAAAAAACAAATTTAAAATCAGGTTCAGCTCACTGCCAGAGGTGTCCAACCCTCTGTCCTCAGGCCCTTTGTGGCCCAGAGAGTTCATCAGGTCACAGTGTCATACAAAATAAAAACATATCCTCTCACAATCTACAGGCAGCAGTTTGGACAGCCCTGGATTTAATGTGTGGCCCAAGACAACTCTTCCAAGTCTCATGTGGCTACCAAAGGCTGGACACTCCTGCCTTGCCCTCCAGACGTAGAAGCAGTGGTAAAGCTAGAATCCAGAGCAGCAGATGGACATAAGACAGCACCACGTCCCGGCACCCCGCAAGTACCTCTCCTCATCTCTGCCTAGGACACTGAGAGAAATTTAAAAAGTGCCATTCTCTAAGTCCAACTACCCCATCTTCAGGTATCCTGCTGAACCTTGTAAAGGATCATCACCGCTGGGCCTTCAAACTGAGAGCCTTCCATTACAGAAGAGGATAAGGAGGCCATAGGACCCTCACCTGAGGAGCCACCCCTCCCAACCAGTTGTATCCAATTCTGCCCTAATTAACATGGTCTTAGTGGAGGGGCCAGAGGCTATGAGGTATGTGGAGGATACAGATGAGAGGGAAGGGGCCCCATCTATGCAACTATCATCCATGCTGGGTAAAGACCTTCCAGTGTTTCTGCCTTAAGGCCACCCACATTCCTGCCCATAATCCCTCACCCACTGCCCTGTAAGTAACCCTAATAAACTCCTGGATTCCCCTGGGTGAACTGTGCTGAAACGGACTTCAGTTTGTTACTGGGAACTTAGGAGGGGCTGGTGCTGTTAATTTCTCTCCCAGGAAAGGGATTTTTAACAGCAGTGGTCATTAGCTTGGAGTTAATTCTTTTTTAAATGTTTTAATATTTTAAAGTGCTGTGTGTGTGTGTGTGTGTGTGTGTGTGTGTGTGTGTACAGGGATGCGTGGAGGCCAGAAGGAAGGTCTTTCTCTATTACCATCCACCTTATTCCTTTTGGGGCAGAATCCTCCCCTCAACCCAGTGTTAGCATTTCAGATAGGCTAGCAGCCAGCCAGCCACAGTGACCTTTCTGTCTCCATCCCCAACAACGTTGGGGTTAACAGGACACACAGAACCCACCCACCTGTCCCTGGGGTTCTGAAATCCAATCTCAGATCTCATGCTCTTACCCACCGAGCCCTGTCTCCTGCCCACTGAGCTCATTTTTTTATACTTTTGTCTAAAAGTCTATCGAATGCAAACTTAACCTTGTTGTCACAGGAGCCTTGTCCAGGGCACCCTCTCTTCTGACATTCTGTCTGTGTTGGCTAGTTTTATTGTCACTGTGACAAATACCTGACGAACAGCTCAGGGGAAGGAAGATTTCCTCTGCACAGCTGCAAAGGTTTCCATTTGTCATGGTGTAAAGGGAATGGCCGAGCAGCTCACGTCATGCTGGACCAGAAGCAGAATGGCTCAGCGATAGGAGCTGGGGGATAGCAATCCCTGAAAGGATACATGCCCAGTGACCCATTTTCTCTAGTCACACCCTACCTTCCTCAGAGCCACTACTTCCCAAAACTTGAATCTATGTTAGAGGGGTGAGGCAGGAGTGGGTGGGTGGCAGAGCATCCTCTTAGAGGCAAAGGGGAGGAGGGATGGGATGAGGGTATGAAGGGGAGACCGGAAAGGGGAACATTTGAAATGTAAATAAATAAACTAACCCAATTTTTAAAACAATCGAATCTATCTATACATTGATTAAGTCAGAATCTTGGGGATGATCTATCTAATTGGTTCTGGTTGCAGGTACACTCAGTGGTGGGCATTATCAATTTCCTTTGTACTTTTCAGTCCTATCGAATTGCCTGTTGTCTTAATTAGAATTCCTATTGCTGTGATGAAGCATACCCTGAAAGCAAGTTGTGGAGGAAAGGGTTTATTCAGCTTACATTTCCACATCACAGTCTATCAGCGAAGAAATCCAGGGAGGCAGGAACCTGGAGGCAGGAGCTGCTGTAGAGGCCATGAAGGGGTGCTGTTTACTGGCTTGCTCAGCCTGTTTTCTGATAGAACCCAGGACCACCAGCCCTGGGGTTGCACCACCCACCATGGATGGGATGGGCTCTCCCCCATCAGTCACTACTTAAGAAAATGCCCTACAGGCTTGCCTGCAGCCCCATCTCATGGAGCCTGGTTTCTCAGTTGAGGCTCCCTCCTCTCTCTGACAACTTTAGCTTGTGTCAAGTTGCCATAAAACTATTCAGCACATCTGCCAAATTTAAACATCTTGGGATGGGGTGTGTGTGACTCAGCTGTTAACAGTGTGTCCTGCTCTTTAAACGGTCCGAGTGCAGTTCCCAACACCCACACTGGGCAACTCACAACCATCTCTATGTCTGCCTGGGGGCGGGGGTCCAGCACCCTCTTCTGTCCACAGACACACATACATAAACACATAATTAAAAATACAGGGCTAGAGAGCTGGATTGGCGGCAGCGGCGGCGGCGGTGGCGGCTGAGTGTGATACTTGTTGCTCTTGCAGAGGATCCAGCACCCTACAGCAGCTCACAACCATCCATACCTCCCGTTCCAGGGGATCCAGTGCCTTCTGCTGACCCCTGAGGGTACCTGGCATGGTCATGCTATACATACACACATATAGACAAAACAGTCACAGACATAAAGTAAAATAAATAAATCTAAAACTATTTTTTTTTTAAAAAAAAAAAAAGATGAACCATTTTTCTGTGCTTTAGCAACCCTATGCTTCCTAATATTTTCTATGCAACTCTCGGGGAACTTTTTGGGTTAGGTCTGGGGTTTCGGATTCTCTGATCTCAACGCTGTCCAATATAGTAACCACTAGACCGGTGGCTACTAAATTCTTAACAAGTGGTCAGTCTTATATACCCTGGAATATACACTGTGGTGGTTTGAATGAAAATAGCCTGTATGGCTTCATATATTTAATTTATTTTCCCAGTCGGTGGACTAAGTTTAGGAAGGATTAGGAGGTGTGGCCTTGTTGGAGAAGGTGTGTCACTGGGAGATGGACTTTGAAGTTTTAAAATCCCATGCCAGGCCCAGTTTCTCCCTCCCTCTGCTTCCTGTGATTGGGTAAGATGTAAGCTCTCAGCTACTGCTCCGGTGTCATCCCCTGCTGCCTTGCTCCGGACCATGATGGTCATGAACTCACCCTCTGAAATGGTAAGCAAGCCAACAGTTAAATGCTTTTTCTCATAATTTGCTTTGATCATGATGTCTCTTCCCAGCAATAGAAAAGTAACTAAGACATATCCTAAGTAAAAACCTCATTTTGAAAGTATTTTTAAATTTTTAAATATTTTAAATATTTAAATAAATTTTAAATATTTTAAAATTTTTAAAATGATTTTTTAAAAAAATTTTGGTTGCATGTTGAAATGACAATTATTTAGTATTTGTGGGTGTAAATAAAACAGTGTTAAGCTCCATGTCATTTGTGTCTTTTCAACACGGCTACTAGACAATTGAAAGTTGCAGCTGGGCTTCAGTTAGGTTTCCTTTGGTTAGAGAGTTGATTTCCTTTAAACAAAGTTGCTGAGTTTGTAAGGTACTCACAGAATTATACATCTCTTGAATGGAGACATGCCAGGATTTACAAGTGTATGTGACCACAATGTCATAATATCTTGTTCTAGTTATCTATTTATTTTTTCCTCATGAGCTCCAAAAACCATCAGCATTTCTATCTTAATCTCAGAGTCTCCTGTGGGGAAGGTCAGCTGTTTCACGCTGAGCCCAGACATGGGCTTCCCAGAAAAGGTTCACTTATTGAAACAAAGTAGCTTGCTATTCCATTGACTTTAACTTGGTCGCAAGACTTGGGATGTAGCTCAGTTGGTAGAATGGAGGCAGCAGGCTGGAGGCCCTGGCTTCAGTCCCTAGCACCACATTAACTGAACCTGGTCTTGCATGGTGTGATAGTTTCAACAAGAATGGGCCTCATAGGCTCCTAGCTGTGAATGCTTCCTCGCCAGGGAGCTGTTTGAAAGGATTGGGAGGCGTGGCCTTATTGAGGTTTCAAATGTTCAAGCCAGACCCAGTTAGAGTCTCTCTCTCTCTCTCTCTCTCTCTCTCTCTCTCTCTCTCTCTCTCCTATCTCTCCCGCTCTCCCCTCTCTCTCCCTCCCCCTACTCCTATCTCTCTGATCTGGATATAGAAATCTCAGCTGCCACCATGCTTCCTGCCATGACAATAGCGGAGTAAACTTCTGAAGGTAAGCCAGCCCCAGTTAAATGCTTTCCTTTATAAAAATTTCCATAGTTATGGAATATCTTCCCAGCAATAGATCGGTGACTGTGACACATGCCTACAGTTGCTGCAGGAGTAGTGGCAGGGGGAACAGAAGTTTGAGGTTATCCTAGGCTACCTAGTGAGTTACCTTGAGGCTGAGAATGGGTTCAATGGCAGACCACTCACCTGGCGTTTGTGGCCCTGATTCCATCACTGGTGCTGCCGAGTGCACTCAAGATCTGCAAAAGCATCTTCTATCTAGGGGCTCAGTGCAATAACTCAACAATGCCAAAGAACAGTAGATGTTATTATCTCCCTGCATCCCGTAGAACTGCAGACTCCTGAGATTTGGAAGGTACCTATTTCAGTGCCTAAAGTCATAGTTAGGCACTAATCAGTCTAACCACTAATCAGTCACCAAAAAGTCACCATGTCCATGTGTCCCCTCAGTGCCAGGCACACATTTCATACAACCAAAGAACTCGAAGAGTTGGTTCTACTACAGTCAGCCCAATACTGTCGGTGTAAGCACAGATGAAGAGGTCAGAGCCCCTCTCTGAGGTCACACAGCTATGAGGAGAGGTTGCAATGATTCCTTAGAATGCTTTCCTTATTGCATGAAAGTAGAGAAATTGTCAAAGACATCAAGCAGCATATTCCTCTTGCAGCAGATAGCAACAGACTGTGATTGCACCAAAGAATGGCAACACTGTGCTAAGGGTATCATACAATTCTTTAATTTTAGAGTAGTAAGATCATAATACAGGCACGGAAGCTGAGTCGTGACCTGGGTAATCTAGAGGCTAGGGTGGGTGAGGTCCAAGTTCAAGGCCTGCTTGGGCTACGGAGTGAGTCTGAGGCTAGACTACACAATTTAAAAAGAGGACTGGGAACATAGACCAGCCTGCTCAAGGCCTTAGGTTCAATCTTCAGTACTGTAAACAAATTAGACTTTCCCAGAAACCCCTGCTTTTCTGTGTTTCTGTACCAGTGTGAAGTTTGCCCCATTTCTTTACAATTTGTTTCTCTGTATCTGGCATTCCACAAGGCATGCCTTCCTGGCTTGTGATTTTATCTCTTCTGTGTATCCACATACTAGGCTTTCTCTTGACAAGAATGGGAACAAGACCAGCTCAGAGAAAGTGCTGAGCTTTTCAGATTTCATGGCCAAGTCAGAGCGCAGTCGCACAATGGTGTTGCATGCAGCGGCAGTTTCCACAGCAATGCCTGGAACACCCTCTATGTTTGATGTCTTGAAGGTGTTCAGCTAGTAACACCACACACACACAAGCACAGACACACACACACACACACACACACACACACACATAATTGCAGGTTATAGGCAGTGGTGGAGGGAAAGAATGCACATAACTGCTTCTCTTTGCTCCAAGCCCCAGAAACCGCAATTCTGACTCTGAACACTGGGTTATGCTTCCATCTGTTGGCCAAAGTGAGAATTGTGCCAAATGCATTGGAAGGAAAATTGTAATTCAGAGCTCAGCTTGATTAATAAATAATACAAAGACTATATTTAAGGAGAAGCAGGTAAATCTCTTTGAAATACATCAACAGTCCCCAGAATGAAAATCACCCCTCTAAATGTCACAAATGACAAGCAACAACCAAGTTGAGACTTGGTGCGTTTAACAACCAAGTCTCAAATTCCATGGGATGTTATTTGTAGGAGACCCTAAAAGGCAGGGGGTTGCCTAAGTTCTCCATAGCACGTGAACACTTCAAGTCACCTCTGAAATAACCTTGCAGTAGTGATGACCCTTGGCCTGGGCACCACTCCTCACTCTTAGTGCTGTTTGTAATCTCACTCTTGCCCTGATGTCTGTGAAACCACCCCTGTGACTTGCAGGTATGGGGATAGACGTATGTGGGTGTGCTGGCATGTTGTGTGTGCCTGCATGTAGAGACCAAAGGTCACCTTCAGGTGTCATTCCTCACTGTCCACCTAATTTTTTTTGAGACAGGCTCTCTCGGTTACATCCTGAGCCTGCCAGATTCTGTAGGCTGGCTGGCCAGTGAGGCCCAGGGATCCTTGCCAGTATTGGGATTTCAAACTCCGCCCATTATGCCCTGCCTCTTTATATAGATGTAACATCCACTCATGTTTCCCTGGGAGAGGAAGACTGCCTGGTCTCCACACTGTTCTTTTACACTGTCCTTTTATGAGATTATATATCCTCGGGAGCTTCTTGAGTGACCTCTCTATAAACGTGACCCACACTGTTCCTTGTATTTCTTCACTAACAGAACTGTCTCCAGACCACACCAATTCTAGACTGTGACAGCTGCTGTCATCCTGGATACAGCTACGTGCTTCATTCATTCCAGCCGCCCAAGGACAAAGCACCACACCATCCACGTTTTTTAAAGAATGCATTTTTAGAGCCTCGCATTAGAAAATATACTTTGTGTTATTAAAGGGATCATCTTGACTGAGATGTTTGCATAAAAGTCCACAGCCTATGAGGACATAGATAAACGTCTGGAATACTTGACAAGGTGACAGAAAAATGGCAGTTTCCAGAAGTTGACCAGGCTCTGCAGTGGCTTCTGGCTAAAGGGGGAGGAGATGGCATCTGAGGCTAATTTAAAGCGATAAGCTCTACATGCGGATGGAGCAGTAGAGCTGTGGTCCTGGGCAGCTGTCCCAGACAGAAGAAAGAAAAATAAGATAGAATAATAATGCATAAACCTCAGAGACAGGCAAGCACATCCCCTCTGAGCCAGTAGACATTCTGCTTTTCCTGGACCTTATATAATCACAGGAAGGGCAGAGAGAAAGGGAAGCCATGTCTTCAGGGACTTTAAAAGCCAAGCTAAGGAAACTAGAGAGATAGCTCAATAAATAGCATACTGTGTGAGCCTATAAAGTATGGGTTTGGTCCCCAAACCCACACAAAAATGATGGGCATGGGGGGAGTGCTCCACCCTCTCAGAGGAAAAGGGAAGAGGGGACGGGGAAGGGTTGTGGGATGGGGTGACCAGAGGGAGGGCCAGTGAGCGGGATGTAAAGTGAATGAATAAAAATAATGACAATAAAAATATTATGGCACAAATAAATTTGTTCCTGAATTTAATGGGACAATAATGATGGGCTTGGTGGCACACACTAGTAAGCCCAGCACCAGGGAAGCAGGAACAGATCTCTAAAGCTTGATGAACAGCCTTCTAACCTAATTAGTGAGCCCAGGCCAGTGAGAGACCCTGCCTCAAAGAAGGAGGATGACACTCAAGGCCTGTTCTGGCTTTCCCATGAATGCACAAACACACATACATGCAGATCCCCACATGTGAACCCACGCACACACACCATAAAAACTAAGCAGTTGTTTTGCATAGGCAAAGATTGAGTGTTTTGTAACAGGCCAGAGCATCTTCCCCCTCCCCCCTACACTTTAGGAGTTGGGCTGCATCCCACTTTGCCTTGGATGCTAAGTACCTCTGAGAAAGGCTGGTCTCTATCACTCAGTGGTTTATAAAACGCTGCCCAGTGCAGGCAGCTTGAGGAGTGTCCACAAAGGCTGCCAAAGAGACCTGGGCTTCCAAGAAGAAACAATCAGATCTATCCAAATTGGAACTCTGAACACCGCAGGGCAATTAATACCACAGCTAGGGCTGTCCTTAGGTGGCATGACCCTGTCCTGTGGCATAGGGCTGGCCCTATAGCCCTGCTGAAAGAGCAACACGTAAGAATCTAAAGAGAATTTCATTTATGACCCTGGCAGCAACCTTTGCCGGGATGCTCAGTTCCTTGAGGTGGGTGAGGAAGGAGGTGGCCTCATGTAAGAGCAGAGGTCCCTAGACTGAACACCCCCAGACGAGTTACCACAGCACTGATGGCTCCCTCTCCAGTCAGTCAACAGGTGAGTTCAGTAGGACCCCAAATGTGCTTACCCACCCCCCCAAATTCCAGGGCTGTGGACCAGATGCAGACAGTTTAGAGACTGGCCTTTTGTTGTTGTTGTTGTTGTTGTTGTTTTGTTTTTTTGTTTTTGTTTTTTTGTTGTTGTTGTTGTTGTTTTGTTTTTTGGCTTTTTGAGACAGGGCTTCTCTGTATAGCTTGACTATTCTGTAACTTGTTCAGTAGACCATGTGGGCCTTGAACTCACAGAGATCCATCTGCCTCAGCCTTCCAAGTGCTGGGATTAAAAGCAGGCGTGACTACCACTGCTGTCTGTCAAGGGACTGGCCTTTGAAAGTCTGGGTAGGAGAATGTGCCCTAAGGCTAAGGCTAGTGTAGTGTAATTGTGTCCAAAGGCTAAAAGACTTGATTCCCAGTCCATGGTACTAATGGATCAGAGATGGGTCTGACTGTATCACACAGGAGTGCCCTCAAAAAAGACACTGTGACCCCTCCCCCACTCTCCTGTCCTTCTCCTTCTCTCTTTCCTCTCTCCCTCTCTCATTCCCAGATAACCATGAGTTAGGAAGCTTTGCTCACCGTGCTCCCAGTCACAATGCACGGCCCAAAGCAACAGGGCCAAGCAAGCAGGGATGGAAACCATTGCCACACATAATCACCTTTAAGGTGATCGATTGTTCCAGGTAGTTTTTTGTGAGGTGAGAAAGAGGACATCAAAGGTCCCAGACAGTTTACTTTGCTATAGTATCCAGCATCTAGGCAGGCACCTGGAAGACAAAAAGTCCTCCAAAGACTATTTAGGTAAAACTTGCTCAGAAACACTGCACTAGAAGCCCTAAGGAAAACTCAGCCCGTGAAGTGCTTGCTTTCAAACCACACCAGGACAAGGTGTGGCCCAGAATCCACATTAAAAACAACAAAAACTAAGATCCGGTGGGTGGCACAGCACAAGAAGGGTGGAAACAGGTGAACCCCTGGGGCTGGCTAGCCAATCAGTATAATTACCAAACTCCACCAATGAGAAACTGAGTCTCACAAACAAGGGGGTCAGTTCCTGAAGATTGATGGTAGAGATTTACCTCCGACCACCTGCATGTGCTCCTGTACAAACATATGCATCTACATGTGCGTGTGACACACACACACTAGTAGAAGATGCCATGTGACAGAGACAGGGTTAAAATCAAAATGTAGGCAGCTCCTTTCTGAAGGCCCCAGGGACGAATCCATATCTCCCAGCCTCCAGAAGCCTTGCCCTTACCTGTATAAGAAACCAGCAACAGTGACCTCCCCCCATTCTCCATTTCTCTGTGTTCCTTCCTTCGTTCTTCTTTTCTTTTTCCTTTTTCTCTTTTGAGTCCAAGCCTGTCTCAGCCTCCTAAGTGCAGGGATTATAGGTACTTCTTGATAAAATTTTATTTCTAATTCTTATATACATTACATGCTCTTTTGTGCATACATCCACCCAGAAAAGCTGGCCATGGATGAAAGGGCGTGGACAGCTTCTCCGTTCCCTGGCAGCATCCAACTGCACATCAAGGAGAAGTGAGCTCCAATGAGAGAACTCCAAGCTCTTGGCAGCTTAGCTCCAGGGTCAACAAGAGAGCAGGATACCCCTGTCTTCTTCAGGCCTCCGAAGGTGCAGGCCTGGGTACTCATACACACATCTATAAACACAAAACTAAGAAAGTATCTGAGAGGGGCTGGAGAGATGGCTCAGAGGTTAAGAGCACTGACTGCTCTTCCCAAGGTCCTGAGTTCAATTCCCAGCAACCACATGGTGGCTCACAACCATTTGTAATGGGATCTGTTACCCTCTTCTGATATCTCTGAAGAGAGTGACAGTGTACCTCACATACATAAAATAAATAAAATTTAAAAAAGAAAGCATCTGAGAGAGAGAGAGAGAGAGAGAGAGAGAGAGAGAGAGAGAGAGAGAGAGAGAGAAAAGAGTGCCAAGATTTCCCCTCCTGGCAACATTTAATCAAAACTCACAGATAAACAGAATGATAGATAGATAGATAGATAATAACTAACTAAACTTTCAATATTTGCCAATGTGCTAAATATAAAGTAGGCATCTTATTTTAATTTGCATTCTCTGGATTATGATAAGATTGAAAATCTTCTCGTGCAAGCCGTTCTGCTACCCTCTTCTGTAAACTCCCTACTTATATTTTAGCTATTTGTTTCCAATTCTTTTTTTATTGCTTTGTAGAGTTCTTCACATATTCTGAAGAGTGTTTCTATGCTGACTAACTTCTCCACAGCACAGCAACAGCACACGTACTTATTGCTACATCTGTGGCTTGTCTTTTTGTGCGGATTGAATATCGTTTTTATCACACAGAAGCTTTAGTAGTGTTGTCAAAATTATTAATATTTCCCTTCTGGTTTGGGCTTCTTATATTTTCTTTAATGAGGTACAGTGACATATATTTCTGGTCCCAGCCAGCAAGAGGCCAAGGCAGGTGGATGGTGAGTTTGAGGCTAGGCTAGGCAACATAGCACAGCTTGAAAGGAGAGATGCCACTCTGCTGTATCGTGAAGGAGAAGAGGGAGAGAGAAGAAAGAAGGGAGGGAGGGAGGGAGGAAGAGGGAGGGAGGAAGAAGCAGAAAAGAAAGGAGAGAGAAGAAAGGAAGAGAAGAAAAAAGAGAGGAAAGAAGAGGAGCCCAAAAAAGAAGACGGACCTATGTCTCCTTCCCTTGAGGTCATAGCTCCAATTTTAAAAGCATAAAGACAAACTTCTCTTATGAAGTTCCTAATTTCCCAGAAACTAGCACAGCTGCATTACAGAGTTCCAGGAGCATCATACAAAGAGCATCACCTTATTAAATGTATACATTTGGCTGTTCTGTTTTACTTGTAGCTGACACATAATTACATAGATTTATTGTGGAAAGGTGCTAACTAGATACATGTATTCATTGTGTAACCACCAAATTGGGGTAATTAGTATTTCTTTGTGCTGGGAACTTGCAAAGTTTCCGCTGCTTGTTTGCTTTGAGATGCATAATAAACCATTGTGTGCCACAATGCAGTGTAGTAGAGAACTCTAGAAGCTGGTCCTCCCACCTGACTCGATTTCTCTATTTGTCATTCAGCTTCTCCCTCTCTTCGAAGCCTCTGGAATCCGATTCTCCTCTCTCCTGTGGCATCCGTGTTTTAGACTCCAGACGAATAAGAGCAGACAGTATTTGTCTTTCTGTGCCTGACTTACTTCATTCAACAACCTTTGTTCTATCCATCTTGAAACAAATGACAACACTGGACCCTTGGTGGGGGGTGTGGTGTGCATAAGATTTCACTGTGTGTCTGAATGTCCCTTTTCTTTATCCGTTCATCTGATAAGATAATAAATGCACCAGTGTTAGCATTTTCCATTTTTAAAGTTAAAGCTCACATGGGCACATTGGTGCACACCTGTAATGCCAGCACACCAGAGGCAGAAGCAGGAAGATCAAAATCTGCCTCAGCTGCATAGTGAGTTCGAGGCCAGCCTGCACTACATGAAACCCTGTCTCATTAATCTAAAGAAGAGGCAGAGGAAATGGCTCAGTGGGGAAGGGTACTTGCTGTGTGAACATAAGGGCTTAAATTGAGATCCCCAGTACCCACAGAAAAGCATGACTTCATATGCACCTGCAACCCTGGCATTGTAGCAGGTAGAGACAGGAAGACTGATGGAGTTGACTGTCCATAAGCCTAGATCCCAGTTCAGTGAGACACCCTGTCTTAAAAGGATAAGACAGAGTGCCAAACCACAACACTCAAGAGCCTCCTTTGGCAACTGTGCATGAGCATGGCACCCCCCAACACAGACACACACGCACACATACACACATGCATGTACATGAGATACATACATATATACCATTCGCACACACTGCCGTGTAAATCTCCTCTAGATTAAAACATTCCATCCTGTAGGAGGCCTTCTTTAAGAAGGGAGGTAAACAACACAAAAACAGCTTCAGGAACTCCCTGAAACTGACCAGATTCATTAGGCCCCTCCCTGCGGGTAAGCAGAGCACACCTGCAAAGACTCTTTTTTTTTTTTTTTTGGTTTTTCGAGACAGGGTTTCTCTGTATAGCCCTGGCTGTCCTGGAACTCACTCTGTAGACCAGGCTGGCCTCGAACTCAGAAATCCGCCTGCCTCTGCCTCCCAAGTGCTGGGATTAAAGGTGTGCACCACCACCGCCCGGGGCAAAGACTCTTAGAAAGAACTGCCTAGAGGAGATTTAGAAGTTAGCACCTGGAAGGACACCCTCCAACTTGTTTAGCTGTCTGTAGCTAGGCAGTGTAATCCAGATTTCCCAATTTATATACACTGTCACCCATCCTGGACTAGGCTTTGGTGAGGCAGTTGTCTTTGACCCAATAAAATTTATTGGTTCACCAAGTTGGACTTTGGTGGTATCTGTACTTTGGTCTGTTGTGGGTCCCTTATCTGAGATGAGAAGACAAATGTATTTTGTCTCTCCAGGAAAAGTTTTATCATACAATACACAACATACACACACACACACACACACAGATGCTAAATCAATTTAATTAAAGATCAAAATAGGTAGAGACACCAACTGTTCTTGACCTCTGTAAATTCTGGTATTTGTTATCTGCGTTTCAAGGATAAGAGCAAGAGTCTCTGATGCTTGGGGCAACTTTAGTGTAAGGCATCAATGGCCTTAAGTTGGGGGAATGTGTAAACACCTGGGGCTCTCCCAGGAATTTCATCAGCCCTGAGGGTCTTAGCATCTTGCCCAGAGCATGAATGCAGTAGACTGACGCTTATTCCACCACTTGCACGTGTTGGGTTCACAAGTGAGGATCTTGTTTCCATAAACAGAGGCTTCAAGTATTGAGGGCGGGAGTGTGCAGCATTATCCAAGCTGTGCCTAGCATGAGTAACACTGGGCTAGGATAGAGGGTGGAGGCAAAGACTTATGTTAGGAGACACAGCAAGGTATGTTGGGACACATCATCAGAAAGGTAGCATCAACAATAGGCCAGGCCTTGAGGGGTCACCGGCAGCCAAGAGTCAGGCCGTACCCACCCCATGCATGAATCGCTTACTCTGAAGGTGGAAAGAGATCTGAAGGATCGTGCATACAACTACCCATCAGTCACTTGGGTCACCCTGCCAAGCAAGGAGGTGGAAACCTCACTGTCCAGGAAGGAAACAGTACTACAGACTTCTTGCAGGGTGCCATGAAGAACAGAGGAAGGTGCTGTGTTCAGAGAATCTCTAGCCAAGAAGGTCAAAGCTGAAGGACACTCAGGAAAGGAGTTGTCTGTGTCCCGGCTCTGAGTGCTCTGAGCAGTGTGGATAAATCATATTTCCTTTTCTCCTGTCACCGTCATTACCCTCAGCTTACATTTTTGTTTGTCTTGGGTGATTTGCTTGTTTTGTGTTTTGTTCTATTTTGTTTTGAGAAAGGACCTTACTATGTATGCAAGCTACTCTGGAACTCACTATACAGGACTCAAACTCATGATCCTCCTGCCTCCGTCTCTTGGATTACAAGCCTGTGCCATCTGGCCAGCCCTCATCTTGCATCTTAAGAGTTCAGGGTCAATTCCGGAGACTCAGAAGCCACGTCTAACTCAGGAACTGTCTCCACCATAAAGCTAGCATACCACACCGCTGAGTAGATGCCAAGGATAGTACCTGAGCAGCAGGATGGATAGTTTGTAGTTCTTATCTCCAGTGGCCTCTGGCCAAAGATAATCAAGGAAGATGGCCTATCTTAGGGCAAAGGGTAAAGGTGCCTGGGATTCAAGGTAGGAAGCCAGGACAATGAGTAAACAGCTTTACCTTTGTTTGGAAAACAATGAACTGTCATGAACTCTGGAACATGTTGGAGCTAAATTTTATTTAATGATTTCTTAGATGAGGCAATAGCCAGTCTGAAACAAGCACCCACATACCTATATCTTCTGCCTAGCACCCACAACTCACTCTCTCTCTCTTTCTCTCTCTCCTTCTTCTCTTCTCTTTTTTTCTTCCCACTATGGGTGTATCTGGCTTCTACTAGTCATCATTTGTCACAGTAGGAGCGTGAACATATGAGTGGGTGGTCCTGAACTGAAGGGGACAAAGGAGAGCCTATCAAATTTAACCCTGTCAGGGCAAAGAGAGCTATGTAGAAGGGGAGGAAGAGGAGGCAGAAAGGTTGTAAGGGCACATAAGAACTCACAGAGACTGTGGCAGTACACACAGGGCCTGCACAGGTCCAAGTCAGATAGGGTCCCAGTGCCAAGAGGAGGAAATGGGCATAAGCTCCCATCCCTAACCAAGAAGTTCTCTCTAATTGATAACCACTTGCAAAAGAACAGTTTGTTTTCTCCAACAGAGTCTCATGGGGCAGGAATGGGTATGGTCCATGCTCAGGAGTAGATGGCTAACACATATAAACACAATAGCTTTGGGGTTGTGAGGGGAGGCATGGGGAGTGGTCTTATATTGCTTTGTTTGGGTATTTTTTTTTTAACCTTACTGATCTTTTGCTTATATATCATGGTTTCTGATTTTGTATTTTTATGAGATTTATGTGTATATATGTGTTCGTGTGTGTGCTCACACATGTGTACATGTGTGGGTATGCATATGTGCTGTTGTATGTGTGTATATGTGTGTATGTATGTGTGTGTGCTGTTGTGTGTATGCATATGTGTGCATGTGTATATGTATGTGTGCATGTGTATATGTGTGTGCATGTGTGTATGTGTATATGTGTGTATGTATGTGTGTGTACTGTTATGTGCATGTGTGTTTCTTGTGCTTTTTCATTTTGTTTCCTTCTTTTTTTTTTGTTTTAATTTGGGTTTATTTGCCAGTTTGTTTTATAAAGGGAGAAGAAAAGAAGGCATTGAGTTGGAAGGGTAGAGAGAATCTGGGAGAGGAGACTATGATTAGAATATATTGTATAAAAATTATTTTCAATTAAAAAATTCAAAGGGGGGAGGGGGACGGGGATGACAGGTTGAGCAAGAGCAGGTAAGCATGGCTCCTCCATGCCCTCTGCATCAGCTCCTGCCTCCAGGTTCCTGCCTTGACTCTCTTCATCATGGACCATAACGTGTAGGATGAAATAAACCCTTTCTTCTCCACGTTGCTTTTGGTTATGCAATCCTTCTGCCTCAACTTTTTGAGTAGTTGGGATTATAGGCCTGTGCCACATCTCTTATGATCTTTAGGAAATTTGAAGTTATCCCCATAATCTGGTCTGCCCCAGTAACACAGGATAATTGCCCTATTTTTTTTGGGGGGGGGGGGGGGTCGAGACAGGGTTTCTCTGTGTAGCCCTGGCTGTCCTGGAACTCACTCTGTAGACCAGGCTGGCCTCGAACTCAGAAATCCACCAGCCTCTGCCTCCCAAATGCTGGGATTAAAGGCGCGCGCCACCACTGCCCGGCTGCCCTATTTAAAACTCAACCAATTAGTATGTGTCATTCCATCCCGACCAAAAGTTTTTCTTTCCTTGGACATACCATATGCATTCTTCTGGAGACTGAGACATGAGTGTCCTTGAGCGAGCACTATTTCAACAGTCAACAACACTTACTTAATACCTTTCTCCCTAGGGCATCAGGAATGTTTCCTACGGTGTCTTAAAGAGCTCTGCAAGGCTGCGGTCCCACTCACCCTCCTTGGTAGCGCTGGATTAGCACCCCTTTGGGCTTTCTTCCTTCCTGGTTTCTTTTCGTTCAGTCCCCAAGTATCCCTCTTGTCCCCAATCCTCCTGTGAGATTTACCTTGTGGGACTGTTAACTAAGGAGGTAAGCTTGCAGATGACTGACTCTGCCTTTGCACATCCTTCTCCCCATGAAAGGAAAAGTGCCCAGCTCCTACAGAGCTTTATATAAGAGCGCATCTTCTACTGTAGTAGGTTCTAAACAAAGGTGAACTACTGCCAGAGGGCTAGGTGATGTGTCTGTGTGGGGGTATGTGTACATGAGCAGAGGTGCCGAATATTAAGTGCCAAACCCTAGGACCAATGGCTGAGGTGTCTGCTTAACATATCAAGACGGACTTGGCTGCCAGGTTCTCCCAGCATCCCTCAGTCCCTACTTCTTACAGAGTGTAGCTGGTATGTCCTGCCCTTCCCCCCACCCCCTCTCTGTCTCTCCAGCCCAGGGGCCGGGCTGCCCCTCCCCCAGTGGCTCTTCCCTATATAGTCCAGCTATTTTGTTACCATTTAGTTACCCCTCCCCGCCCCCCTTTTTTTTACCCTTTACCCTCTTAGCAGCCGCACCTGGTTCCTCTCTCTAAGGCCTACCTCTTTTTTGCCCTCCCCCTTCTCCTCACATGGCTCAGAGTCAGGTCCACTTCTGGTTATGCTCTCCCTCCTGACTACAGTAAACTTTTTCATCCACCATACCTAGGAGAAGACATGCCCTTCCCTTCCCTCCCCTCCCTTTTTTTCTCCTTTTTTTCATTCACCACGAGGCCAGAGACCTTGCATCCCTTTGGCATTAGCGTTCCCGATGACTGTGCGCTCGCTGCCTGCCATGGCCGGCAGCCGCTAGAGCAGTCTGCGTTGTTTAGTCCTGAGCCGTCTCTCAACCCCAAGACTGGGCACTTTAAAAGTGGTATAGATCCAGTCTCAGGTTTCTGAAGGCTGGTAACTTAAAGTTAGGTGTCAATACGGGACAGAAGAGAAGGAAAAAACCAGGGGTCTGTGGAAGAGGAAAGGAGCCTGGGTGAAACTGCCCCTAGTTAAGAATCCCCGCACAACAGCATTCCGAGGGAGCGGCAACGTGGTCCACATTAGTCCTAGGTGAGCCAGAACTGCACGGTGAGACCCTACCTCAGCTGAAAAGAACGTGGGTCTGGTGGGGTGGCCCAGCAGTTAAGACTTCATACTGCTCTTGAGGAGGACCAGAGTGCGGCTCACAGCATCCCTGTTGGGTAGCTCTCAAGTGTCTGATACCCCAGCTCCATGAGCTTTGACACCTCCAGCTTCTTCATGTACCAGCACTCGCATACACCCCCCACCCCCACAGATACGTAATTAAAATCTTTAAGAAGAAGTTTAACTTAGTCAACAACATTTACTTAATTTCTTTCTCCCTTCCCAGCTGCAGAGCTGTGATTTTCTTAGAATCTTGGTAGAAAACCCCTTTACAGTAAAGGGAGATGTCCTAATCCCTGAACGCAATCCTAATGATACCTAGCCTGACTGCATCAGATTATAATCCCTCCAGGTAGTGGTGGAACATGCCTTAAGTCCCAGTGTCTGGGAGGCAGAGGCAAGCAGATTTCTGAGTTCGAGGTCAGCCTGGTCTACAGAGTGAGTTCCAGGACAGCCAGGGCTATACAGAGAAACCTTGTCTCGAAAAACAAACAAACAAACAAAAAACAAAACAGATTATAATCCCATCTAGGCACCACTAGACCTACCCTATATCTCACTCCAGAGAGAGAAAAAGGGAAAGGTTTCTTAGCAACCCTCTGAGATGTTCCTTGAAAGTCACTAAAAAGATACATAACTCTATTGCTAAGACACTTAATTGCTACTCTCCCTTGAAGAGCCCACACGCACACTTGGGCGAGTCTTCTTCACTCCCAGAGCACCTCTCTTAATTCCCCTATTCCCACTTAAGAGCCGTGTTTAAAATGCCATTTAATAAGCCACCACTCTTGAGAAGTCCACACTCATGCTCTGGGGATCTTTCTGTTTCTGATACACCCCAATTTTCCTCCTGCCCACTCCTGAAATGATTTTGTGTGGAAGCCAGGGATCTGGTTTTCCCTGAGTCAAGTTCTCTAAACAATCACAAGTAAAGTCTTCAGCCAGCCGGGCAATGGTGGCGCACACCTTTAATCCCAGCACTTGGGAGGCAGGGGCAGGCGGATTTCTGAGTTCGAGGCCAGCCTGGTCTACAGAGTGACCTCCAGGACAGCCAGGGCTACACAGAGAAACTCTGTCTCGAAAAACCAAAAAAAAAAAAAAAAAAAAAAAAAGTCCTCAGCCTGCAATGGGATGCAATGGGAAGACAGTGCTGATCTGTCTGCCCCTGTGGTGGAGCCAGTGTTTGCTGGCCATCCTTGGGGTGCTCCCTCATGGCTGTGTCAATTTCTATCCATGGCCACTGTCTTCAGGTCAGTGTAGCCCAGAATGGCCTCTCACGCTCATGATCTTCCTGCCTCTGCTTCACAAGTGCTGGGGTTCCAGGTTTGCACCAACATGTCTGGTTTGCTTTTCTTTTTTCCTTTTGGTGTGTGTTTGTATAGGTGTCTGTGTGCATGTGTGCTATGTTATACATGTGATAGGCTAGAGGATAACCTTAGGCGTCAGTCCTTGCCTTTTTACCTTACTTGAGACAAGATCTCTTCACTGATAGGAAAGCCAGGCTGGCTGCCTCCCACCTCCTCATAGCCCCGCAGCTTTTATGTGCATCACATGGATTTCTATATGGATTGGGGGATTCAAACCCAGGTTATCAGACGTGTCCAGCAAACACTTGTACCCACTGAACCATCTCCCCAGTCCTGACTCTACCTTAGAACACCACCAGCCATTAGATTAAGACCCATCTGTATTTATCTTAAGTCATTTTAGCAATTTCATTTGCAAAGACCCCACACTGCTGTTTTGGCAACGCTGGAGATGCAAGTCAGAACTTCTCACATGTTAGATGGTCACTCCACCTACGCTAAACTCCAGCTAGCCCTGTTTCTAAATAAGGCCACAGTCACACGTCCTGTGGTGATATGGTGTGGCTTGGACATATCTTTTGGGAGGATGGGCGGCTACAACTCACTGTGCCTGCCGGATGGAATATTTCAAGGGGAGCTAGTAAATTCTTATAAGCCTCAGCATCGTCGTACAAGCCAGAAGAGCTCTGTCTCAGATGGAGTCAGCAGAACCTGGGGATTTTAGGGAGGTGGCTTCCTGGAATGGTGTTCTGAGGCTCTTTCAGGTGAGCCCTCCAGAAGGACAGGTAGGCAGAAGAGCTGTCTAGAGTGAGTTCCGTAAGCAAAGCAAGACACACGAAAAAGGCATCTTGGGCACAGTAAAATGGGACAATGGTCCACTGGATTAGCTAGCCTCAAAGGTGCAATGCCTCCCTCTAAATCAAGGCATCTGCGGCTCCAAGACCCTGCAGCCTACACTGCAGAGAACTGTCTGAGTTGGAGTGTAGAGTTCAGTGGTAGAATCTTGGCTAGCATGTCTGAGGCCCTGAGTTCCATGCCCAGAACTTGGGAGTGGCAGAGAATTGTTTCAGAGCTGCTGAAGACCTCCAGCCGGTGGCCAGGGGAGGAAAGGGTAAGCTTGGAGGTACTTGTTATCTTACAGGCAGGGAAGAGCCTTGTTCACCCAAGCCTTGCCTTTCCATGGATGCAGTGCTCTGTCCAAGATCTCCCTCTGGGTTAATCCTACCTCTCTCTGAGGCTTAGGGTACCATTTACAAGTGGATGATACAGAGATTTGCATCTCAAAACTCCAAACTGCTTTCCCAGTTACCTGGAGTATTCATGGAGTACAGAGTTTAACATCTTGAAGGTTGAAGTTATTGCGAAACTCATTAGCTTCCCAGTAGTTCCGGTATCAGGAGCATCAATCACTGGTCATTCAGTTCCCAAAATTAAAAATTGGGGGATCTGATACTTAACTCCCCTCTTTTTGGTACACATTAAATCACACCAAATCCTTCCCTTTGGCTGCTCCCTGATGCTTCCAGTTCAAGTACACATGCAGGCTTAGTACAATTTCATTAAAACAATAATCCCCTAACCCAGGGCATTATTTCTTCATCACCACTGAAAAAGAGCATTCTTCAACATCAACAAGGAGCTAAGAGTCCTTGGAGGGGCACACAAATCTGGACATGGGGGTCTGTTTGATCTGTGTCATCCACATCAGAAAACCTTTTTTTTTCCTCATTGTGAAGTCTTCTTTTATTTTTAACTAAGTGAGGGACAAAAAAAAGTCACATTGTTTAAAATGCAAAATCAAATTTAAAAGGTTGAGAGGGACTAAGGTATCTTTTTAATAACCCTTTCCCTCTGGTTTTGGAGTCCTGGTGTGGTATCTGGTAAGATTGTGTTTGTGTCCTCTCCTGACCATTCACAAGAAACTACATGTTCATCAACGATAAATCGATGTCCGAAGTCTGATGCTAAGGAGCCCAGGTGCTACTGTATTCTTCCAAACATATTGTGGAGAAAAGACACAAAGACAGGAGGCGCCTGTGTCCATCTGGCCACACTCCGCATCCTAGATTTCAGTCCTAAGAAACTGGAAAACGGCAATTTCAGGAATGAAAAGGACATCCGCGTGGTGTGCAAACCTAAAAACAGCCATCAAAGCCCAGTTCGGCTATCACCAAATCGAGAAAACACTGAGAACCTACTCCAAACCAAGTTAGCTCGGCTCAGCTTTCCAGGGAAGTCCTTCGAATGGACACACTCTGCACCAGCAATGCATTACAAAGTCGGAAATCTAAAGTTACTTCACGAAGTGAAACCGCATCACCAATGTCAATTTAAGCACACAGGATTAGTCTGCCATGTTTACTTGGACATGGTTAGAACAAATGATATAACTGAGCAACATAAACTGCCCCCCCCCCCCCCAACGATTGAAGAAACTTCACAGCGCATTTGCATATTTCACTGGGACTCCAATGAAATGCGGAGCTACGCTTAAACAATAGAATGAAGAAAAGATGGGAGTCACTGAGAATGGAGCGCGGGGTTAAGTTGGGTTTTCAAATGTCTCACTGGGGGCTGAGGAGTCCTTGGCTCCTGCACTCCTCTGCAAATTGTTCCCACGGTCACTGTACTGTCTCGCTGCAGCAGAGATCTGGGAGCAGGTATTGCGTTCCGTGGGTGATGCGTGAGTCTCACCGGGCCAGGTTGTGCATAAAACCACTTTGGTCCCTTCTCGCGGGACAGAGGGATGCGAAAGTAGGTGGGCCCCATCACTCAAGGTTGCTGCCAGTGCTCCTCGCAACTTTTGAAATCAATCTACCCCCTCTTTTTTTTTTTTTCCTTTTGCATCATGCAACGGATGCCACCGTTCCTTGGGTTTGCAACCCCCCACCCCTCCCCCGAGACCAATCATTGCCGCGCTCGGGCCTCTGCACAGCGCCCCCGCCCCCTTCCCGGGCCGCACGCAGCCACCACGACCGCCGCCGCCACTGCCACCAGCAACACGGAGCCGCTCCGGCCACCGGCCCGCCGCCTTAAAGGGAGGTGGCCGCTCTTAAAGGGACCCTCGCGCGCCCGGCCGGAGGGAGCGCGGCGGTCCGGTTCCCGGAGGGCCGCGCCCAGCCTAGGCCGAGCTCCACGCGGCGTCCAAGCGCGGGGCCGTGCCGCCGCCACCGGGAGCAGCATTTTTATTCAGGCGACGCTTAAGGGAGCCCGGCGCGCCCGGTGCATTGTGGGAGCGCCGCGGCCCGTTTTCGGGAGGAGGCGGAGGGCGCAAAGCGAGCCGGTAAGCGGCGGGCCTGGCGAGGGGGGGCGAGACAGCAGGCTTAAAGGGGAATATCGGGCCGCAGGCCCGGCGCGGCCGTTGCAAATCCCCCTCCGGGCCGCCCGGGACGGCCGGGGAGCCGTGCACCGGAGCCCTTCGCGCGCCCTGCCTGGAGAGGGGCCGAGCCCAGGGTTTGGTGGGGCCGCTTTAAAAAAGAAGCGCCGCCCGCGCCGCTGCCTCCTCCGCCGTCGCCGCCGCGGCACGCGGGGCCGGGGTTAGGAGGGAGGAGCGGAGGGGGAGGGCGGCGGCGGCCACGCAGGGGTTAATCTTTTCGCCCGCCGACATTTTTGTGTGGCGGCGCGGACGGGGAGCCCGCGCGCGCGCGCGCTTCGCTTTAGCCGCCCGGTGTCCTGGCGCTGCGCCGTGGGCCTCCCCGCCCCCACTCGGCCCTCGCGTCCCTCCCGTCCCCGCCGGCGACCGTCACCGCAGCAGCGGCGACGCGGGGCCTGTGCTGCGGCATGGCCCTGCCGGCGGCCTGCCCGCGGCGCGGCGCTGTACAAAGAACACGGCCCGCGCCCGCCGTGCCTTTAAAGGCGGCAGCCTGAGACTTAAGGTGTCCCCTGAGCGGCATCCTCGGCGCCCGACCCCATGGAGGGCGCAGGGTCCGGGCGCACACGCCGCGGCGCCGGGGCCTGTGAGCAGACGACGGGTCTGGGGGCTGCCGGGGAGGTAGGTGTGCTACACCACCGCACCCGGCTGCCGGAGCCCGCCCCGCGCGCGGGAGCGAAGGGGTTAAACGCGGTCTTTAAATATTCATGTCATTGTTTTAAAGGTGTAAACATGTGGCTTCCAGGTCGACTGTACTCTCCTCTGTCCAAAGCACACCCCCAATTTCATCCTTTTCAAATAGCTGGAGCTTTCTTTGAGGTCAAGCCGTGGGACTTAGGTCTCCTTGCACTTGGGAGTTTTTGAACTGCTGAGTTTTCTTGATGTAAGGCGTTTTTAAACTTTCCAAACCAGAAACTGTAGGGGAAATAACATAACAGAAAAGGGCTCTTCAGAGCCCCTCTCTTGCCTTTGGGTTGAGGCCAGAAGGATTGGAAGTAGGAAAATAAACTCCCTATGAAAGATAGTTTTCCCGTTTTGTACCAAGTAGAGGTGAGGCAGACACTTTTTGCGAGGGGATGTGCCGTTCCAAACCTTTCTTTGAAGTTGAATTGTAGTTCGCACTTTTTCCAATCTGTTAAATGGCTTCAGAATTCCCAACTCGGGAACTTGCTTGGCTTACACTGCTCTTTAGAGAAGTTTGGTTTCTATGAATGATGCGTGAAATCCGTGTCTGTAGTTTCCTGCTGAAGTCATTGCTCATGCCGTGTTTGTGACGACGGTTTGGATTACTGCCCAAATTTGGGCTTTGTGAAATTTAGTTAAATGAGTGATGTGCTTCCTGGGGGATGGAAAACTCTGTAAATGGGAATTATGTTCTCAATCATAAATTTTATAGGGGAAGCCGACCCTAAAACTTAGGGTGTCTGTAATCCTATGCCCAATAAAGCATCAGTCAGAAAGTTTGTAAACCCCGGGAGCACTTACTGAGTTTTGAATTAAATAGAAGGCTGCAACCAGAAGAGCTTGTGCAGAAATGCAGTGTGTGGTACCCAGTACCATAATACTAGTGATCTCATCTGATACTGTTTCTTTTTGTAATGAGCTAGTGATGAACAGTAGTGTGTTTTGTCAATGATGTGTGTACTGGTTTGTTAGACAGGATGTTTGCTTTCTAGGAATGTTAAAAAACATCAGAGAACTTTGCAAGCACTCTCTTGAACGTTACTGTGTTTTACAACCATGGGAAGCCTATGGGAAGCCTTTGGGTTTTTGTTGTTTTGTTTTTAAGTAGTGTCCGTCCTTCAGTGATTTCTCCATAGCTTGATACTGTGGTGTCTGGTTCAGAGGGAGACTTGTGTTTTAAGTTAGGATTTAGTATCTTGAAGAATTTCACAGGGAATGGTTGTAAACGCCTTTAATCCCAGCACGCAGGAGGCGAAGGCAGGCGCATCTCTATGAGGCCAGTCTGGTCTACAGAATGAATTCCGGGACAGTCGAAACTATGCAGAAGGACTTAAAAAATTGCATGAGATCCATTTGTGTCCCCCTTTTACAGTTTCTGGTGGCTGTTTTATTTTTCTCTGTGAGAGAGAAAAAGACAGCCAGAGGTTTTTCCAGAAAAGTCACTGCAGCTAGGATCTTTGCTTTCTAAAGCGCATAGAACTTTTAGGCTGACACATAGTGAATACCAGTTGTCTTAGCCCTGCACCCTAGAGGAACTTCAGAGAGTTTACTGCCTAGGTGGCAGGTGGCATGAGAGCTTACCTTATCTGTGATTCCAGTTTACCCCACACCCTAACTTAAAGTATTTCCCTATGGTCTAGGCAATCCTGCTCCGTGCATGTTTCTCTGGTGTATTCATTCACTTGTTTCTTGACAAATACCAGTTCAGAGTCTTAACAATGACTTTTTTTTTTTTTTTTTTTTGGGTGGTGTTACCTAGGTGGATCACAAGTAGAAAGCCCAGTGGATCAAGAGAGAGGGAGGGGAGGGGCTGAACTGTGAAGAGTGCAGCGGCAGAACCATGTCTACTCGGGAGTCCTTTAACCCGGAAACCTATGAATTGGACAAGAGCTTCCGGCTAACCAGGTTTACTGAACTGAAAGGCACAGGCTGCAAAGTGCCCCAAGATGTCTTGCAGAAATTGCTGGAATCTTTACAAGAGAACCACTTCCAAGAAGATGAGCAGTTTCTGGGAGCTGTTATGCCTCGACTTGGTATGTACACCATCTGTTAACACCCAGAAGTGTGGTCAACAACCAGACTTCTCTCCTGTGTTGCTTTGACTCTTCAAGTTTGTCAGATGGTCTCAGTAGCTAGTGTGACTGTTAATGCCACTTATTTAAAGAAAGAATTTGAAAAGCAACAGGGCACGTGGTTGGCAGGTTTGAAATTACAGAGTATATTGTGACATCATTATACTACAGTAGGACATTTTTTACTTTAAGTTTTTGGCTAGCAGAAAATAAGCAGAAACTCCTTTCTGCCTTTTCTCTCAAATGGCCTCTACAACGCTGTGCGCTCTTCATTGCCCTAGTGATGATGTTGCCTTAAGTATCCTAAAAACAACTTTAAGGGCTGTGACTGGGGCCTTTGCAGGATGTATGGGCTGAAAAGTTTCAAGTGGGCCTCGCAGACTCAGGAGAGCAGACTGGGAAAGTAGCTCAGTTCGTAAAGTTCAAGGACCTCAGTCTCAAAAAAGAACGGACACCTGAGCTTGTACTCTGGCCTGCACATGCATGTGTGCACATATGTGTCTGTACCATACGTACCCTTACACATGTGCATCTGTACCCTTACACATGTGCATCTGTACCCTTATGCATCAGCTGCACACATATGCATATGCATGGTTTGAAGTTGACCCCAGAGTGCTCAGTGGAGCTGAGGGCACTGTTGTTTTCTTTTCTGAGCTCTTTGTATTGTTAGTGGTTTCTCTTTCTCAAACACAGAGCTCCTCCCAAATGCTGGGATTAAAGGAGAGCCCCACTACGCATGGTTCTGTAAATCTGTTACTTAAAGGATGAGCCAAAACATGCTTAAAGATCTATATAATTACTACTGTCGCCTACGGGTCTTAGTGAGGGTTTCTTTGCTGCGATGAAATACCATGACCAAGAAGCACGCTGGGGAGGAAAGGGTTGATTTGGCTTATTCCACATTGCTGCTCATCACTGAAGAAAGTCTGAACAGGAACTTGGAGGCAGGAGCTGATGCAGAGGCCATGGAAGGGTGCTGCTTACTGGCTTGTTTTCATGGCTTGCTTAGCCTGCTTTCTTCTAGAACCCTGAGCCACTAGCCCAGGGTTGGCACCACCCACAATAGGCTAGGCCTTTCCCCATCAATCACTAATTGAGAAAATACCCCATTCCTGGATTTTGTTTGTTTGTTTTTTGTTTTTGAGACAGGAATTCTGTGTATAGCCCTGGCTGTCCCAGCACTAGCTCTGTTAACCAGGCTTGCCTCCAACTCACAGAAATCCACCTGCCTCTGCCTCTCGAGTGCTGGGATTAAAGGCATTATGTGCCACCACTGCTTGGCTAAGGCTCGATTTTTTTTTTTTTTTTTTTTTTTTTAAGAATTACTCATTGATTTTACTTGTGTGAGTATACTGTAGCTGTCTTCAGACACACCAGAAGGGGTCATCAGAGCCCATGATTGTGAGCCACCATGTGGTTGCAGGGAATTGAACTCTGAACCTCTGGAAGAGAAGTCAGTGCTCTTAACTGCTGAGCCATCACTTCCAGCTCCAGAAAATAGGTGTTTCTTAAAACCAGTCCATTTTTTTTTTCTGGTTTTTCGAGACAGGGTTTCTCTGTGTAGCCCTGGCTGTCCTGAAACTCCCTCTGTAGACCAGGCTGGCCTCGAACTCAGAAATCTGCCTGCCCCTGCCTCCCAAGTGCTGGGATTAAAGGCGTGCACCACCACCGCTCGGCCCATTTGTTTTCTATGCTTGGAAGCTGGCAAGCATAGGTTATTGGTACTATTGTATTATTTCATTCATTCATTCATTCATTCATTCATATAGTTTGATTTTTTTAAGAACTGACTATGTAGACCAGTCTGGCCTTGAACTCACAGAGATCTGCCTGCCTCTGCCTCTCCAGTGCTAGGATTAAAGGTGTGTACCACCAACGCCCAGCAAATGTGTTCTGTTCTTGATAAAAGGTTTCTGTCTTTGAAAAGATCTAGACTTCCTTGTAGCTAAGTGTCAGCTTTTCATGCTTGTGTTTAACCTCTCCAGGGGCCACGTGACACCATTCCTCTACCCCAGCTATCCTTACCTTTGTAGTTGAAGCTCTAGTTTTTAGAGACCCATTTCAGGCTTACTCCTTCCTTCCTTACAGTTTCAGGGAGTGTGTGTGTGTGTGTGTGTGTGTGTGTGTGTGTGTGTGTGAGAAACCCAGGGCAATATGAATGCTAGACAGGTCCTCTACTGCTGAGCTATATAGCCTCAGCCAGCTTCCCATATCCCATAGATATGTTCCTGACTCTCTGCGATGAAGGCCTATTGGTAATATTCCTGGAAGCTTTCATTCTCTATGTAGAGGTTCATCTCCTTGTCAGCCATGTGACCTGTATGACATATAATATCATCCACCTAATTATGTCCATAGGCCAGCATGACACCTTGAGCTCTTCCTGTCAGCTTCATACTCAGGTTTCAAGAGCGTTTCCACTGGGCAGAGGTGGCGCACGCCTTTAATCCCAGCACTTGGGAGGCAGAGGCAGGTGGATTTCTGAGTTCAGAGATTTCTGAGTTTTATACAGAAAACCCTGCCTCCCCTGATCCCATTTCCCCAGGTCTCTCCTTTATCTTAGTGTGTCACAAGTGTGGCCTCAGGGACAGCTCTGACCTGCTGTGTGTGTGAAAAAAATGACACTGGAATGCAGCCTCATTCATGTGTGAACATGTCTGTGGCAGCTTTGGTGACAGTGGAGTCGAAGGCCAAACTACTTACTTACTTATGGAGACAGTCCGAGTTTGTTCTGGTTTGCTTCTCTGTTGCTGTGATAAACACCATAACCAAAAGCAACTTAGAGAGACAAGGGTTTATTTGGCTTACAGGTATCCCTCAACAAGGAAAACCAAGGAGGGTGAACACTGTGTGCTGGCTTGTTCCCCCAGCTTTTTAAAGCAGGCCAGGGTACCTGCTCAGGGATGACACTGCCCACAGTGGGCTGGCCCTCCTATGTCAATTAGGTAGCAACCAAGAAAATGTCCACAGATATGCCCTCTAGGCCAGGTCTGTGGAGGGAATTCCTTAATTGAATTTCTCTCTTCCTATCTATAGATTTGTGTTATGTTGACAGAAAATAACTAACCATAATCTAGGGCTGGCTGTCTTTTTAATAGGATCCTAAACTTCCAAAAGATTTTTCCAGCATCAGATTAACCATATCTGATAAGTCCCCAGCTTGCCCACTTCAGGGGCATCAGGAAGTGATTTTGAAACCAAGTACTATATAGTACAGTGCTGGATAAGACATGCGATGGCTCACAGAGAGCCATCCTAGCTGAAGGTGAAAGTGAAATAAGGTGAAAGTAAGATTGGAAAGAAACCAGATGCTGACCTCTGTGTCTGGGCGCACACGTGTGTACATACAAAAGCATGTATGGATACACAACCAGATACTGGTCTCTGTGTCTGGGTGCACACATGTGTACATACAAAAGCATGTATGGATACACAAGGTGTAGAAAGAAACAAACAAGAATTGACTTACCCAGATCCTGAGGATCTTTGCACACACTTGTTGGGAACTTTGAATTCCCGATTTCCCGGAAGGAGCTTTCCCGGCTCCTTCAGGCTAAATGTAATGCTAACTGGCATTTTCTTTTCTTTTCTCTTATTTTCTTTCTCTCCTTTTTTTTTTTTTTTTTTTTTTTTTTTTTTTTTTTTTTTTTGTTTGTTTGTTTGTTTTGTTTTGTTTTTCGAGACAGGGTTTCTCTGTATAGCCCTGGCTGTCCTGGAACTCACTCTGTAGACCAGGCTGGCCTCGAACTCAGAAATCCACCTGCCCCTGCCTCCCAAGTGCTGGGATTAAAGGTGTGCGCCACCATTGCCCGGCTCTAACTGGCATTTTCTGTACGACAATATGGTACAAATACTATCTAGGAGGTTATAATAACATCTGGGTAATTAATATCAATGTAGCTATGACTTTAATAGCTAACAGTTCCATCTGTAGAGCTTTCTTACGCAGAGTTCTATATGAGCCAGCATGATAATAGCACCATGCCGAGATAGTACAGGCTTTATTCCTAGCACTTGGGAGACAGAGGCAGGCGGAGCTCTGTGAGTTAAGAGGCCAGCCTGCTCTACACAGTGAATCTAGGATAGCCATAGCATCACAAGGTTCAGGAATATAAAGTCTTAAAGACTTCAGTAAGGTTCAGGTCTTATGCTGTCTTGCATTCTTGCTGATTAACAATTAATTCTTGTCTTCCATCCTATGCTGGCTCTGTTTCAGTCACTTCAGTAATGCCTCTTGATGGCACACGCATAGTTTGGTTGGCAGTGTGGGGTTTGCTGTCTTGTTATAGAAATCCTTCCTGCCCTAAGTGCTGCTCATACAGGAGTAAATGCTTTTCTTTTCTCCTTTTATTTTTTGGGTGCTGGCAATGTCCATCTTGCCAGGCATTGGGATGGATACTTGCGTCATTCCTTTGCGGCATGGTGGTCTTTCCTTGGTTCAAACCACAGATTACATTTATCCAATCGTCGATGACCCTTACATGATGGTAAGTTTGTATATTTTTATAATTGGAACTACTTTATGCATTCAGTTTTGGCTGGCAGCTGGGTTTATGTGTGCCTTTGGGTTTGGGTTTTATGTTTTGCTGTTGTGCTTTTTCCCTTTTTCTGTATCCAAATTATATTGCTGTTCCCTGATACCTACCATCATGGCAGGCTGACCTGTCTCTTCTCAGTTGACACTGCATGAACCAAGTGGCTGCTGCTGTTATAGTGTGTGCAGAACAGCATCTGTTGTTTGGAGAGAACACTAAGAGTTGGTGGTGTTCTCTGCTTTCTTTCCTTGTACCTGTCTCTCTGATGTTTGTAAAATTTACTGCTCCTGGCTGTTTCTGGCTATACTTTGTAATAACACTGATTCTAAATGTTTCCTCCCACAGTAGAGGAACTTGGGAATCTCATCACAATTGGACTTCCTCCGAGGCAGGGTTTCTCTGTGTAGCCCTGGCTGTCCTGGAACTCTCTACGTAGAACCACACACTCAAAGATCTGCCTGTCTCTGCCTCCCAGCACTGAGAATAAAGGTGTGCGTCACCATGCCTGGTTTACTTTACAACTGGACTTCTTGAACCTTTTTTATTCTTGTAAATGCCAGGGTAAGTTGGTTACCAGCTACCCAGCCACCTACATGCCCACTCACCACTGTATCATATGCCATTTTGAGATCTACCTGACCATGACATTCAGGTTGTCACTACTGGGGCAGGGGAAATGGTGCATCAAGGAAAAGCACTTCCTCATGTAAACAGGAAGACCCCAGCACTCAAGTAAAAAGCCAGATGTGGCAGCACACACTTCCAGTACTCATGCTGAGAAACAGAAACAGGAGGATTCCTGGGACTTGCTGGCCAATTGCTGAGCTGCAGGTTCAATAAGAGATCTTATCTTGAAAAATAAGGTGGAGTGACTGAGGAAGACACTGGACAGCAGCCTCTGTCCTCTAATGCATGCACATTCGATACACAAAGTTTATGTGTATGCACAAAGTTTACTGGCCATGCACTATGCAGACATACTTCCAATTATTTGTTACACGCTATGGCCAGCAGTCTTTAACCAACAGTGAAGAAATGGGAATATCCTACTTGTTTAAAATGTCAGCTGTCCTTCTTGGGTTGCGGGGACGCTGGGATCAAGCGTCACATGTAAGAACTTGGGCCATGAGTAGCAAAATGAGGACTCTCTAGTGCGGTGTGAGTAAGGAGGATATTACAAGTCCGTTCTCTGTAAAGCAGCACAGGTGGCAGAGAAGCTGCCCAGAGCTGTCTTTCCAACATCTCTTAGAAGCGTGCGACAGTGGCTGTTACATGTCTGCCTATGGCCTGTGATTCAGCTTCTAGGCTCCTCACTGACAGGGCTTGCAGAAGGCTGCAGGGCTGCCTGGAAGTCCCAAGAACATAAACAGTGCTGCAAATGATGGGCTGTACCCGTGTTGATTATCCTATGTCAGAGGAAAACCCTGTTATTTTTCTCTACTATCTATAAAAAGATAATTTTGACAATAGCAACTTAACATTGCAAAGATCTTCCGGAGCAGTGGTCTCTATTGCCACATCCTATTGGATGTTGTTTAAATTCCTCATAAAGCAGCAGAATTTACTGGGAAATGCTATTTCAATTTTACTTCAGGTCTCTGTGTTTCTTATTTCTCCTACTTTTGTTTCCTATTTGCTCTGTTCTACTTGAAGCTGCAAAAGTTTGTTAATCCAACAACATAAAAATCATCTCTTTCTGTAAGCAGCAGAGGCAACACTTCCCATGGTCTGCTGAGTGCCAGTTTCCAAGGTTGCCTTTAAATGACTGTCTCTCCCAGACCATGGTGCTAACTGCTTCTCTTCCTAACCCCCCACCCTGCCCCATCTTGAGCTGGGGCTCTGAATCTCAGATGGGAAAGAATGTGAATTCTTTGTTCTGCTTGCATGGGTGAGTGGGTGGCCTGCCAGTTAAGTGAAGGTACCAGCTGAGAGTCATATCCGGGAGCTGCCCTTCCTGGAAACTCCCAAGGTCTTGGAGGCCTTCATAGGCTCCATCTTTGGTTCTACAGATGGAAATCCCTGGCTTTTTCACATCTCTGCTCTCTTTCCTAGGGCAGGATAGCATGTGCCAATGTCCTCAGTGACCTCTATGCAATGGGTGTCACAGAATGTGACAATATGCTGATGCTCCTTGGAGTTAGTAATAAAATGACTGACCGGGTAAGTCATGGGTGCACTTTATTTTGCATTTACAAACAAGGCCTCCAGTATTGCAGCTCTTTCCTGTGGGGCATTTATCTGTGAATGAAAATGAGGGTACCTGTCCTTTTTCTCCCACCTTAACTCTCTTCTGGGTACATAAAAAGCGAAGTTGTGTGCCTGTGAGTGTGGGGGGTACTTACTGCCGTTTAGCTACATTAGCAGTACGTTGGTGCCAGGCGTATGGCTCTGGTTCAGAGTTCCTGACCCTCAGGCAGCGAGCAGTCTTTGTTGAGGGCCAGGCTTCAGGCTTTCACACACTCACTCACTCTGTTACTACCTGACACTCTGTTCTCTTACCTGGTCTTTGAACCGGGGATGGATTCCTATTTAGGTTATTTTAATTTATTTTATTTTATTTATTTTATTTTATGTGCATGAATATTTACCAGCATGTAACACCGTGTGTGCCTGGAACTGCAGTTGGAGATAGTTGTGAGCTGCCATGTGGGTGCTGGGAACCAAACGTTTATGCATAATCTCAACCATTGAGGCATCTCTCTGGCCCCATTATTTAGTTTACTCTAACAAGATGTATTTTTATTTTCTTTCTCTTTCCGTATGCTCTCCCCAGTCAGTTTGTCATGATTTACTGATAGATAACCCAGTTTTCTATGGTCTTTTTCCCTAGCAGTTTGCACTTTGAGCAGTAGTTCTCACAGGAAGGGCTTCTCTGGGGATGCATTACATGGAATCTCTCAGCAAGTCTTTCCACTTCTTGGCAATCAAAATCCTTTTTGAAAACAGCGCTGTGTTTATATGGTTAGCTTGTCTGGTGTTCTTCAGGACCAGCCAAGAACTGGCCTCTGATAGTCACCTATCAGTTAAGAAACTGGACTTGGTTCAGTTTGTAACCCAGAATATGTTTGCCAGAGTGCTTGCATCAGAAAACATGCCCCTGCTTTATTGCACTCTACCCTGTCTGTCAGCTTCTGGTTCTCTAGAGGTTTTTTTTTTTTTATATCTCTTTATAACTGTAGATGTAGAACCATCCTTTCTGGGGTTCAAACAGAATTCATGACTTTTCATCTGTGTCCTTTTAAACCCTAGGAGAGGGATAAAGTGATACCGCTAATTATCCAGGGTTTTAAAGATGCGGCAGAGGAAGCGGGAACCTCTGTCACGGGCGGCCAAACAGTATTAAACCCCTGGATTGTTCTGGGAGGAGTCGCCACAACCGTCTGCCAGCCCAATGAATTTATCATGTAAGTTGGCTTTGGTTCATGTTGGAACATGTGTTTCTCTCATTTTCTCTAAAGATAAGGTATATTAAATAGTCGTTTACTTGCTGTACAGTTTGCCCATTTAGAGTGTGAAGTTCAGTGGCTCTGGGCCTTTCCAGAGCATAGACTCACCTGTGTCCCTTCAACACTTCCATCACCCTGAGTGGAGACTCTCCCACTCCATTATCACTTGCTGGTCCTTCAGCTCCATCTTGGTTGGTTTCACTTCATGTATTAGCATAGTGTTTATAAATTTCATGTGACAAAAACATGTAACGTGTTATTCAGCATTTTATTTGTCTATTTTTTTGGTTTGGTTTTTTTTTAAACAAGTTATCAGTTTCTATCTCATGCTGACCTCAAACTCATCCTCCTGCCTCAGCCTGCTCAGTCCAAGAATTGTAGGTTAGAGCTGCCTCCACAGCTTTTCTGGTTTTGTTTGGTTTCTTGTACCTGGGATTGAACACAGCTTGTTGTGTCTGCTAAGCAGGAACTGCACCATGAGCTCTACCTCTGTGTCAGTGTTTTAAGTCTACAGGTCATTAGCTTTGTGAGTGCAGGCATGAATGATCATCATCCTGTCCAGTACCCAGAACCTTTGCTTCCCTCACCCAAGCCTGTCCTCATTCGCAGACATTTCCAATTTCCCTTCCTGCAATGCTCTGGAGACCAGTAAGCTGCTCTTTGTCTGTAAGGTGGCCTGTTCTGAGCACTGTGGATAAATGGAACCTTGCTCTGTAGGACACTTTGTAGCTGGGTTTTGTAACACAAATCTGTGGTGCTTTTTTTTTTTTTTTTTTTTAACTTTTTTGTTCTGTTTTGTTTTTTAAAGATTATTTTATGTATATGAGTACACTGTAGCTGTCTTCAGACACACCAGAAGAAGACATCTGATGCCATTTTAAGAGTATGTTTCTCTTTGTAGTCCTGGCTGTCCTGGAACTTTTTTCTGTAGACTAGGCTGGCCTTGAACTCACAGAGATCCATCTGCCTCCACCTCCCATGTGCTGGGGTCAAAGGTGTATGCTACCACCACCTAGCTACACAGTACTTTTTTATGGCCTAATAAGCTGTTGTCTATATATACTCTAGTCTGTCCATTGATTGGTAAACTTTTGAGTTGTTTCCTCCTATTGCTGTGAACCCTCTTTAAGTACAGTTTTGTTGTTTTATGTATGTACAGACCCAAGTTCTCCACATCCCCTCTAGAAGTTGTTTTATGATGTCATTCTCATTCTGCTCAGAACCAGTATAGTGAGTATACGTGGTGTCCCGTTGTGGCTTTGACTTGTGTTTCTTTAGTGACTGGTGAGGGCAAGCATCTTGTCTTACAGCTGTCTTTGGGGTGAGGGAGCATTTCTCTGTATTCTTCGGAGATGGATTTCAACACAGATGTCACTTTCCATGTCTGACATTAAGAAAGACACTCTGTCCTTCGTTTATTTGCTTTATACTGATTGATTGATTGATTGATTGATTTTGATTGATTTATTTGTGTGGTGGGGAACCATTCGCAGGAGCTGATCCTCCCCCCTAGGGAGTCCTAGGAAATTGAACCCAGGTTCTGAGAGTTGATGGCAACCAGGTCCAGAGGAGAGTTGGTGGCAAGCACTTTCACCCACTAAGCCATCAGCTGACCCTCACTCACTTCAGTTTTTAATTAGTAGCTAGTAGGTACTATGTAAACCTGGTCAGAATGTAAAAGATGTAAAAAGAATCTACAGTACGGTGGTCGTGATCTGCACCCGTCACAGGCACCCTCCTGTTAGTTTTGTATATTTACTGTTGATGTTTCAATTATGTTTAGTTATTTTGATGTTGTAACTAATGTTCCAGGAGTAACCTTCGAGCGAATCATTAGAACTAGTTTTGAGAATCCCTAGGTCAGGTGGGGTGTGCCAGTAATGCTGAGAGCCTGCCTGTCAGAAAGGCTCTGCCAGGTTCCACTCCACAGCATTGAACAAATAGGCCCAGTTTCCCATGTGCAGATTAACTGTGGGTTTACAGGCTTGGTCTTTGCTGTTCTGCTTTGTGAGGGACTTGAACCCCAGACCCATGTGTGGGAGGCAGTGGCTCTGCCATTGGGTCCATCCTCAGCTCTCTACACACCCACCTCCCATCTCTCTTTAAATTGTTCCTAGGGCTGCCGTGTAAAACAGGCTTTGATCTCCCTGCCCTAGTCTCCCAGGCAACGGAGATGGACAAGTGAGGAGCACCATGCTACCTTCTGTTGGTGCTGTGAGTCTTGCTCAGAGAGTGGAGCTGAGCACATTGTTCACGTTCAGTCATCGTGTAGTTAGTGGAGACTCCTTTTACTCCAGGAGCTGAAGGCATGCCCATGAAGCATCCTGCATCTCAGAGGCTTCCCTTTTCCTAACAGACGGCATGTGTGGGGCAAGCATGAGGACCTGAGTTCTATCTCCAGCAGCCACTTAAAAGCTAGATATTGGCAGTGCTCACCTGTATTCCCAGCAGGGGAGACAGACATGGACAAGTCCCTGGGGCTCACTAGCCACTGGTCTAGCCAAAATGGTAAGTCCTGGGCCCAGTGAGAGACCTTATTTCAAAAAAACTAAGCTGGAAAATATTAAAGATTCTGCCTAATATTCTACCTAACCCACATGCATGTGCATTTACACACAAAGAAAAAGAAGAATTAGTGCAAAAACATTTATTTTAAACAAGATTCCCTTTTTGCTTTAATATTGCCTCCTTAGTTAGTTTGATCAGAACACACTCTTTTTCTTTTCTGCAGGCCAGATAATGCAGTGCCAGGGGATGTGCTGGTATTGACAAAACCCCTGGGGACACAGGTTGCAGTCGCTGTGCACCAGTGGCTGGATATTGTAAGTAAAAGCTGTTCAGAAGTGGGGCTGGACAGAGAGTAGAGGTGGGTGGGACAGTTAGCTCGCACAGTTGCTTTTTTAGTGTCAGAGTGGTTTTTGTTTTGTTTTACTTGAAATGGGGGGAGGTTTGTGAAGTGAAAACTTTAAATTTTACCCCTATAATGTCATCAGTAAAGTCCTTAGATGAAGTATCCATAATCTCATAAATGAATTTGTGAGATTCACAGATTTAAGCCATATACAGTTTGAAGTACACAGTCCCAGCTTGAGGAATCAAGTCAGGTGTTGACATATACTAGTCATGGAGTTAGGGGTTATTGTGATATGTTCGTGTTGTCTTTAAGTTGATTAATAATGAAGAACATACAGATAGATGTGTGAGTGTAGTGGAGGATGGGCAGGAGGACATTTTTCGAAGCATGATCACACTGGGGTGTCTTTTGTAACAGTTCATAGTGACTAAGATTCTGCTGTGTCCTCACATTTCTACAACTATCACATTTCTATCATCTGAATCTTCCCAGTCTTGAGAAATAGTTGGAAACAATAATAAAGACTTATATCATTTTTTGGCCATTTTTCTTGGCTTGATGTAGCCACTAAAGAACCCTCAGAGCTGGAGAGAGGGTTACTCAGCAGTTGAGAGCACTGGCTGCTCTTCCAGAGGGACTGGCTTCTCTGTTCCCACTCATGTGCTGGCTCACAAAGGTCTGTAACTCTAGTTCTAGGAGATCCAGTGCCTGCTTTTGGTCTTTCTGGACACTTCATGCATATGGTGTGTAGACATACTTATACAGGAACAACACCTAGATACATAAAATATAAAAAAATTCTCACTGGGCAGTAGTGACGCACGCCTTTAATCCCGACATTCAGAAGGCAGAGGCAGGTTGATCTCTGTGAGTTCAAGGCCATCCTGGTCTATACAGCAAGTTCCAAGACAGCCAGAGCTACACAAAGACACCTGTCTTGAAAAAAACTAATGATAATAAAATCTCAAAAATGGCCATATTATTTACTTCTTTTCCCTCCTTCCTCAGTGATGTAAAGCAGTCTGGGAAGCTGCTGTGGGGACAGCCCACAGAGGTGCTGTCTAGGACGACTGCATAGCCTGTATGGTCTCTCCACTTCTGCTTCACACATCCTTGCTTTATTATTGATTTTTTGTGAATATTCAGAATTTTTAAAAAGCAAGTTCCAAATGTAATGTAATATAATGTTTTGTTTATTTAATAAAGGTTTGAGGCAGTTGTCATATAGTTTTAGAATCTAATCATCTGAAGATCCTGGGTTTTGACAGGCAAAGAATGACAGGTACAGACGTCAGAGTGGGTGTTACTTCTGGGAGAGATGGGAGTACTGGGATTAAGGGTAGATGAAGTTATTCCTAATGTCTAACAGTGGGTAGGAAGTATTGGGTTTATGATACTGGGGACCAAGCTCAGCCTCACAGAGCTAGGCAAGCTCTGCTACTGAGTTCCGACCTCAGCACCTTGGGTTTTGTTTATATAGTGTTCAAGACACGTAAGCAAAGATGCATGAATCATAGAGCAATTAGTGGTCCTTGTGCCATGAACCTTACATCATGATGCTAGCTTCTTTAAAAATCAGACAAAGGTTTTTTTGTTTCTCTAATGATAACTTTATTTGCTCACCCAAAGCTGTCCTCATCATGGACAGTTGAAAATTTCACATCTGTTTATATCAAGATAGCTTCACTGCAGGAGTCAGTTAAAGAAAAGGGTATAACATAAAAGTAGAGGCCCTCAGCCTAGTAGAGGAGATGGGAAGGGAACCAAGGACATGGGAAATTCTATTCTGTTTTTGTAGTGTTCAAGGCTTTGTGAATACGGGGCAAGCACTTGCCTGATATCTCAACCCTTGAAAACAGTGTTCATAAAGGGCTTACACCTGGCCAAATAAGAGCAGGGTGCAGCCATGTGCCTGTTAGGTTTCCATCTCCAACAAGCTATGATGTTTTCCTACAGAAATATGAGGTAAGCCAAAGAAAGAATGATAGTTCCTCTGAAAAACACTAACCACAGAAGAGTATTGACTTAAAACACTTCTGTGTTTTGACAACTAGGTAAATAAAATTCCCAGTGACTGGGGTGTGGCTCAGTGCTGCAGGAGATGCTGAATGTGTGGGACCCTGGGCTTGATCACTGCACTATGTAAACGTATCCACATGCCCAGTCCCAGAAGATGACCAAGACAAGTATTCATTTTGCACATGGTTAGAAATAAAAATGAATCACATTTTTTTTTCTCTTTTTCTCACCTGTGTTCCTATGGCTAGCCCGAAAAATGGAATAAAATTAAGCTAGTGGTCACCCAAGAAGACGTAGAGCTGGCATACCAAGAGGCAATGATGAACATGGCCCGGCTCAACAGGACAGGTATGAGGCAGAAGCTGTTCTGCTCAGAGCTTAGCAAATGTTCTGGGAAAGACCAAGTAACAGATGGGAAATTAAAGTTTAGTTGGCTGCATCCAGTCTTAGTGCTTAGTATTTTTTTCTCAAGTCTTCAGTCATACAAAATAGGGAAATTGAAGCCAGGGGAAGAACATGGCTGGTGACTACACTCCTCCTCTTGGTGTTTACTTTGGTTCCATACATTACTGCTGGGAATCTATAGGCAGGTAGTATTTAATTTACATTTATGACAGCTTCCTAATGTTTTTCAACTTTTTAATGTCAAAGTGACATCAGCTGATTGAACCCTGACGCCTACATGTAACATGTTCTCAGTAAAAAAAAAAAGTGCTAAATGTAGCTTGTATTAGATACTTTCGCACTATAATGTCTTCACAAGCCTTCCTCCTTCAAGCCAGTTATCAGAGTGCGCTTTAAGAATCCCACTAGGTGAACTAGAGAGATGGCTCAGCAGTTAAGAGGGCCACCTGCTCTTCCAGGGGCTCAGAGTTCAGTTCTTAGCACCGAACTGGGTGGTTGGCCTCCAGGAGCACTTGGCATCATGTGCACATTCACACATACATATACATAATTTAGAAGTAATGAGTTACTTTTTAATTTAAAATAAATGTAGAAAGTTTGCCTTTTCACTTATGAAGTGGACTCTTAGTTGCTTTTCTGTTGCTGTGACAAAACACCATATCCATACAGTTTCAGAGGGTGAGTCTATTTAATACCATGGTAGGGAGCCTGTTGCAGTACCTGAGAGCTTACATCCTATCCATGAGCAGGAGGCAGTGAGAGCTAAGTGAGCATGGTGTGGGCTTTTGAAACCTCTCTTATTCCAGTTACACACCTCCTCCAACAAGGCCACACCTCCTAATCCTTCCCAAACATTTCCACCTACTGGCAACCAATATTTGAATGTATGAGCCTGTGGTGGCCATTACTCCAACCACTGCACAGGCTTTAAAACATGACTTTAAAGGAGTTAAGAGATAGTGAGTAGCATTACTTCAATGGAGAGATGTAAATGATCTTATTGTGTAGATTTTTGTTTTTCAATTATATATAAAAAGTCACAAATCAGGTGCTATATAGTAGTCAAATCTTTTATATATGTATGTGTGTATTTGTGTAGGAGGGTGCATGCATGTGTATATAGAGAGGGCAAAAGTCAACTTGAGTGTCCTTCACCTTGCTTTTTGAGATAGAGGGTCACTGACCTGGAGCTCACTCTTAGGCTGGGCTGCTGGCCAGTAAGTCCTGGGTATCCACGTGTCTCTACCTCCTCAGCAGATGGCACCATGTCCAGGTTTGTGCCAGGGATCAAACCCTATCTTATACATACAGCCCAGTCTTATGGAGACATTTTCCTATTTGAAGTTCCCTTCAGCTTATACCAAGTTGACATAAACCAAGCCAGCGCCGGGCGGTGGTGGCGCACGCCTTTAATCCTAGCACTTGGGAGGCAGAGGCAGGCAGATTTCTGAGTTTGAGGCCAGCCTGGTCTACAGAATGAGTTCCAGGACAGCCAGGGCTACACAGAGAAACCCTGTTTCGAAAACCCAAAAAAACAAAAACAAACAAAAAAAACACCCAAGCCAGCATACCAAGGCAATCCCTTGACATAGTTTAAGCATCTCTCTCTCTCTCTCTCTCTCTCTCTCTCTCTCTCTCTCTCTCTCTCTCTCTCTCTCTTGTTTTTTTGTTTTTTTGAGACAGGATTTCTCTGTGTAGCCCTGGCTGTCCTGGAACTCACTCTGGACCAGGTTGGCCTTGAACTCAGAAATCTGCCTGCCTCTGCCTCCCAAGTGCTGGGATCAAAGACGTGCGCCACTACTGCCCAGCTTTTTTAAAGTCTCTTTGTGTGTCTGTCTGTAAGAACACAAGTGTGCAGGTGCCCTTGAAGGCCAGAAGACAGCATCAGATTCTGGAGCTGAAGTTCCAAGAGGTTATAACCCTCTTGACATGGGTGCTGGGAACTAAACATGGCTTCTCTGAAGAGAGTACACACTCTTCTGAGCCATCTCTCCAGCCCCTACTTTAAGCATTGTATACTCTTATTTGATGTTCACACTAGTTAAATATTTTATAATTAAGCAAGGGTCGGGGGGACCTCTCTTGGGTCTTTTAGAAACCCTAAGCACTGCTTCTAGACTTTTTTTTAGGTTTTTATGCACTGCTCTATTCTTCTCCCTGCCCCTCAGTCACCACCACTGTGTATTCACCTGTGTGAATGTAGGCATGTGGGTGCTTGGGAACTTATGGGAAAGTCAGGGAAAGTCAGGACAATCTCGGTTGGTCCTCACCTTAACTGTGTGTGTGACCCAGGTCTGCTGTATGTGCCAGATCTGTGACCTTCTGGGGAATTCCTGTCCCTGTTTCACCTTGGGAATGCCAGAAATGCAGATGCTGCATAGGTCTGTGTCCATCCTGGGGGTCTGAACTCAGGGCCTTGTTTGCATGGTTGGGGCTTTACCCAGTGAACCATCTCCAGCTACTGATGTCTTCATTGGCTATGTAGAAAATTGCTACATTTGGCAGCAGAGCAAAGCTAACCCAGCAGAGGAGAACAAGCAGACATGCAAAACAAACAGTCTAGACAGACTTTGTCATTCATAAACATTAACTCAGTTATAACAAGAGGACCCAAGTCTTTCACAAATGTATTTTATCAAGCCAACTACTCAGGATGAAAGAGGGTCAGAGGTCACAACCTGCCAACCTGGGCTAAGTGGCTCCTGTCTCAGAAACCTGAAGGGAAGAAAGAGGATGAGTTTATGCTTCTGATAGAGAAGAGTTGGTTTGTTTTAATTTTCAGTACAGTGTATTTCTGTCACATTGTTGCCCTCCCTAGAAAAGGTTAAACCAATACAAATCAGTAGAGCAATGCCAACCCTGAGGTAAAGCCTCTTGTCTCTGCCTGACTTCTGTTGGAATGAGTACTTTTTTTTTTAATGTTTGAGTTTTTGCTTTGGGATACTTTTACCTATTATTGTCCTACTACAATAAATCTCTCATTGATGGAAATTGTTTTAAAAAATGCTATTACAATTCCATAAAATATTTGATTTATTTCTTCACATAGGAGGGAAACAGTTAAGGGAAACACTTTTCTGTGTAAAGGTAAAGATAACCTTACAGTTGTGACAGTTCTGATACATAATTGATACTGAGTCCTGCACAGAGTGCTTACCAGCGCTGCTGGAAGCATTTGGGAATTGGGATTGCATGGTACTTGAAAGGTCTGATTAAACTAAATTTTAGTGCATAGCAGTTGTACATGATTTCATATTTATGTAATAAAGTAAAATGTACTCGTATTGAAATAGAAATGTAAAGATAGCTGTGGAATGTGTCTATATGTGTCTCATTTGTTTAGAGCATAAAATACCTTTTTAAAAAATTGTTCTAACTGAATAAGGCTAAATGAATACTGTGAAAATATTTTGTAAATCTTTGTCATGTTTTTCTTTTAAAAACTAAAAAAGCAGCTTTTGCAAATTATATTGCTCCTGATTACACAGAACTTTGCAGTTATTCTTAAAACAGCAAAAAAGAAGTACAGAAGAAAATTATACATACTTATCCACCCAAAACAGCTTTTGTTTGCATTTTAGGTATTCTTCTGTGACTTTAACCTATTTCCCTGTAGCTTCCTTAAACTAGTGGTCACTGCGGTCCACGTGCACTTAGCGACCGCTCACTTGGTGACTGCTCTATCCATGTACCAGCACCCAGTTTTCAATAACCGAATAATGTTCTACTAGGAAGACAGTCTTCTAAGAAAGTAGAGCTGTTACCATAGTCACACTGACGTCTGGTAGTGGCACAAAACCAGAGCAGCCGCGTCGAGGTGGGCTTTTCAGCAGGTGGTGCTGGAGCAGGTGGGCATTCGTGTGCTGCGATGGATGTATAGGCCTTTGTCTTTCTAGAGTCACTCACAGAGCTGTAGATCTGCCTACACCAGAGAGCTGTAGGCCTCCACGAGCATGGCATAGAGGAAAGTTCAGGTGATTTCTTAGATTAAAAAAAATGTAACAGAAGTCTTATATTATCCAAAAGAAAACAAATGGAGTTGAATGTACTTAGATGAAATTGTTCTGTACACCCCAGCTAAGGTGATGAATGAGCTTGGAAAATAGCTCAGTAGAGGAAGTGCTTGCCCACAAGTCATGTGGACTTGGGCTCCAGTCCTTGGACACACATAAATATGAAACTGGCTACAGTGGTGTACCCTGAAATGCTAGTGCTGGGAGACAGGTTGCTAGGGCCTGCTGCCAGCCAACCTGTTCTAACCAGTGAGCCTCGGGTCAGCATCTCAAGATAAAATGAAGGGCTAGAGAGGGGGTTCCGCAATAAGAGAATTGGCTGCTCTTACAAAGGACCTGGATCAATTCCCAGCACCCAACATGGCAGCTCCACCATCGTAACTCAAGTTCCAGAGGATCAGATGCCCACTTCAGACCTCCATGGGAACCAAGCACACAAATGTAGCACAAACACTCATACACATAAAATAATAAAATATTTTTTGAAAACCAAAAAGCTAGATGGATGGCACCTGAGGAATAATACCTGCATTTGATTCTGGTGTCTGCATGTACACGTGTCACATACATGTACACAGAGAAGAAAAATCAAGGCACAGAGTAAGAGAGGCTTTGCAAAACACGTGCTGACAGTGGACTGATGGCTGAAAGTCATTGCAGGTTCTTAATAAGAAAACAACAAAATCAAAGATCTGAACCAATACCGTATCAGAGAAGTTGTCCTGGCAGTAAGACCCCGAGAGATGCTCAGGACTGTATGTCCTGAGAGAATCACACACTGAAACAGTGAGGTTCACTAGACATCTGTCAGAATACCAACCTGCGGGCACCGAGTGCTGGTAAGCATGGGGAGCAGCAGGAGCTCTTGTTGGTTAGTTGGTGGCATGCAGGCCGCACATCCACTTTCCAGCAGAGTTGGGCCGCTTGTTACAGTACTGATGTTACTGCTAGCCATGTGATGTAACGTGTGCGCCTGACTGTTTTACCCCAAAGGAATCATCACACACAGTCTCCATCCACTCACAGTTTATACCTTTGCCCCTAACTGCCAAGCTAACACTCAGCCAGATACTTGCTCAGTTGGGTGAAGAAATAAAATGGCACATTCAGATAGCAAAACATGACAGAACAGTTTTAAAGGGCAGCTGTTAAGTGACGTAGGAACCTGGGGAAGCCTCTTGCATGTTGTAAGTGAAGCCAGTCCATAAAACCATGGCCTTTCTGAAAAGGGAAAGCATGAAGACAGTAAAAGGATGAGAAGGGAGGAAAGGAAAGAAACAGGCCCCGAGGCCAGAGCAGTGAAGCCGTCCTCGGGTTGTGCCGTTACCCATTCATAAACGCAGTGAGGCCGCAGAGAGGCCACACATCCTAGCTGATGTTAAACTACAAGCTTGAGTCATCACACATACTAAATGCAGAATGTTCCCATGGGCCATGTGGGATCCCAGCATGGCCTTTTATCAGTTTTCAGATGCTGCTCTGGATGAGAAAACTTGAAGGCAGGAGCCTGTAATCTCATCACTTGGCGAGTTAGACTTTTCCCTTTAAACTTGTTAGTAGAGTACAGGTTGCCTTTGACAGGTTTCCTTCCATGAAGACTAATTCCTCTCCACAGCTTTTTATTTACTAGGCTGTTGGCCTTGCTAGAACTGTTCCTCATGGGTGAGCGGCTTAAGCTGCAGTAAGCACTCAGTGCCCAGCATTTGACCCCGGTCTCTGTTGACTTCCTCAGACTGCTTTCTTGTACTGTATTCCCGTGTAGAGCTTCTGAGTGGAGAACAGGTGGGTGTTTCTCAAGTCCCTCCTCTGCCTCTTTCAGCTGCAGGCCTCATGCACACGTTCAATGCCCACGCAGCCACTGACATCACAGGCTTTGGGATTCTGGGCCATGCACAGAACCTGGCCAAGCAACAGAGGAACGAGGTGTCGTTTGTCATTCACAATCTTCCTGTGCTTGCGAAGATGGCCGCCGTGAGCAAAGCCTGTGGAAACATGTTCGGTCTGATGCATGGGACCTGCCCGGAGACATCAGGTAGGTAAAGGGCCCTGTTCCTTGGCCTGAGGGTCAACTCAGTGAGCCTGACAGCCATGCTTGATTTGGTATTTAGCACGGTATTCCCCTCCACTCAGGAAGCAGAGGCAGGATGGTTACAAGTTAACTTCTACAACATAGCAAGACCTCATCAGTCTCAAAAACAGAGGCAGAGGCAGGAGGATGACTTTAAGTGTGAGGTCAGCCCAAGCTGTGTGCTGAGATCTAGTCTCAAATATAAAAAGGGTGGTTTGTTGTTGTTGTTGTTGTTTTAAAGTGGAATAGTATAAGGTTAGAAAGATGGCCCACAGTTAACAGCATGGATTGTTCTTGTGGAGGGGAGTCACCCACATCTGGCAGCTCACAACTGCATCTAATTCCAGCTCTGGGGAGCTAACATGTTGGCCTCTATGGATACCTTCAGTCATGAGCATAAACAGAATTAATAATAGTCTTTTAAAGCGTATGGGATGGTGAATGTTCCGAGTGCCCTTCCTCTCCCCGTGTTTCTTCCCCCTTTACCTTGCTGGTACCTTCTGTCTGTCTTCAGGTTTTCTCATTTCCATTTTCTTTCTCTGTAACTACTTTTTATTTTTAAGATTTATTTATTTATTTACTTATTTATTTTATATGAGTACACTGTTGCTCTCTTCAGACACAGAAGAAGGCATCGAATCTCATTACAGATGGTTGTGAGCCACTATGTGGTTGCTGGGAATTGAACTCAGAACCTCTGGGAGAACAGTCGGTGCTCTTAACCACTGAGCCATCTCTCCAGCCCTGTAACTACTTTTATACACATTCCTCAGCCCAGCTCCCAGGAGACTGGTCTGCATGGGTTGCTAAGAGATTCTGGTATTAAGCCAAGGTGGAGCCCACGGAGCCCCCTCCAAGACTCGGCCTCCCCAGCTTGCTGCTCAAAACTGATTCTAGAAGTAGTTAGAACTCCTTTAGCTGCAGGCACAGGCTCTGCCTCCTAGTGGGCACCAAGTGAACAGCCAGTCGTGGAGTTGGTTCCTTTGTTTTCTACAAGTAGAGTGTACTCAATTCATTTTTCCCCAGTTACTTAGAGATTCAAGCTCTCTTGCTGGCTGCTAGAAACAGGAAGAAAAGTTGGTATGTTTCTGTGTTTTGCAGAAAGTTAAGAGTCAAGACTACGAAAAACCAAAAAGAAAAAAGAAAAGACTAAAGACTATGCCAGGTGTCTTCCAGTAAAGACTCTAATGAGTCTAAAGTTTACCGGCATCATTCTTGCTGAGATGAGGAGCCCATGCAGAGAGCACACTGAGAGGAGCCTTCTCATGTTCGCTTCTCCTCGTGTGGAGTGGAAGGTGTGGCTGACCCCACACGCCTTGCTCTTCTGCACACAGTTCCACAGTGGGAGTGGAAGGTGCCACCCTGTGTGACTCAGATAGACCGTTTTCAGTTTGACGTCAGCTGGTTCATTATAGTAAGAATTGACCAAGGTGGTTTAACTCATTTCCAAAATAGAGCAGCCTCTCAGTGTAAGCTTTACTGGAGGCACAGAAAGCCACCTGCTCTCCCAGCGCCATAGGGTAACCTCTTCTCTTTCTTTGCCAGGAGGCCTGCTAATCTGTCTACCACGTGAGCAAGCAGCTCGGTTCTGTGCAGAGATAAAGTCCCCCAAATATGGCGAAGGCCACCAAGCATGGATTATTGGGATTGTAGAGAAGGGCAACCGCACAGCCAGAATCATCGACAAACCTCGGATTATTGAAGTTGCACCTCAAGTAGCCACGCAAAACGTGAACCCCACACCTGGTGCCACCTCCTAATCGAGTCAGAAATAGCTATTTGATTTTGTTTTTAAATAGATTTATTTCCTTTATCGTCACTTCAATTAAAGACTCTAAGAACAACAAATCTCATTGTGTCTACACATCTGGTGACCCTAGGTCGGTTTATGAGTGGATACAGTCAATAAAATGAAATCCATGGCCTTCTTTTCCTGTTCCATTAACTGAAGATGCACCCAACCTCCAGGCAGCTTCTGAGTTGAGAATGATATTGTTATCCAATACTGTTGATTCATTTTGAATCTTTAGCTGCGTATCTTGCCGCATAGGCGCTCTCTAAAGGTGCTTTCTGCCACACGGGCGTTGCGGAGAGGAGTGCCTGCCTCTAGCCTGTGTCTTCTCATTTCCACCTGTCAGATCAGTCTGCTCTGTTTTCAAGTGTCTCGGTTGACATTCTAGAAAGACAGGATTGGTAAGTCACTTGACGGTCCTCCCCGTAGTCAGAGGGTTGCATGGCTCCTTTGAGTGTTTGATTTGTAAGGTTGAGGCTAATAACTCGGGGGCATTTCCTTATTCAGTAGCTCACTCAGTTCAGTATGGCAGGTGCTTTGCTTGGCATGGAAAGCACTTGGAATACAAAAAAGAAATGTTCTTTTAAAACAAAGCTTTCCTGAGACTTGCAGTAATACCATTAATGGTCTTTACCAATAGGAAAAAGGATACCTTTTGCAATGTTCTATAGTTGTTCTATAGTGCGACCAGGAACTGCCTTCTGATAGGGGGTTCATGTATAATATTCATTTATAATTCAATATCTAATTTACTTCGCAAATAATTTTTAAATATAATCAATAATAAAGACTGTTCTGTGGATGGTAGTGTTTAATACATTTTATATTTTGTATAGTGATTCCAGGCCTCTTGTTTAAATCAGCAGCTCTTTAGCCCGATTCTTAGCACCATTTTGTCTTTGCGCCCATACTTCTTTGTGCACGCCTTTTGTGATTTGTTAAAAACCTGCATTGCCAACATTGCAGCTCCAACAGAAAAGTTGTTATTCAAATAAATATTTAATTTTTTTAATTGCTCTTGTATAATCAGATGCCCTTTTTTAGTATTATTTTAGAAGCATTTGGGAGGGTTTTGCCTAAAATACAATTTATTGGGGAAAACTAGATTTTAGTTTTATAAACTTTTAAGTCTTTCATGGGACCTATATTTTCTTGAATTAAATTTTGTAGTTCTAGAACAAATAGGCAATCTACAAAGGTGTTACCTGTGTTTCTTAAAAACAGGCTTCCTTGTCTTCCTTATCTGCTAAGCAGCTGGGGGATTCCCGTCTTTAAGCACAAGGGCTCTGGGTCCTCAAACGCCTGTCTTCAAAAGAGAAAAAAAGCACCACGTCTTCAGGTTTCACAGGGCTTCCTACTAACAGGCCCCAAAGCTGAGCTTTGTAAACTCATCCAACCTCGCTCCTCAACACGGAAGGCCCGGAAACTGCCACTGGACCAGTGCAACTCTGAGAGGACAAGACTGTCGCATGCTTGTGTCCCCCAGGAGCTGCAGGGTCTCCTGTATGTTCCTGTCGCTGGAACTGAAGCCACCCACGAGTCTGGCTCCAACAGAGGAAACTGTCACAGAAGGACACTGATTGGACACTATAGGAATCTATATGATGTCAGTCCTTGAAAGTATGCACCAGTGGTCTGCAAAATAAAACGTGTTGGAACCTCTGAGTGCAGAAGGCATACTGTTGGACTTACTTCTTTTTTTTTCCTTAAATAGGTGAAATTGCACCTAACTTTGTACATTCTGTCCCCCAAAGCCAATACTTTCTTGGTGGCAAGCCTGTTGGGAGGAAATGAGGTGGTTAATGTCCTGAGCAAATCATTTTAAAGATTCATATGAGGAGAAAATGCCAGGGACTTAGATTCATGGATTCGTGATCTAGGAACAGCCCTTGTCTTGACTAGTATTTTCAGGGTGCTCAGAAACCCATGCATTAGAATCACCTAGGCATGTGTGGAGGCATGCCTGCCCTTTCCCCATACCCACAGAGTCAGTAGTTCTGGCTGTACAACCAGGTAATCCATCTCCAAAATGTACCCTTCAGGGCTTTGCATAATAAACCTTGAGAACCAGTAATCTCAAAGGAATCTCAAAGGAATGTTGGGGGGAGGTGTAAAAAGGGGCTGTCGGGGATCACTTTAGTTTTAGCCATTCCTTTTATTTCTTGTGGCTGTGTGTGTATGTGTGTGTGAGAAAGAGAGACTATAAAGTTCCTTGACTCAAGTTTAGTAAGTTTGGCAGTCTACGTGAACTCTTGATTTATCCAGCAGTCACTCTTAGCCGACTTCTGGGACCAATCTAAAATTCTACACTGGAGAGCGCTCCTAAAGAAGCTGGGCCCGGCCAGTGTCAAGTCCTCTCATATAGCCCGAGTTCTGGCAAAGGAATATTAAAGTTGAGTAGGTTATTTCTATAGGCTGGGTTGAAGCAATAACATATTTGTTCTTTTTGGCTCAGTATTTTGAAATATCTAAGTCTTCCAAATTCTGCATGAGTTGTAATGGAAGTGTTTTGATCGTTCTGATGCATGAACGAGCCCCTTGCACCTGAGTTCAGCATTGCCTTTAAAATTGTTCTGTTTGGAGCTGTTAAGATGGCTCAGTGGGTACAGTGGCTTGTCTCAAGCCTGAGTTCTGTCTGTCTCCAGAACCCATGTGCAAAAAGTGACCTGCACGTACATTGTGTGGTGTATGTACTCATGAACCTAGCAATAAATACATTAACAGTTGTCAGCGTTCTAGATCTTCATTTATTCTGTAGAAGCAGAAATAATAGCTATGTGCTGTCTATTTTTACAGATGCTTAGCACAGGCAGGTGTTTGAGAGACCCGAGGATGTGGATGCGCACAGACACTGCCTGAGGTGCTCACACAACATACTCCACTTTCCACAGCCACGTCTCTCATTCTCATTAAGAATTCACATAAGAATTATAGTCATGAAACACCAGAGACCACAGTGAAAGTCCAGAGTCCTTTTGAATGAGAGAAGAAGGTAGATTAGACCAGCCAGCCCTGAGTCAAGTAACTTAGGAGCATTTCTAGGCATCCAGACATGGTCAAGAACCACTGGATGCCAAATTTGCCGTACAAGAGAGTGATTGTGGTTTGTCTGGTGAGTATGGGGTACATAGGTCTTGATGCTTCTCTGTACAGTGTCCTATACTTGATAGACCTCACATATCAACACTATTGGTGTTGGTTGTCCTTGCTAGGTCATGCTGCCTTTAAAGGGAGTTTAATTCCCAGGAGAGCAGCATGTAACGAAGCCCACCAAACTATGGAGCTGGGCCTAGTGACACAGGGCTGTAATCCCACATACTCAGGGGGCTGAAGCAAGAGGACAACACATTCAAAGTCTGCCTGGGCTACCTAATAAGGCCCTGCTTTGCTCTCCTCTAACACAGAGGATTAAAAAGAAATCCGAGAGTATAGCTCAGTGGTGGAGTACTTGCTAGCATTCACAAAGCCCCAGATTTAGTCCACAGTACCAGCAAAACCAAACTTGGCGAAAGATTAATGTCAGTAATTTACTGTAATTACGATGTGATTGTAGGACTCCATTATTGTATTTCAGGAATAAAAACATGTACTATGTAGAATGTAATGTTTATCACCCACGCATATTTTGCACAGTTTCAAAGCAAAATTATATAAAATTCGACGTCTAGGATATATTCCTGGGTTTGGGTCCACTTTGAGAAATAAAACTGTTGTAATAGTTTGAACTTTTCGTGCCTCTGTTTACTAAGTGCTAATTTTTGTTTGTAGTGCAGTCAGCAATTTGAAAAAAAAATCAGAAATGCATGCTTCTCAAGTGTGAGGCTAATGCAGCTTACCTGGGCAGTTTTAAAAGCTGGAAAATTCACTGACCTTCATCCACCTTCTGCAAGTCAGTTCATCCCAGTATGTCTGCTCCCAATGGTTTACAGCATTTAGAGTCCTGACAACTTTGAAAATGTAAACACAAAAACATTTTTATAAAGAAATTAAAAACAGAACAGGTACTAGAAATTCTCATTTGTCAGTTTTACCACCTCTCCTTTTGCTTTATATATAGATACATATAAAAAATATATATGTATATATACACATATATATACACTATATAAATACTATATTATATACTAGTAATTGCATGTATGCAAACACATCATTGGAAGATATACTTGCATAAGTGAATTGCTGGTGTGGTTAGTCAGTGGGGGTGGGTAAAAATTCACCAGTATTTTCAGATACAACATCCTTTTTATTTTTTTAAGAGCTACTTATTTATGAGTACACTGTAGCTGTCTTCAGACACACCAGAAGAGGACAACAGATCCCATTACAGATGGTTATGAGCCACTATGTGGTTACTGGGAATTGAACTCAGGACCTCTGGAAGAGCAGTCAGTACTCTTAACCACTGAGCCATCTCTCCAGCTCAGCTATAGCATTCTTTGTCTGGGTATTCTGATTGTCTTGATTCTCCATATGCCACTCCCAAGGCAGTGATCCTGAGATGTGAAAGAGAGCTAGCTAAGTATAAACCAAAGAATAAGTGAGCATGGCTTATTCTAGCATGGCTCCTGCCCTGATTTGTCTCAGTGATAAGTATGACAGAAGCAAAAGCTGAAACAAACGCACTCCTCCCAAGTTGCTTTCCGTCCATGGTGTTTATCACAGCAGAACCTAGAACAGGGGTCAAGGAAACTAGCTATTGACAAGCTAAAGGCCAGAAAGAAGCCGAGTACTTTGGATGAAGATGCCATAAGGGTATCTCAGGAATTGGCTGAAGTTCCAAAGGTGAGAACATTTTAGCTCATGCCCCCCTAAGAAAAGTGTTTCCCCCTACATTCAGCCATTCAGGAACTCTGAGGCCACTGTAGCCCTAATACCAAGGTACCTGGCTGCAACTCAAGAAAACCTCAGTATCGTTCATGTCATGGTCTTGCAATGTGCAGAAACGTCTTGGATTGTTAAGGGTAAAACAGCGTTCAACTAGATTTCAAAGAAAGACCTGGGAGGCCGGGAAACTACATCAGGGTAGGAAACCTTCCAGGCAGTTCCCAGACGTGATGTATGAAGCCCTGGGATGGAAGCTGGAGTTTCAGTGGAGACCCTAAGGAAAGCTGCAAGCAGGGAGTAGAGCCCATCGGAAAAGGAGCCATGCAGATTCCCACCAGCAAAGCTGGCGGGGATGGAGCTTCCGTTATAACCGCACATGCTCCAGTGCTGGGCACCGGGGCTGGGTTTAACGACACTTGATCCTGATTTGATCTGACCATTCCCTGCTCTTTCCTAATCCTTTTAGACTGGTCATCCACACAATTAAGAATAAAAAGATTTAAATTTTTCTTTTGAAGAATTTTTTTTTTTTTAAGTAGTTCTTAGCTTCCCGTGGGCAGAAGCCAGAACTGACTGACGTGTAGGCTAAGTAGAAGCGTGGTTATTGGCAGAGCACTCTGCAGTTTATGGGAGTCCACTGGGTGTTCAAACACATGAGCCTATGGGGAATATTTCACATTCAAACCACAAACTCTGACTGCCATGTTGGTGTTTCAGCTGCGGCACTTACTGCTGATGCTGAACTCTTCTGTGATTTTATGCAGCAGGAGTATTTGTTGTATCTGACAGTCTAATGCCCAGGTCTCTTATCTAACTGGAACCAAGACCCAGACAGCAGCGTAACACAGGGGCTGGTGACATGGGCCCTGGAGTTTTGCAGACATATCCATTTGCTAGCCTGATTCAGGTACATTCTGGACCAGCCCATGTTTGGAAAGGCAAACATCTGAGTTTATAGAGTGCAGCTTAAAGGAACTGGTGTGCTAAGGACTGTGTGCTATAAGAAATGATTCTATAGGGCCATCTACAAAGAGTGCATCCGTAGCTAAGATTTTTCAAAGACTTACTTTTAATGATGGTTCTTAAAAGCTTTAACCTCCCTTTCAGCCCACCACCCACCAGAGGGTAGTGGAAAAGAAGTGGACCTGTTTAGAAATTGGTCTCATTCTATTAGGCAGAATATCATGGGTCTTGGCTCAGAAGGAGGTGGAGGGTCATCACCTGTTAGGACTTCTGTGAAGAGGTGGGGCTGAAGACCCCCAAACTCGGGAGACCCTTACTCAAGTCTCGGGAAGTCACGGCCACCCAAAAATCGCAAGACACCGTACCTGGATGCAATCAGCAGAGGTTTATTAGGGAAAGTTGGCCGGCCAAGGTCAATTTGTTTGCTCACACAGGAGCTGAATTGACAAAAGACCAGCAAGCTGAGGAGCTTTTTAAAAAGGAAAACCACAAACCAGGGGAGTGGGGAGAGGAGTGAGGGGTTGTCAAGGATACATAACATAAAAATAGCAGAACAATCCAGAGGTCATGTGAAAAGCACTCTGCACACCCATTCCTCTCAAAAATGTGGTCTTGCCATGTCACTTGCTCAACTATTTCTCAGTTGTTGCCCTGTCATTTGCCCAACTATTTCTCAGTTGTTGCCCTGTCATTTGCCCAACTATTTCTCAGTTGTTGCCCTGTCACTTGCCCAACTATTTCTCAGTTGTTGCCCTGTCATCGTGGTTACTAGTTTCTCAGCCCCACCTAGATGACTTGCATTCCTCTCTTCCAGTTTCTGAAACCGGCCAGTCCACATTATTTTTTTTAGCTTGCTTCAGAGAAAATTTTCTATGTCCTTTAAAGAAAAACCGAAAGAAAAATCTGTATATATTCTATAAAATGATTTTTATAATTTTTCACTCTACAGGGCAGCCACTGCCATTCTTTTTTGCTGTCTCACAGTTGTTCCAGGCGCCATCTTAGATCTAGTGTCGTATATGGCAGATCAGGAGTCTTCAAGGAGTCTCAGGAGCCTGTGGAGCTTCTCTCTCCACCCCACTTTTTCCTTCACAAAGTTGATCTCCACAACCCCCACAAAGGACAGTGGTGGTGGTGTTCACCTTTGATCCTAGCAGTAAGGAGACAGAGGAAAGTGGAGGAGCTCTGAGTTCAAGGCCAGCCTGGTTGGTCTACAGAATGAGTTCCAGGGAACCCTATTTCAAAGTAAAAAAAAAAAATAAAGAGAGAGACAAAAAGAGAGACAGAGAGACAGAGACAGACAGAGACAAGGAGAGACAGAGAGACAGAGAGAGGCCTTTGGACACACAGAGTCTGGAGTTGAACAGTCCAAGAGAGGGTTACAAATTCGAGATTTTCACCTTAAGGATGAAGTGTAAAGTCTGAGGCTGGAGGAGATGACTGAGGAAGGTGTTTTTCACAGAAAGATGTGAAAGGACTGACTACAGATCTCAGGAGAATGAGGAAAGGTCAGTCAGGAAAGGACACGAGAGGGAACAGAAGGGGAAGCCACTGCAGGTCTATTCTACATGCCACGTGCAGTGGATTGCATGGGATGGAACGCAATGGGATGTAACCCCTGGATGACCACATGGTGACCGCTGGTGACCTAGAAAAGAGCAACTCATTAACAGATGAGTTCACAAAGCATCTGGGTTTTAGAGAAAATCAAGTGAGAGAAATCCAAGACTGAACATACCTATAATTCTTTCAAGATTGGCTACAAAAGAATTTTCTTTGTTTTAAATGCTTATTATCTTTTTTTTTTTTTTTTGGCTTATTGTGTGTGTTTGTGTTCCCAGAGGTCAGAAGACAATGTAGAGAAGTTAGTTCTCGCTTTCCAAAACATGGGCTCGAGGGCTCATGTCCTTGTGCTTGGCAGCAAGGGTCTGTCCCCTGCTGACTCATCTCAGACCCAGGACAAACTGTCTCTATGAATTTTTGAGTAATCACTGTGCAGGAATTCGATCAAAAGATTTTATAAGATGTAGAAAATAGCCAGGCAGTGGTAGTGCATGCCTTTAATCTCAGCACTTGGGAGGCAGAGGCAGGCAGATTTCTGAGTTTCAGGTCAGCCTGGTCTACAGAGTGAGTTTCAAGACAGCCAGGACTACACAGAGAAACCCTGTCTCGAAAAACCAAAAAAAAAAAAAAAAAAAAAAAAAATGTAGAAAATACAAAGCAATGCTTATATGTTGGTGAGACCCACCATGGAGGATGGAAGGATTGCTGTTATATTCTTGGCTGGCCAAGACAAGGAACAGATGTTAAAGGACAGGGCTGGCTTTCCCTGGAAGCGTTAGATAGTTCTCTACTATGGAAAAGGTGAAGCCTTGGTAGGTTGTAGGCAGAAAGTGAGCAGCGAAATGTACTTTAAAGTTTGCCACTAAGGCGGGGCAACATAGCATACACTTATACCCAGCACTCAGGACTCAGGGACAGAAGGATAGCTACAAGACTGAGGCCAACTTGAGTTACCTAGTGAGTTCTGGGCCAACCTGAGCTACATAGTCAGATCCTATTTTAAAAAAGGAACGGTAAAAGAAAGCTTGCCACCAGATTACCTGCCCGTATTCATATTTATTCTCAGATCTTTTCAATTGGAATTTGATTACAGATAATTTCTTATGTGTATAATGAGAGTCTCTTCCCCCGACTCCCCAGCCCCCTTTTCAGACAGGGTCTTAGGCAGCCCAGGCTGCCCTCAACTTCACTTGTAGCTAAGAATGACAGTGCTGAGCCTTCTGCTTCTATCTCTCCCCCACCCCCACCCCCACCCCCACCAACCTCCCCATGTACTGAGGTTACATGCCTGCTCCAGGACAAGTTTCTGCATGCAGGACTTCATGCACACAAGCAGCACTTCACCCCCGAACTGTGTTCCCAGAGATTTTGAACTGAATTCTCTTAGGTGTACACAACTCTTCAATTTAACCTGGGGTGTAGTTTTTAGTTTCTACTTTGTTTAGCTGCTTAAATATAATTATTGAAAAAATCACTCTCCTTAACTCTGACAGTTGGGGAAACTGTTCTGAGACTATTTTAAAAGTTGATTTTAAAAGTTGTCTTTATCACTTCTTGGTCATTTGGTTAAAAAACAGGTGTAAGAGTTGTTTTCAAGACAGCAAAGCAAGATGAAGGGGAGGGCTCACTGGATAACTAAGATGATGTGTTGCTCGTGTGGAGGGCCAGACCACAGTATCCAGCACCCACATGGTTCTTCACAACCATCCATAACTCCAGACCCAGGGATGTAACATGTTCTTCTGGCCTCTGTCAGCACCAAGCTATAGTACACATACGTACATACATACATACATATATATACATACATACATACATGCAGGGCAGGCAAAATACTCAAATACTCATACACATAAAATAAATAAATCTTAAAAAGTTTTTTTAAAGCAAATATAAGCTTAGCACTGGGGTGAATGCCTATTGTCCCTTCTTCTCTGGAGGATGAGGTAAAAGGATTGCTTCAGTCTAGAAGTCCTAGGCCAGATTGGGCAACATAGTCAGAAATCTCAGCCGTTGTCTCAGCAAAACAAAACAGGTAGGCTGATGTAGATGAGATAGCTTACTGTTAGTGTGCTTGCCTCTCATGGGGAATTCTGGGTTCTAAGCTCAGTTATCACAAGACAAACAAAAATACAGGTTAGGAAATATTACACACACGCAGAGCCAGGAGGAGACTCTGCCTCATGTTTCACAATCTTTCATCCTGTGCTGGCTAGTCTTATGGAAGTTTAACCCACATTAAAGTTAGCTAACAGGAGGGACTCTTAGGGAGAAAATGCCTCCAGAAGACCCAGATGTAAGGCATTTTCTTCCCCTTGATGAGGAAGGCCTAGCCCATAGTGGGTGGTGCTATCCCTGGGCTGATGGCCCTAGGCTGATGACCCTAGGTTCTAGAAGAAAGCAGGCTGAGCAAGCTATAGAAAGCAAACCTGTAAGCAGCACCCCTCCATGGTCTCTGCATCAGCTCCTGCCTCCAGGATCCTGCCCTATTTGAGTTCTTGTCCTGACTTTCTTTAATAAGAAACAGTAGCATGAAAATGTAAATGGAATAAACCCTTTCCTCTCCAACTTCCTTTTTTGGTCATGGTGTCATTGCAGCAATATAAACCCTAAGATGTTGGGAGCTGACTTTAAGCAGAAAGCAGCTAGAAAGCAGCTATCAACTTTGCAGCCATCTGGAACCATATACCCTGATGAGAGACTTGTTTTTCAAAAGCCTATAACAGCTGAAGCACACTCTGATAAATATATTGTTTATCCCACATAGCTTGTTTTGCTGTTTAGTGACCCCAGCTGCATGGTGCATGTGGTAAAATGTTTTCACCTGTGTTTCCCTGCTTGTGCTTATAAATACCCAGGATTTCCTAGTAAGTGTGTGGTGTAGTAGTAATAGGGGTGGTGGTGGTCAGTAGGAGGTGTGAGTATAGTCTGTGGGAGACAGTAAAGGAGACTTGACTACAGATCCTCTGGCTTGTCTCTATTCTTCACATCTCTTCCCCTTCTCTCCCCACTCTCTCTCTTGCTAGACCCCAACCTGCAGAACAGAGCGGGCCGTTACACCAAGACAGGCCTCAAACCTGTAATTTTCTCTGTTGGTTAGGGAAATCAGCCATCCTCAGAATAACGGTCTTGAGGTCTTGATCTTTCACTTCTGCTAGAGGTGACCCGAATTCAGACTAATTTCAGTTTTGTTTTCTTCCTTCTCCCTGCAGTTCCCACTTTACACCAGGTGAGAGCAGTAACAAGACACCTATTTCCCAAGTGGGGGGAAAATGCAGTCAGTCCTGCTTTTAAACTGTGGGCCACTTAAGCACGGCTCTAAGTCTTGGCCAAATCTCTGCCACCTGAAAACAAGAAGTAGCCATCTGGCTATTTGCTTGTCTCTCCTGAACTATGGCACTGTCACTAACTGGCACCTGAAAACAGGAAATAGCTATCTGGTTACTTGTTTGTCTCTCCTGGACTATGTGTGCCACCGTCACCAACTTATCTACTGAAAACATTTAAGAAACAATAACATGTTTATGAAGAAGCAATTAAGAAGTAACTCTCTAAAGAGATCAGAGACAAAGAGATTAAGATTATGGATAGTGGTTGAATTTCAAAGACTTTAGGAAAACAGTTTTTAGCTATGTAAGAAATTTTACATATTATACTAGCTGGTGAGATATACAGTGGTTAAGGGAGCTTGCCGAACAAACCTGACCATCTGAGTTCGATTCCCCAAACCCAGGTGGTGGAAGGCGATTCAGCTTCCTAGAAGACTGTTTCTCACTGAAGGCCTAAAATCAGCCATAAGCCTAGAATCAGCAATAGGCCTGACTTACATGCCTGCTAACACAAAGTCTTGGGTCGCTATGGAAAAAACACTGAAACAGATGGCTATAAACTATTGTAAACAGGCAGCTTTTGTTGAAATCTACCAGCGTGAGTAGTCATAGACCTTGTAAATAGGCAGCCTTTGTCAAATAGTACCAAATTAGATAAGGACAAGTGAATCATAGGCAGAGTCATAGTGACCTGACCCCTGAACCTTCATCCAGCTGATACCCTGTTCTGAAAGATATCTGTACTCCCCCTGAACACCTATGCTCCTGTGTCATCCCCTCCCCCACATCTTGCATTTTTGTGTTTATAACCCCCATGTTAAAAAGTAAAAATTATGATTTGATAAAACACACACACACACACACACACACACAGTGTACCCCTGGTTCTGCTGACTTAGCTCCTGAGAATCTATTTTCTTGTTCTTAGAAATACTTTAAACTATAAAACATTATTGTGGTTTTTGTTAGTATGCTGGGTAAAATAATTTTTATTGATCTCATTTTAAACTTCAAAGTTTGTAGTGAGTTAAAATGTCCTTTAACATAACTATAGGTCATATTTATTTTCATAATGTAAAATGTTAATCTGTTGAACTTTTTAAAAAACTGGATTCCTTTTTGAGAATTTCATATAGGAACACTGTATTTACATAATTTTCCCCTTTCTCTCCTTCCTCCCATTTTTCCAACCCCCAATACTTTTTAAATACATATTATTATTTAATTATTGTTTATATATACGTGTATAAGTATATGTGTTTATACAAATATTGATAGTTTTGTTTAAAAGATTGTTTTCTCTGATCACCACAAACAAGGACGCAAACACACACACCCATACACACACACACACACACACACACATGAGCACGCGCGCGCCCTAAAATGTAATGTAAATTATACTAGACTGTGTGGATCGCACTTCTTAAAAACTAACAGCCAAACTTTCTAATATTTTAGGATGAATTCATGCTAAATTAAATGTCTGTTCCGAATAGCACAGATGATTTTAATTTCTATTGGTTCGTAGTGGGAGAAATAGTCGCATAGATTAGTTGTTCATGGATTAAAACTACCAAATTAAAAGTGTGGCTCAGATCCCTGCCTCCGGCTTCTGGGAGACATCGCTCCAGTAGCTATGTTTCGGTGCTGCAGGGAGGATTCTTAACAGATTAGAACAAAAACACAGGGGCCGGGAGTATGGACTCTCAAACAGCTTCGGTTGTTTCCCTCGTCCCTAGCTCCCCAACCCCCAGCCCGGCGTGGGAGGTGGGAGGTGGCGCTGTGTCCTGCCCTTGGACTGTACTCCACCCTCTACCAGGAGGCGGTGCCTTGCGATGAGTTAAATAAGGCCCAGGCGCAACAGCTTAGTCTGCTGGCCCCCACCATGGACCGCTCGCGCGCTTGTTCCCGGCTGCAGGTTCTTCTGGGACACCTCGGCCGACCTTCGGGCCCAGCGATTGTATCCTTTGGGCTGTGGATGGGCTCACAGGCTGGAAGGAGTTATCTCCACCCTGGTGGTGACTCCAAGGGCGCGAGAGAGCCTCTGCGTCACTGTCTCTTCCCTGTCCCTAGTCCCCGGGGTTCCCGGGTGGAGGCCGCACCCACCAGAAAACCCTTGTCCTCTGCAAGGGCGACGGGTGTGACCCTCTAGGCTTAGGTGGCTGGTGTATATCCCCGCAGCATTTTGAGCCTGCTTACCACCCTTGTTTCTTGCTGGGTGTAACAGCGGAAGGTGCAAAGCAAGGGGTGATGACGTCATCACAAAGAGGACTGCCATTTTTCAGTTGCCTTCTGCATCCAGAAATGCCAAGGACAGTTGCCCTGTAAACTGAGTTCATAGCTGCTTGCCTGTAACCAAGACCCGCAGAGGCAGGGATCCTCAGCGGTCAGGAGGGGGCATCAGTCGTCAAAAAGAGAAGGCCCGGGATCAGGACTCTGTCCTGCAGGTAGCAGTCCCTCTCCACCTGCCCTCCGGTTGTCACCTTCCCACTAGCTGTGTAAACTCCTCCTCCAGGGTCCAGGGTCCAGGTGGCCCAGGTCTCCCCGGGACTAAACTGGTTCCCGGAAAGGGACTTGTTTCCTTAGCCTGCCTGGTTCCTTCAGAAGCAAGTGCCTGGTAATAATGCTTGTGATCTCACTGGGAGGTACAGACTTGAAGATCTTAATGGTCAGCCAGCCTGTCCAAAAGTGACAGACTGTTTCAAAAGCAAAACACTATAAACCAAGGCTTGGAATCAGTTATACACACTCACACGCGCACTCTCACACTCTCAGGGGTTAGGAGGAAATATCAAGCCATTGACTGCTAAAATTAATGGTTTAGGATTTTTGGTACCTGCCATCTCTGAGGCTGATCATAATAGCTGTTTATTTGACTTTGCCTATGATTCTGCCTGTGAGGCTTTTGGTTTGTAAGCAGTGGCGTGCCAGGCCTACCTCAAACCTAAACTCTTATCTACATGTTAATAACGTAACTTCATTTTACATTGAGAAACTGATGGGAAAAGATCCCGATTAAGGGCACTGAACTGCCGGGGGGTGGTGGCACACGCCTTTAATCCCAGCACTTGGGAGGCAGAGGCAGGCGGATTTCTGAGTTCGAGGCCAGCCTGGTCTACAGAGTGAGTGCCAGGACAGCCAGGGCTACACAGAGAAACCCTGTCTCGAAAAACCAAAAAAAAAAAAAAAAAAAAAAAAAAAAAAAAAAAAAAAAAGGCACTGAACTAACGCAGTGGTTAGACCTGCAGACTATGTAGGGGTGGAATATCACAGTCTATTTCTTCTTGGCAACTGGATGTTTGCTACATTTTGAGAACCTTGGATATACTGGTACTAGATGTATCTGGACTGAAATTGGTGCCGTCTCTCGGTACTCTTGTGGGTTTGTTTGCTTGGTTTTTGAGATCAGATCTTACCATGCATCTCTGGCTGGCTGGAATTTGCTATATAGACTGAATTGGCATAGAACTCACAGAAATCCACCGCCTCGGCCTCTCAAGTGCTGGGATTAAAAGTATACACTTTTAACTTGAATCAATTTTTCAATTTAAATGGCCAGATGTAGCTAGCAGCTAGTATTGAGTATTAGACAGTGCTGGCCAAGAACCATAGGAAATATAGGACTTAATAAGAGCTCTAGAAATTGAGGCAGTTTCTCCCCAGCCGCAGTGTGCATCTAAGCAGTGTGGATTAGGGAATACAGAGTGCTTTGTATTTATGTAATTGGGGTCATACAGTGTCACAGCTTCCTGTGTCTCTCTCCACTTTACATCTCTATCATACATTCCAACATCACTTAACATTTCTCCAACAACAATGATAGTCCTACAAACAGTGGAGAGGGGCTGAGGAGACCAGCTTGGAGCACTGAGGTCTATATGTCCTTGTGGCAACATTATGTTGGGAAACTTGAACGAGAGTTGGAACTGTGGGGCTGGAGAGGTGGCTCAGCAGTGAGGAGCACTGGCTGCTCTTCACACTGGCTGCTCTTCCAGAAGTGTCCTGGGTTCAATTCCCAGCAACCACATGGGAGCTCACAACTGTCTGTCATCCAGGACCAAATGATATGACACCCTCACACAGACGTACATGAAGGCAAAACACCAATATACATTAAATGAATAAATGATCAGAATAAATAAAAGGTCAGTTGGCAACCACCTTTAATCTCAGCAGAGGTAGAGGCAGACAATCATCTCTGTGAGTTCAAGATCAGCCTGGTCTACACAGCAAGTTCCCAGTCAGCCAGAGCTACATAGTGGGATTCTAATTAAAAAAAAAAAAAAACAAAACAAAAACAGCAACAACAAAAACAGAAAAGAATGTAAGAAAAATAGGCCGTATGGTAGCACATGTCTATAATTTCACCTCTCAGGAAGTGATGGAGGCAGGAGAATCAGGTCAAGATCACATTTGGCTACATAATTAAAGTCAAGGCCAGCAAATGTCGACTGTTCTCTGTCTCAAAAAATTGTAAAGCCAAAATAAATAAAAGCAATCCAGGCATGGCAATGCATACCTGCAACCCCAATGCTTGAGAAATGGAGGCAGGAAGAGGCTGAGGCCAGCTGGGCTATAAAAACCTCCAGGCCTCATCTTAGTTGCATAGTGAGATCTTGTTTCAATAAATGAATGAACAAAAGATGACAGACAAGTTCACGTGAAGTGATATTGTGGGGTTGCTTGGCTTGTTTGAGACAGGCTCTCGCTGTGTGGCCCTGACTGGCCCGAAACTCACTACATAGATCAAGGTGATGAAACTCAAAACCCCACCTGCCTCAGCCTCTACCTCAGTTTACCCATAACTGACATTCTGAAAGCAGCACTGTAAGATAAAGAAACAGAAAAGGGCTGTTTCTAATCTGTAGTTACTGAGTGGAATAAAAAGATCTTACAAGTGGATTTCTGGTCTCTAGGATATTTGAATGTTTACTTGACTGTGTGGCTCAGACTTTTTGTGTCCTAATAACTGCCAAGCTCTTCCCAGTTTAGTCTGAAGTTGCACTAGGTCCAAGCTTTTCTCCTCACTTCTAAAGTGTGGCCTTTGGTGTTTTATTTGCTCAGTAAATTAGAGGAAGGAAATCCTGGGCCTGGGGCTGACTAGAGCTATAGGTAGAAACTGGGGGTTATACCCTGGCTGGGTCATTCTCTTTTGAGTGATGGAGTGACGGGGACTGAGCCCATTAGACTTCTTGCTCTTAACAGCAGACTTTTCAGGCTCCTCTTCAGGTTGTGTTAACAGAGATGAGGTAACACACTGGCTGTGTTATCCATAGAAGCAAAGCAGGAGGCTGGTGTTTGGCAAAAAGGTTGACTCCTACATTCTCCTTCCTTTTCCTTAATTCTTACCTAGGTAGCCCATCCTGTATCGGGGTTAGCTTCTCCTGCCAGTTTCTATCCTGAACAATTCCAGTAAGTAGATCTCATTTCGACCTGTAACTACACTATGTATGTGTTCTGACTAATTTTACAACAGCTTGACACAGGATTTAATCATCAAAGAATCTCGATTGAGAAATGCCTGTAAGCCAACTGGCGGTGTAACTGGCCCGTAAACCGCCGGCCTGCAGAGGGCGCGGGGCCTCTCTCTCTACCCTCCCGTTAGAATCCCGGGCGTCCCATCCTCCTGCGTCTCATGGGAGAAAAAAAAAAAAAAAAACAGTGGCCGGGCGGTGGTGGCGCACGCCTTTAATCCCAGCACTTGGGAGGCAGAGGCAGGCGGATTTCTGAGTTTGAGGCCAGCCTGGTCTACAGAGTGAGTTCCAGGTCAGCCAAGGCTATACAGAGAAACCCTGTCTCGAAAAACCAATAATAATAATAATAATAATAATAATAATAATAATAATTATAATTATAATTTGGGTGTGTGGAGAATGCCTGGAATCCCAGACTTTGCTAAGTCAAGCCAGGAGGATTCCAAGTTCAAGACCAGCCTGTGCTACAAAGTAAGACCCTTTTTGTTTTTGTTTTTTTGTTTTTGTTTTTGTTTTTGTTTTTTTTGAGACAAGGTTTCTCTGTATAGCCATGACTGTCTGGAACTCACTCTGTTGACCAGGCTGGCCTTTAACTCAGAAATCCACCTGTCTCTGCCTCCCAAGTGCTGGGATAAAAGGCGTGTGCCACCATTGTCCAGCTGTGAGATCCCATCTTAAGAAACATATATATTATCTATATCACATATACTTTATTGAATTGATCTTTCATTTGAAAGACAATGCTTATTCACTGTAGAAAAAATTTTAATTCAGAATTTTAAGTTATTACTGAAAGGCAACCATTGTTTTAAAACACTATTTCTTTGCAGCTGCTCAGCTACTGACATTGCCACACCCCTCACCTTCCTCTCTTTCTTCCTGCTTTGTGTTATGTTGTATATGATTTTTACCATACTATAATAAGTGTGCCCACAGCATTATGCCTTTCATTTTTAACATCGATTGCACAGATATACCCCTCGGTTAATATTTTTCAGTAATACCCATTTTTGGTGACCATACCCTGTGTTTTGGACTTCACACTCTAAACTTTTACTCCATTACTTCATTAAAGCCATACGAATAGAAACTATGAATTAAAAAAGATGAATGTAGGCAGAGTGTGGTAACATACACCTTTGGTCCCTTTACTCAAGAGACAGAGGCAGGCAGATCTCTGAGTTCAAAGCTTGCCTTGTCTACCTAGCAAGTTCCAGGACAGTCAGAGCTATATAATAAGACCCTGTCTCACCCTCCCCAATAAATGTATTCCAGATTCTTGGTGGTTTTTTTTTTTTTTTTTCTTTAGGTATACTTTGGATAATAATGTCCTCAGCTTGGAGCAGAGAAAATTTTATGAAGAAAATGGGTATCTCGTCATTAAAAATCTGGTATCGGATGATGATATTCAGCGTTTTCGGTATACTACTTTTTATGATTTTACAAAAAGTTGCATTACATCTGCATTACATGAATGCAGTGGTAACAGAGGTTTAGATTAGCTTCTGCGTGTTCATAGTTTGTGTGTGAGAGAGACATGTGAGTGGGAATTGATGTGTGTTTTCCAACCCATGTCTGTAGAGATCTGAGGACAACCGTGTTGCCTGTCTGTCCCCTCTGTTCTCTGTTTGGGAGGACAGGGTCTCTTTTTTTGCTTGCTGTTATTATTCACTGGTTTGAGGGCTTCCTGTAATTTTCTTGCCTATGTGTATATCTACTCTCATATCTACCTTTCCGTTGGTTCTGGAGGTTCGAACTCCTGTCTTGAGTGAGTGAGCAGGTACCTGACACTGAGCCATGTCCCGAGACGTGTTCAGAGATTTGGTTTTTTTTTTTTAATGATGTGATTTGTTTGGGGGTGTTTAGAAGTGTTAACTCGAGTGCCAGACTCTCTGGCTTGAATCATAGTCCTCCCCCTAATGTTCTTGGGCAATCCGAGTCTGTCTCAGCACCCCCTGCCCCCTGTTTTTAAATTGGGGCATTTTGATCCTCCTGGTGTCTTCTTGTTGCTGTGGGAACAAAATAAGGGAAAATCAATGGTGGGCAAGCGGACCAGGGTTGTTTGGCACTCCAGAGTTAGTTGCTACAAAAATGTTTGCTTTTCAGACTTTTTTTTTTTTTTTTTTGCATTAGTGATGTTCAACCTTTAACATCAAATAAATCTTACTGCCAAATCTAAAGCCTCCCTGAGTGATGACATGGAGCAATAGCTGGAAAACCTCACATGTAACCTCTTGTGACAGATTGAAGTCAAAACAGGCAAAAATAATGCTTAAGATGCCTTTAGGCCTGTGTACAGGTTGTGATGGAAACACAAGTGAATTCTGTGTGTAGACCTGGGTTCCATCACGAGGTTATCTCATTATGCATATGTAAATATTCCAAGTATTTTTTTTTTTAAATCTGAAATCCAAGCCAGGTGTGGTGTTGTACACCTTTGACTCAGCACGCCGGGGGCAGAGGCAGGCAGATCTCTGTGAGTTTGAGGCCAGCCTGGTCTACGGAGTGAGTTCCAGGATCGCTAGGGCTACAAAGTGAAACCCTGTCTTAAGAAAAAAAAAATCTAAAATCCAAAACAGTTCTGTTGCCAAGCACTTCAGGTAAGAGACGCACAGTCTCTATTATTTCAGTGTCACTTGTCAGGCCAGGGAGGTGGTTCAGTAGGTAAAGTACTCACTGTGCAAGCATAAGGACCTGAGTTCTAATATCTGGCACCCATGTAAAGGCCATGAATGGTAGTATATACCTGTAGCCCAGCATTGGGGAGAGGAACACTCAGTGGCCAGCCAGTCTAGACTAAACACACATGCGCACGCACACGCACACACTGTTTCCCTACTGGTCTGCTGTGGATGAGGTATTTTTAAGGTAATGGTTCAACAGGGCAGGGCCAGCCAGGTATTTGGAAACTCACATAATAAGACTCTGTAAATCTCGTTTCTAGAACAGAGTTTGAAAGAATCTGCAGAAAGGAGGTGAAACCACCAGGAATCGTTGTGATGATGGATGTGGCCACTTCGAAGCAGCGCTATACACCAAGTGAGAATATGGTTATGAAGATCCAGGATTTCCAAGAAGATGAGGAACTCTTCAGATACTGCACCCTCCCCCAGGTGGGAGCCCAGCCTGCCTTCCTGCTAAATGGCCAATCTGCAAGTCTGTCTCCAACATCTGCTCAGTTCACACCATCTAGCTCCGTGCCCCTTTCCTGTCAGCTTCATAGCAGGTCTGCCGCCTTCCAACTCCTTTTTATATAGGGTGCAGGAGCTATACTCTTAAGCAAAGATGACTCTGTTCCGCACTGGCTAATTGGCATCTGGAGACATTGCTAGTTGTCACATTTTGGGTGGGAGGAGTTAATGGCTTCCAATGAGTAGAGACCATGGATGCTATTAATGGGACCCAGAGATCCTACAATGCACAGAGACTCTACAATTGCCTTCATTCCAAATGAAGAATTATCTCACCCCAACAATCCATGGCATCATGATGGAGTGGCTTTTCTATGGACTGGGTTAATTATGTTTGTTGTGAAAAACAAGGGACCTCATCTAAGATTCAATAACATTTACAAAACTATTTCTTGTCAATTTATTTATTGTTATGACTCTGTCAGTAGCAGTATAAAATTAGTTTGTTTGTTTGAATGTTTTGATGTTGCTGATCCAATTCAGGGCCTTGTCTACCCTAGTTAAGTCGTTGCCCCGCCCCACCCCCCACTTTAGGTTCTAAAATATGTGGAGTGCGCTGAACCCAAATAAAACCATCACACAATGCTGATAAACTGAACTACACTGCCAGCCCTGAAATTTTGGTGTTAAGTTGTTATTGTTTTAGATGAGGTCTTTCTCTTTCTAAAACTGGCTATGAAGCTCCACATCCTTCTGCCTCAGCCCGCTCCGCCATCTTGGTTCTTCTGTGGATACAGCATACAATTATGCTATGTCATTTACCTGTGCTTCTGATTTCCTGTGAAGTTATTATTATTATTTTTTTACTGCTTTTTTCTTAGATTCTGAAATATGTGGAGTGTTTCACAGGACCCAATATTATGGCTATGCATGGGATGCTGATCAACAAGCCTCCAGATTCTGGTAAAGAACTCTTTTTTGTTAGGGAAACACAAAAGAAAAGTATTGTTCGATTAAACATGTAAAGTTGATGTTTGAACCTATGTCTTATGTATAGCTATCAGACTTTAAATGAGGGGATTATATACTTTTACTTAACTCTTAAAACAATTTATATTTTAACAACATTGAAGAGTAACTAATTTCACATAGTGACTATAGGGGGTATTGTAAATAGTCACATGACAGACTGTAGAGCTTAGCAAATAATAGTTTGTATATCATAAACTCCTCCTATTCACTGTGGGTTTTGTTTGTTTGTTTGTTTTTTGAGACAGGATTTCTCTGTGTATCCCTGGCTGTCTTAGAACTTACTGTATAGACCAGGCTGGCCTTGAACTCAGAGATCTGCCTGCCTCTGCCTCCTGAGTGCTGGAATTAAAGATATGCACCACCACTGCCCAGCATATCTATGTTTTTCAAATTTTTTTAACTATATGTATGTGTGCTCATGTATGTACAAGTGCTGCCACATTTCATGTGCTTATATGCTCTTGAGAGGGTATGCACGTTGACAACCTTGGTGTCCTTGGGCGTTCTGTCTGTCTCCCTTGAGGCAAGATCTCTCATTAGCCTGGAGCTCACCAATCAGGTTAGGTTGGATGGTCAGGGAGCCTTGGGGATCCTGCTGTTTTGTCTCCCCAGTGATGGGATTATAAGTATGCATTCTCAGGCCTGACATTTCTACATGGGCTCTGTCTTAGGCAGGGTTACTATTGCTATGATGAAACATCATGACCAAAGAAACTTAGAGATTTATTTGGCTTACACTTCCATATCACTGTTCATCATCAGAGGAAGCCAGGACAGGAACTCAAGGAAGGCAGGAACCTGGAGACAGGAGTTCAGGCAGAAGTCTTGGTCCTGCTTACTGGCTTACTTAGCCTGCTTTCTTATAGAATCCAGGACCACCAGCACAGGGATGGTCACAATGGGCTAGGCTATCCCAGGTCAATCACTAATTAAGAAAATGCCCTACAGCTAGATCTTCTGGAGACATTTTCTCAGTTGAGATTCCCTCCTTTCAGATGACTAGCTTGTGTCAAGCTGGTACAGGTTCTGAGGATTGAACTCAGGTCCTCATGCTTGCAAAGCAAATAGTTTACCCACAAAGCCATCGATGGCTCTAAGCTGCTTTTAGCTGTGACAGCATGTCGACATCCCTGTCCTGAAAACGTTATTTTGACTAACAAAATTAGAGCTATTATTTTAAATTACACTTGAATCCTTACGACACCTTGGGCTTGCTTACGTGTATATTCAAAGAACTCACTATACCAGAAGTAGCATTCAGGCATGCACATTTTAATAATTAGTCCTGAAGTTTCTACTGCAGTTGGCTTTTGACCCATATTGAGAAATCCTTCTGCCAGCAGTGGAAATCAGCCATGAGAGCCATTCGCTTTTCCACTTTTCCTTCTGATAGCATAATAATAATAATAATAATAATAATAATAATAATAATAATAATAATAATATCATCACCATGTTTCTTTCTTCAAGAGCCTGGGAGCAGATTATCCAAGAGCAAAGCCAGGGAGTGTGTGGCAACTGCTGAATACGTGCCTATCATCTCCCTGAGGACAACTTCTGAGAGAGCCTTCAGTCAGAAGGAGCATGGCTCTATAGCATTCTCCTTATCTCGTTACGTTCCTTATTGAATGCTGCCCTGTGACAAAGCCCAAGCAAGGCAGGGGTGAAGTGTAACAGAAGGGATGATATGATTGCAGGGAAGGAGCACTAACCATCCCTCCTGTGGAACCTGGACGAAAGGAGAGGATGTGGAATGCTGGTTGATACTTTGATACTTTGTTGCTTATCTCTTCAGACTGATTTCCAGACACATTGTTTCATTTCTTTGGTTTTGGTATATAGGTCAGTGTTCCAGTTTTTCAGGCAAATGACAAAATCCCAAGACTGTTTTTTTTTTGACAGCAGATTCTCTTGCAGGCAAGAAGACGTCCCGGCATCCCTTGCATCAGGATCTGCACTATTTCCCCTTCCGACCCAGCAACCGAATTGTTTGTGCTTGGACAGCCATGGAGAACACTGACAGAAACAATGGTTGTCTGGTTGTGCTCCCAGGCACCCACAAAGGCCCTCTGAAGCCACATGATTACCCCAAGTGGGAGGTAGGTCTGCATAAGTGCTTAATCTGTGTGTGTGTGGTATGTATATGTGTGAGACATGTGTGTGCACATGCACGTGCATTCCTCAGGTACCATTTATCTTTTTCAAGCAGAGTCTCTCACCAACTAGACTAGAGCAGCTGGCCAGTGAGCCCCAGGGATTCCTCTTTCTTCCTTCCCAGCACTAGGATTGAAATTTGCATTTCCATGCTCGGCCTTTTCTTTCTTTCTTTTTTTATAATTATTTTTATTTTATGTGTCTGAGTGTTTTGCCTGCATGTATGTCTGTGTACCACATGTGTGCCTGATGCCTGCAGAGGTCAGATCCCATGGAACTGGATTTACAGATAGTGGTAGCTGCCATGTGGATGTTGGGAATCAAACCCAGGTCCTCTGAAAGAACTGCTGGTGTTCTTAACCATCTCTCCAGCTGTTTTTTTTTTTTTTTTTTGTCTTTTTTTTTTTTTTTTTTTTTTTTTTTTTTTTTTTTTTTTTTCTTTTTTGAAACACCAGTTCTGAGGACCAAACTCAGGTCCTCATGCTGGAAGGGCCATCTCCTCAGCATCTCTACTGAATCTTCCCAGAAGCCTTTGTTGTTTTCATTTTTTTTTTTTTATCAGTATATGTGAGGAGCCTAGAGAAGAGACTGTGCTTGCTTTCTTAGCAGAGTATCATCTTGAGATACACAGAGCAAATCTGAGGATGTCAGGTAAAATATCCAATGACATCTGTCTTTCCCAAATGAGTTTGAAAACCAAGCCAATGTGGGGGACTTGGGTTAATGCTACATACTTTCACAGAGACCAGTTATAAACAGTTCAGCCCTAGACACGTGAGACACTTAGTCTTACTTACCAACTGATGCTGGACCTCAGAGTGAAAAGAGGGTCAGACTGTAATCTGAGGTTACAAAATCCAATGGAGACACTAGAGCAGTAAGTAGTTCTCTACTTGTGGGTGGCAACTCCTTTGGGGGTGTCGAATGACTCTTTCATATTAGAAAACACAGGTATCTACATCACAGTTTCTAATAGTAGCAAAATTACAGTTATGAAGTAGCAATGAAAATAATTTTATACTTGGGGGGTCACCAGAACATGAAGAACTGTATTAAAGGGTTGCACCATTGGGAAGGTTGAGAAGCCGCTAGAGAGACCTGGTGACTGAGTTGAGCATTGAGTGACATGGTAGAAATCCCTTCTAAAGAGGAGGTGTGGAGGTCAAGGGCATACGCAGGCATGCTAAAGAGCAAGTGAAGCTTGGTGCTCACAGCACAGTTGGGCTGGAAGCTACAGCAACATTAAAAAGATGAGCAGAGAAAGAACAGTGTGAAAGGACCAGAGTGAGAGGGCTATACCCAGTGGCTCTAGGACCGGATAGAGAGGGATTACTATATTCTGTTTAGGATATAGTTGTTAAGTAAGTAACTATACATGTTTAGTATATAATGCAATTATTTTGGGAATGCACATTGGTTACCATACTCAAGAGAGTCAAAGTCCCCTCTAGCCTGGCATAGTGGTGCATGCCTGTGATCCTAGCATTTAAGAGACTGATGCAGTAGAATGGGAAGTTCTGGGAGGGCCTGAGCAACAGAGCAAGAGCCTGGAGAGGGGGTGGGGAACCCCTCTCTCTGCCTGTTATCAAAGACAACCACTGAGCTGTTTTTCATTTACAGATTAGTCTGCATGTTCTAAGGTGTTACGTCAACACAGTTCTGTAGTATTCACTCTTTTGTATGGCTTCTTTTGCTTAGCACACTGATTTCGAGATTCACTGATGTGATGCATGTCTTCATAGTTCAGTTCTTTAATTGCCAAGCTTCCATTGGCTGCTGCTGCTGCATCCTGGTCTGCTAGCCCACTCAGCACTTGCTGTGAGAAGCTAGTAAAGGCTTTTGTTTCTATGAATGAGGAGAGCAAACAAGTTCTTCAAGAAGGATATTTTAGGGGATGATATAAGATGCATTGAAAATCTGGGAAGCCAGAGCCAGGAACCAGGAGAGAGATTCTCAGCATTCCAAATCTCAGGCTAACTCTTAAATCCTTAAAAAGATACTATGTAACATATTGTTAGTATGTGAAAATCCTTCAGTCTGTTAAGGAGAGTAAACCTGAAATTGTGCAGTTCATCAATTTGGGCTCAGAGATGGCTAAGTCGGTGAGCGTATTTGCTGTGAAGCCTGAACGATGCCCGGACTCACTGGGCCCCACAGGGTGGAAGGAGAGAAATCCCATGAGTTTTCCTGAGGCTACCACACAAGTGCTGTGACATGAGCAACCCCTCCTCACACAGTAACACACAGAGCTAGGCTCTGCTGACTTAAGCCAGAAGGGAATGGTCTAGAGGATTCCAAGCAGCAGCATTTCCCGGCCAGCCAGCATCTTAGCAAGACTAGCAAGACTTCCCACTGGGGCTGGGAAAATAGCCTGGGCAATAAAAGGCTTGTCTTGCAATCATGAGGGCCTGAGTTTGACCCCCAGAACTCACAGAAAGAAAGAAAGAAAGAAAGGAAGGAAGGAAGGAAGGAAGGAAGGAAGGAAGAAAGAAAGAAAGAAAGAAAGAAAGAAAGAAAGAAAGAAAAGAAAAGAAAAGAAAAGAAAAGAAAAGAAAAGAAAAGAAAAGAAAAGAAGGAAGAAAGCAAGCAAGCAGATCATGGGGGGCACACTTGAAATCTCTGCTGAGAGGGCGGAGACAGGATGATCCCTGATCCCTAGGTTGGCTAGCCTAGCGAGCTTGGTGAGTTCCAGGCCAGTGAGGGAGATTGTCTTAAAAGCAAGGTAGGAGGTTTGTTTTTGTTTTGGTTTGTTTTGGCTTTGGGTTTTTTGTTTTTGTTTGTTTGTTTGTTTTTGCTTTTTTTCCTTATCCTATCATATTTCGTGGCAGAGACTTTTTTTTTTTTTAATTTATTTATATGTATACAGTACTCTGCCTGCATGTATTCCTGTGGGTCAGGGCATTGGATCCCATTACAGATGGTTGTGAGCCACCATGTGGTTGCTGGGAATTAAATCAGGACCTCTGGAAGAGCAATCAGTGCTCTTAACCTCTGAGCCATCTCTCCAGCCCAAGGTAGAAACTTCTGTAAACAATTCCAGTTAAACTCAGTCACACACAGAAAGGGGACATAGAGTAGGAAAGAAACCTGCTGGCAAGAAGGGGCACAGTGGGGAAAGGAGAGGGGAATTGGGTCTGAAAACGACTAAAATTCGTGTGTATGTGTATTTGTGTACACGTGTGTATGAATGCACATGTGCATTTGGGTGTGAAATTGTCAAAGAAGAAGAACAACACATGTATAAATGGGAAACATGGTGGACAGTAGCTAAGGAGCAACACTGTGGGTTGATGTATGTATGGGGCTTTGTGCCTCTGCCTCCAAAGGGCTGGAATTACAAGTATGTGCCACCACCTCCTGACCATTATTTTACTAGTCTTGCTTTACTCTGGGTGTGACATAAATAGTTAGTATTTCCCTCCTGATTTGGGGAGAAAAACTAGTTTCCCCACGATACTCCTGATATGCAGGAAAATCTGGACAAGGAGGATATTGTACTAAGGAAAGAACAATGCTGATTCGGGCTGGACACGCATGAGACAAAGGTTTGGATGCCTGTCCTATTAGCCAGGGCTCTGTAGAGGAACAGAACTGATAGGGTGGATGGGATATATATATATATATATATATATATATATATATATATATATATATATATATATATATGATTTATTAAATCAACTCATGTTAAAATAGCAGCAACAGTTGTCCTTCGAGGCTGGGTGCTTCAGCAGTCAAAATAGTCAGTGCCACGGTGGTTGTCTCACATGGGAGAGCCCCCAGTCGTTGCTGCTCAGTTGACCAGGCCGAGTGTCTCAGTAGTCTCTGATGCCTAAAGCCTAGAAGGTTTCTGGAGAGCTGATGTTCCTTAGTCCAGGAAAGAAATGGTAAACACTGGTTCTAGTCTCATCAAAGGCAGCAACTGCAGCAGCAGCAGTGACAATAAAGCACCAAACCGTAGGGAGTCCTTTGGCAGCCCCATTTTTAGCTAGTGCTGCCCCTAATTCTTCATGTGAGGGAGGCTCCCTACTCAGGAGATTCTGAAACATATCAAGTTAACACTAAAATTAAGCATCACAGGCTGGAGAGATGGCTCAGCGGTTAAGAGCACTGACTACTCTTCCAGAGGACTGAGTTCCATTGGGTTCCAGTGGTTAATTCCATTAACCGCATGGTGGCTCACAACCATCTGTAATGGGATCTGACGCCCTCTTCTGGTGTGTCTGGAGACAGCTACAGTGTACTCATATAAATAAAATAAATCTTTAAAAAGGAAATAAGCATTGCACCCTTGTTAACCACTCAAAGCAAAGCTGGTCTGAGTCAGTTATAGTTAATTTGCTGTCATCAGTATGTGTGGAGGTAGTCAGGGGACAACTTTCAGGAGTCTGTCCTCTCTGTCTACCATGGGCTTTGGGTTGTTGGGCTTCTGTAGCAAGTACTTTTAACCAGTGAGCCATCTCACCAGCTTAACATGGGACTTATAAAATAAACAGACATCTAAGGAGATCTTTTATTTTATTTTATTTTTTTATTTTTATTTTATTTTATTTGGTTTTTTGAGACAGGGTTTCTCTGTGTAAGCCTGGCTGTCCTAGAACTCACTCTGTAGACCAGGCTGGCCTCAAACTCAGAAATCCGCCTGCCTCTGCCTCCCAAGTGCTGGGAATCTGAGGAGATCTTATGTGTGTGTATATATGTGTGTATGTCTATATACATATATATGAGAGAGAGAGAGAGAGGTGTGAAATTTAGAGTCTAAGTTAGGCAAGCTGTTGTCTTGGAGGAAGTTCAAGGACTCTTGCTTCCCCTGATGCATTGCTGATGAAGTCTTGTTTATAGTGGCACCTGGAATATGAACATGGCTTCTCTTATGTGTTCTAGGGAGGAGTTAACAAAATGTACCATGGCATCCAAGACTATGACCCGGACAGCCCCCGGGTCCACGTGGTGATGGAAAAGGGTGATACCATTTTCTTCCATCCTCTGCTCATCCATGGATCTGGTCGGAACAGAACTCAAGGATTCCGGAAAGTACGGATTTAGATGGCTACATCTCCAAACATGAGTGGTCTAGAACAAATCTCTCAAGATACATTAAGATAGCTGGGCAGTGATGGCACACACCTTTAATCCCAGCACTTGGGAGGCAGAGACAGGCAGATTTCTGAGTTCAAGGCCAGCATGGTCTACAGAGCGAGTTCCAGGACAGCCAGGGCTACACAGAGAAACCCTGTCTCAATTAAAAAAAAAAAAAAAAAGATACATTAAGATAGTAAAAAATGCAGGACTTCTCACTGAGGGACCAGTTTGTTGACCAAGATATGCATAAATATATTCACTCTGTTAGGTAAAGAACAAAATGCTGTAGGCCCCTCATCACTGGACCAGGACCATTCATAGAATTCTCAACAAAAGTGTCCTTTTCTGCACACAGCTGCTTCTGAGGCAAAAAACAATGGCTGAATTTCCAAAGTAGTATAATTTGGGATTCATAAAAATGTTCATTCTAAAGCACAGCAGGAGGGAAGTTTATAATATCTTCACTACTGAGAAATATAGCATCGATCCTACACAATGCTGAGTTCTAAACTTCACACAGAAACCAGATTCAGCAGGCACGCCTATTCCTTAGCTTAAGAAGTCTATACAACTTCATACGTTGTTGCCTACATTAAAAATTCCCCATAAATGCCCCGGCTTCTCACGTCTGCCAGTCTGAGTCCTCTCTTCCCCGTGGGAACACAGTGGTCTACACCAAACATCAGGACTCCTTCGGGTCTAAGTGGGGTTTTATGGCTTGTCACATGTTTCCCATCCAGCCCTGCTGCTCTTTGGGGACAAAGAGAAGGTGCCAGACTCAACCTGCCATTTACATACGTTCCCACTAACTTCTATGGAGCTTGGAATTAGGCAAAGGAGGTAGAGGCGCGCTGACTCGGGACAAAACTTAAGGGGCTGTCAACAATCCAGCTATCAAGCTAAATAATATTCTAATACATCAAAGATCAAACAGTCATGCTGCTTACTATGCCAATTTTTAAAATAAGAGGCTGTTATGGCCCTCAGCATTGTACAAGTGTGGGGTATAGCCATTGCAATACAAATAATATATGTTTTGAAATAATGAATTTACCCTTTCCATTTTTTCTAGTGTCTGGAATGTTCTAGAAAAATATTCACCATTGCTTCATAAACAGAATGCATATGAGCAAGCTCACTTTTCCCCCCTTTTTTTTTTTTTTGATCTCTGTCATGACTTTATCTAGAGACCCAACTGTACATATTAGTATTTGATCAAAGTAAAAAGACCTTCTGATGGATTTGATCACTTTTAGATAATGAACTGTGACCAAAAGGAATTTTAATTACTGCTATGCAAGCCTGGATATGTTTATACATTTTTCTAGTGGTGTGAACAATCCACTGAAGAACTTTAGGATATGGGAAAATTTAAATACCTAAAAATATTGAGGGTCTCTTAAAGGACTAGACTTCCTAAATATGCCTTTTAAAAAGTATCACAGCTAATTTTTTTTTAATCTTTTTTTTTTTTTTTTGGTTTTTCAAGACAGGGTTTCTCTATGTAACAAGCCCTGGCTGTCCTGGACGCAAAGGCAGGTAGATCTCTGTAAGTTTGAGGCCAGCCTGGTCTACAGATAGAGTTCCAGGACAGCCAGGGCAACACAGAGAAACAGTTTTGAAAAACAAAGAATAAAATGATCTTTTGCGGGCCAGTAAGATGGTTAAGTAAATAAATGCACTTGCTCCCAAGACTCACTACCAGAGTTCTAGCCCTGAGACTTACAGGGTAGGAGAAAACCAACTTCAAAACGTGTTCTCTGACTTCCACACAGATGTGTGTGTGCCCTTGCGACACACACACACAAACATTTTTTTAAAAATTTAAATCTTTTATAATTTTTCTATTAGCCTTCTGCCTTGGAAGGAGAATTTAAGCCACGTACAAGGAGACTGATTTAAGACACTATAGACCGCCTTTCCAGTTGAGAAATCAAATCTCAAGTGAAATAGTCCCCTTCACAGAGGACTCTGGACTCTGCTTGGTTTTGTGGCATAATGGGGTTGACAAAGTGCTTGTCTCCAGTTTCAGTCTGTTCTTTCTGCACAGTCAATTTCCTGCCACTTTGGCAGCTCTGACTGCCAGTATATCGACGTGACAGGCACCAGTCAAGAAAACATCGCAAGGGAAGTTGTCGGGTATGCAGAGCAACGTTATGGACTCCAAGGAAACATGGACTTTAAGGTACTGCCTGCAATCACAGAGGAAACATTAGGGGTCCCTTCCTTCGGGTTTAATCTGAAATCATACAGGCTTGTTTGGTGCTCACTTCAGAGTTGTGGCTGAGCCCACTAAGAACAGCAACGTACGGCTTTAGCTATGGATAGTCAATGTTGTTGCCGCTCAGTGGGTGGGCACTGTTGGACCCAAAGATCCAAAACTGCAGGACGTGCTCCCACAGAACCGCTCACAGACGGGGGATTCACTGCAAAAACATGAGGTTTATTGATAAATTGATAACTAGTGCAGCGAGGTTCCCTTGCATGCAGGCAAGAGGAACCCTGAGCCAAAGCTGAGAGCAGTTTTTATACCATTTCATTTTTCCAGAGTGCATGAGGGTAGTTTTATCTTTTAAACAATAACCACAAAGGCTGACTTCAACAGCCATTCTCAGGCCCAGTTTCTAGGTAACTCAGATTTGCACATTATCTTTATAAGAATGGGTGTTAGCTAAGTGGCTTCTGTTTGCCCAGGTTTATTACATTAAGGGCCCAGCTTCCTGATTACTTTATCTTGGGCCCTTCTCCTGGAATGTGTGTTTAAGTCCTTGGAATGTACTCCTCCTGGGATGTCCTGGAGCAGTTAATTTTTGAGTTAAAACCAAAATTGGAGCTTCTTTTTAATCTTAAGTTTCTACAACACATTTGATTTAGAAGTCTGGTTTTATTTTCTTTGTCATCACAAAGGCCAGCTTGGGACTCAAGGGCAGGGAGTCAATGATGGCTCTGGGCCATCAGTACAATGGGGCACACAGATGCCATGCCCCCTGTGTTGCTAGTCATCTACACTATCTTGACTGGAGTCCCAGAATGTAGTTTATCTATTAATCAAAATAACAAATAATATTTTTCCTACTTAATTATTATAAAGACTTTTGAATCCTTTTTCTCATGGAGGGTAGGCCAATGGAAGTAGTCCATAAACTCTGATCTTATTTCAGGACACTTGGATGTTTCGATGCCGACTTGTGAAAGGAGAAAGAATAAACCTTTGAAATAGCCCTTCAAGAGTGAGGTATGACCGGCAGTGGTGGCGCACACCTTTAATCCCAGCACTTAGGAGGAAGAGGCAGTTGGAAGTTCAAGGCCAGCCTAGTCTACAGAGTGAGTTCCAAGACAGCCAGGGCTACACAGAGAAACCCTGTCTTGAAAAAAGAAAAAAACAAACAAAAAAATAGAGTGAAGTACGGCGATGAGAGTCTGAGACAGAAGCATTGAGAGTTCGAGTACAGCCTGGGCTACACAGCAAGAAGCTATCTTCTCTTTCCCTCATAAATAAAATGAAAAGAATGAGCTCTTTATTATAATTCTTTTAAAGAGAACATTAAAGCAAAGCAAGACATCTAAGGAAAATGTTTTTATTTTTATTATTGAGATGATGTTATCTTTTTTATCATCTGTTAACATCAAGATGCACGAATTTAATTAATATGGTACTATTGCTTTAATGAAGTGAAATATTACTGTTTTAAGAAAAACTAACCTGGGGTATAACTAATAAAGGTGACGGAGTGTAATGTAAGTGATGTGTTTATAAAAAGATAAAGAGAGGAGGAGATATGTTCTGATGGTGAAGTGTGGGGAAAGAGGGTGTCTTGACAGGCCCATGCTGAGGCATCCCTTCCCTCTGAAGGACCAGCCACAGGACATGGTATAGTAAAGACAGGGAGAGGAGAGAGAGAGAGAGAGAGAGAGAGAGAGGGCAAGTAGCCCCTTTTATAGTGAGTCAGGCATACAGGCTTACCTGGCTGTTGCCAGGTAACTGTGGGGCAGAGCTTAGACAAAATGCTAACAGTAAACATATCCAGTCAATTTCTTTCTACACAAGCAGAAATGATTTCTTGGAAGTTGAGTTTACCTCAAGTTGTACATCCCTCCCCTCACGAACCCGCCTCCTACCAGTTTTCTGTCATAGGGGTTTTTGTTGTAAATTAGAGCATAGAGAGAATATTCACAGCTACTGGTGAGCAGGTGAGAACCATTGGGGTGAATAAAGGTTGAACCTCATTGTATCACCACGATTCCTTGCAAGACATCAACACTTTCATAAACACAGGCTAGTCATCGCCAGTTCTTTCCTTCAGTGCTGAGGAATAAAAACAAGGGTGCCTAGTTTACATTTCCTGTTGGGCAGGGCAGCTGAAAACCTTCTACCTGTGTGAGCGAAACCTCTCTCTTTCAAAGGCTTTGGGGATCGTAGTTTCTGTTAGCATCAGAGCGTAGACTATACTGCATCCTATTTTTTCCAGGTGGGGGCAGCAGGGAGCTGTGCTTCTTGATTTTCAAATTTTTAGTTAGAATAAAGAGAAAAAAAAAATAACAAGCTCCTTTCCTGATATTCTGCTAAGTACCAGTTTTCCTGAATCTGGTGTTTTGTGCTTAACAGTTTCTTTGTCAAGACATCCACCCCCCCGCCCCCCCCACACTCTTTTGAGGTGCACTGTAAGAAGGTAGTCTTTGTATTATCCAATTGTTGATCGTTGTACCTGCTGAGAGCCAGTACTGGCTGGGTTTTGACCTTGTCATCATTCTTAATGGCTCATCATTTGCCTCAGGATTTTGTAAATGTACCTTCCTTGCTCACAGACTGGTTTTATAGAGATCACTCACTGGTTGGTTTAATAAAGATCTGGATAGTAGGCAGGAAAGGGAAGGCAGGACTTCCAGGCCAAGTTGGGGTCTCTGTGAGAAGAACGGGACATGGTTGGATTCACCAGGGGACCACGGAGGTCTTCGGACTTGCCATCAGGATGGGTAGTTGGGGAGGTAAAGAACTAGCCTTGTGGCTGATCGTGTGCTAGGAAAGGAGATGAAGTTAATGAGCTAGGTGGAAGGTATCCCAGGCTATAATATGAAGAAGTCTCTGGCTGGGCAGTGGTGGCGCACGCCTTTAATCCCAGCACTTGGGAGGCAGAGGCAGGTGGATTTCTGAGTTCGAGGCCAGCCTGGTCTACAGAGTGAGTTCCAGGACAGCCAGGGCTACACAGAGAAACCCTGTCTCGAAAAACCAAAAAAAAAAAAAAAAAAGTCTCTGTGTCATTATTTAATTGCTGAAGAGTCCAGAAAGTCCCATTATAATACATGCTTTAGGAGCTCCTCCTACTGCCCCAGGCTCCTTTCTGGCTAGTGGCATTTGTTAGCATTCTGTCTAAACTCCACTCACACAATTGCTTGGCAACAGCCAGGTATGCTCCTCTCCACAGTTACCTGGCAATAGCCAGGTAGGCTTGGCCCACTGTCAAAGGGGCTGCTTGCCTCCTCTCTCTCTTGCTCTTTTGATCTCTTGCTCTCACTCGGTTCCCTCGGCCCTTCCCCCTTCTCTTCCCCCATCTCCACGTGCTCATGACTTTCTCTCTCTCTCTCTCTCTCTCTCTCTCTCTCTCTCTCTCTCTCTCTCTCTGCCTCTCTCTCTGCCTCTACTACTCCTACTACTCTCTTAACTCCCCTCCTCATGCCCTAAATAAACTATTCTATACTATACTGGTGTGTGTGGCTGGTCCCTCAGGGGGAAGAGATGCCTTGGTATGAGCCCGCTGAGACATCCCCTTCCCCCATACCTCACCACACACCGCCACAAAACATACTTTTTATCTTTTTGTATTTTGTATCTTTTTATAAACACACCAGTATTAGAGACAAGAGTCTGGGTGCTAGGTGCAGGATCTGGGTGTTGGATGTAAGATCTGGGTGTCGAGTGTACTCATAGTACCCCATGGTCACACTCTACAGTGACTGTTGTTTACCTTAATGCTGGAAATCCCCTGCTGCAGCACCAGTGGACAGTACCAGGCACCTGGTCTCAGAGTGCCTGATCTAAAAGTTTCTCTCTGTTCTCAGAGATCCCAGAGTACGTTTGGTTCCTGAAATTGTCAGACTGTTATTCATTCTCCTTGAGGTTGGTCATTTTCCTGGAGCATGTATTGTGATGGTAAGATGAGGGAACAGAACCTTCGTATGTATCTGATTTCAATTGAACCACATGAACGCATGACCTATTTGGAAACTAGAACACATTGTAAACAGAAGCAATAAACAGGCAGAAGAGGCAGCGATCAATCCTCGGAAATGCAAGCAAAACTCACAGCACAGTGGGTCTTTCTGCCTTAGGTCAATCATCTGTAGCTATCAGGAACCATAACCAGCTTTGCTCTCAGCTTTGCTGCCCAGGCGCCCATGCTTCCTTGACTCAGCTTTGCTATTGGAGCAGGTAGGGGGCCAGAGACAACATAATTCAAGGAGTGTGGTTGGGAACCAAAAACACTATTTGCCAAAACAGCCAGCATGCCAGATTTGCTCGTGGGCTGTAGTTTGTCCATTCAGTTCTAATCAAAGTACAAATTCAGTAAGCAAATAAATGCTCTGTGTCGTGGCAAGATGCACTCCAGCACCAATGATGCTTCTGGGGACCTCACAGACACTTCTTCAGAAAGAAAGGCTAGACTGTTGTCATCTTCCCTAGCCCTGAGAACACTCTGCTCACCTGTGTGTGGCGTGCTGAGGCTCCCTTCTCCTATCTCCCCCAATGTGCCCAACTTTTAATCTAGGTTAAATTTGGCATAGCATTTAAAATTCACACCCTAGAGGGGAGCAGCCAGAGGGAAGACACAGGAGGATAATGAAGGTGTATGGATATGATCAAAGTATATTATATCCATGCTCCAAATGTATATCCATGTCTGCTATTTTGTACAATTAATACATACTGATAAAAATGGCTCATCCCTGGGGTCTCTGAAGGGTCACTTGTAACACGTAAAGGACCGGCTCTGAGGTGTGCTGGAAGATGACCAGACACTTAATTCCAACTGGATCCTTTAGTCTCAACAACAGACCTTGACAATGAGAATAATTTGAGGGCAGGATGTCAGGGACACCAGGATGTCATACCAGAGGCAAAGCAGGGACAGAATGGGTTGGTAGTGTTGGATTCTAAAGATCCAATACCACAGGATGCACTCCCCCAGAGATACTCACAGACAGGACTTGCTGTAATAACATGAGGTTTATTGATAAATTGATAATAGCTGGTACCGGGGTTCTCTTGTATGAAGGCAAGAAGAACCCCGAGCCAAAATTGGGGGCAGTATTTATACCATATTCACAGGGCTCATAAAGGCAGTTTTACCTCTTCATAACTACAAAGGCAGACTTCAACAGCCATTCTCAAGCTCGGTTTCCGCTCCCATGCCCGGTTGCTAAGTAACTCAAATTTGTACCTAACAAAGAAGGTCAGCTTAAGTAGCTTCTATTTACCCAGGTTTTACTGTGTTAAGGGCTACTAAACTCTTATCTTGGGCCCTTTCCTCTGGAATATTTGTTGAGCATTTGAAATGTGTTTCTCCTGTGGAATGTGTCCCTGGGGGAAGTTAATGTTTGAGTTTAAAACCAAAATCAGGGCTTTTTTTTTTTTTTTTTTAAATTAATTTTAAGTTTCTACAGTAGCTGCAGGGATGGATATGATAGCCACTTCCTATCCCATACCTGGGTTCCCTGCTTTGGAATCAAAGTCCTAGGAGTAGGTTCTACTGGATGGATATGAGCCATGGGTATCTGCAGAGTTGGGGGTGGGGTGCAAGAAAGTCCTTTAAAAACATTTTTTTAAAAAACAGGTTCCTATCCTAGGCTGGTGTACCCTCCCCCCGCCCCCAGCCTTGAGCAGGGGGGAAAGACCTTGTTTACCACAATAGACCTAATAATAGGACCTAGGTGGAGTTACCCACCTTGGCTGCATGTACAACCTCCTTCAGGAACTTAGAAGAATAGACTGCGTGCTGAGCTTGCCTCCCACCCATCTCCATCCTTGAAACAAGGATGGGTTCATGGGGCTTCCCCTTTAAATAGAAGAGCTGACTATTAAAATTTGAGCCTTGATCAGAAAACTTTGTCTTGGCTTCATGCTTCTCTCGCCTCCCCATCTCCCTTTTTTATTTCTAGCCCCTCTTTCAGGTGAATCCAGTTTGTCCATGGCTGCAGGCGGGTACAGGCTGGCCTCAAACTTGTTATGACCTTGAATGAATAATCCTCCCATCTCCCTTCCCTAGTGCTGGGATTATAGCCAGATACCACCAAGCCTGGTTTATGCGGTGCTGGGAATGGAACCTAGGGCTTCCTGAATGCTAGGTAAACCACCAATGGGGTTCCAGCTCCAGCCTATGTTCTTCCATTTTTGTGTGATTCAAGATGCCATTGTCTTTCTCAAGACCCTAAACCATAGTGGTACAAAGACTGACACAGAGCAAGGTCACCTTGAAAAGAGGAAGAGAACCACCAAACATGGCATTCATTGTCCATTGCAATACTCATGGGACACCCAGCCCCACAGCTGAGCTTCACAGTTGGTCAGCATGGAACCCCATTCTGAGCATGCTGAAGAGAAGTTCACAGGTCTCTCTAAGGGCAGTGGCTGCTCCCTGAGCAGATGCTACTCTCTTAGCCCCCTCCCAGACAGTCTGTCTTAGCTTCCTAGTGACACACTCTGGTCTCCTGGTATCAGATTAACCTCTGGGACCTAGCTTGTGGCAACATATTCTGGAGTGGATCATAACTTTGTGAATAAAAGTTTTAAAATGGGAAAGAAAGCCACAGAGGCCTGCACAGATAAGAACTGGTTGCTTTGTTTTAGACATACATGCACATTTTAGATCCTGATTCAGAGAGGACTTCTTGTTGGGTGTGGTGAAAATCTATACTCTCCAAGAGCCAAGTTCATGACTTATACATGGAGCAGTTTTCTGAGGCTGCCCTAACAGATTTCCACAAGCATGAGAGACTTAAAATATTGGCATTTGTTTTCTCAGTTCTTTAGCAGGAATTCTGAGCTTGAGATGTTAGCTGGTTCCTTGTGAGGTTTCTGCTATGGTTTCAATCTGATATGATCCCTGTAGGTGTACCTTATTTGAACACTTGGTCTCTATATAGTGATACTGTTTGGGAAGGTTGTGGAACCTTTAAGAGGTAGAGCCTCTGTCTTAGTTAGGGTTTCTATTGTTGTGAAGAGACACCATGACCACAGTAAACCTTATAAAGGAAAACATTTCATTGGGGCTGCCTTACAGGTTCAGAGGTTCAGTCCATCATCGTCATGGCAGGAAGTATGGTGGTGCACAGGAAGACATGGTGCTGGAGAACTTCTACATCAGGATCCACGGCCACAGGAACGGAGAGACAGACACAGGGTGTGGCTTGAGTATTTGAAACCTCACAGCCCACCCCCAGTGACACACTCTCTCCAACGAGCAGTCACTTATGCCAACAAAGCCACACCTCCTTAAAGCCACTCCCTGATGGCCAAGCATTCAAATCTATGGAGGTCATTCCTATTCAAATCATCACTGCCTCCTAAGGATTTCCTGTTTATTCTCTGCTTCCAGAGTGCAGACACAATGTGACCGGCTATATCAAACTCCTGCAACAAGCTTACCCAGCCACTGTACGCTAGAACAGCGAGCCCGAATAAACCCTTTCTTTAAGTCACTTTGTATCTTATCTTATACTGGATCACAGTGACAAGAAAAATAATGAATACAGCCTCTTATCTTAGCCTACAGATGGCCGCCTTCTCTGTGCCTGTGTATTGTTGGGGGCCGACTTTTAGCAGAAAGCAGCTATCAGCTTTGCAGCCATCTTGAGCCATATACCCTGACATGAGATTTGAATTACAATAGCCTACAACAGCTGAGAACACTCCGATAATCTTGGTTTAGATACCTTGAGATTAAAGGCGAGTGAGATTAAAGGTGTGTGAGATTAAAGGTGTGTGATTTAAGAGTATGACTTAGAAGTATAGAGATCAGAGTTAGAGACAAGACCTAAGGGCATGATTAAAGGTGTAACTTAGAGGCGTGGCTTAGAATCAGACTATAGAAGACAGAACCAGACATCAGACGAGAGAGAGAGAGAGAGAGAGAGAGAGAGAGAGAGAGAGAGAGAGAGAGAGAGATTCATACACATCAGACATTAGGTAGAATCTGCCCTCACCCTCGCTCTTGCTGAACCCCGACCCGAAGACTGGAGTGGCAGCTTGGGCCGGAATACAGTGGCTGCCCAAATGTGGGTCGGCCCAGGCCTCAACATTTTGCCTGGGCTACGACATTTATTTTGGCTGCCCCAACGTGGGGTTAGTATGGACCCCAACATTATTTTGGCGCCTGAACAGGGACTCGAGCTTGGGCCCCAACAGTGTATCTGTGAGGGCACAGGCGTATCAGGCTGGGGATTTATTTACTTTAACAAGCTCTTTATTGTTGTTGTTATTAGAGACAGGGTCTCTTTGTATATAGCTCTGGCTGGCTCAGAATTCGCTATTTAGACCAAGTTGGCCTGAAACAGAGATTCCCTCCCTCTCTGCCTCTGTCTCCCAATTGGTGGGAGGTATTGAAGAAGGAAAAATTCTAAAAATCATTTGTATAGAATATATACATATATAGATGCTTTTTAAGTTCTTTTAGGGACATGGAAACTTTTCTCTGAAACAAGCCAGGCCAGTTTCAGGAACTGGCTGTAAAGAATGAAAGTCATTCCATTCAGGTGGTAAAAACACAATGTGGCTCTACGGCTGGAGCTAGTGAGAAATAGTTAATAGATAGTTGACAGGGTAGGGCAGTGATATGGTAAAACCACATTTTTGAGAAGAATGAGTGTACTGAGTAATTTCCATGGCTATTAACCTTTCAGGGTGGGTTTTCTCTGGAATGTTTCACTATTCTTATGTTATGTATCCTTGACAACCCCTCACCCACTCCCCACTCCCCTGGTTTGTGGTTTTCCTCTTTAAAAGACCCCTTAGCCCGTCACTTGGGGCCAAACCTTGCTCTTGAGAGAGAGCTTGTGGTTTGACCGCCGGCCAACTTCCCTAATAAAGCCTCTGCTGATTGCATCCAGGTATGGTTTCTTGTGATCTTTGGGTGGTCGTGATTTCTTGAGACTTGAGGAAGGGTCTCCCGAGTATGGGGGTCTTCAGTATGTGCCATAATACCTGAACTACAGACTCTTTAAAGGTCTATCTCCAAATACATAAGGTTCTAGGGATGTGGCCTTGAGTCATTTCAGAGGATACAATTCAGTACGTGGCATATTCAGTACGTGGCATACCCTCTGGAAACTTTGAAGCCACCACTGGAGCCTTTGGACCCCCAAGCTTGCCTCTGGGCTTGCTGGAATTGTTAACCTCTGGGCTGACTTGTGTATCATCCCACTAGGAATATCTATCGCCAACTAGGAAAAGGAGAATTAAGAGCCAGAAATTAAGGCTCTCAACATGTTTGTTTCTTTTCTTATCACTGTATTTAAAATACCAGAGGAAACAGTGTAAAGGGGGAAATTATCTACTTTGGTTCAGTTTCAGAGTGTGCCTGGTACACTCTGATTGTAGTTGCCTGCAACTATGGTTACCAGGTTCTCCTGAGACGAAGCCTGAGAATTAAACGGGAATGAAGGGTGAGAGAAACGTGGGGCCAAGACAAAGTATTCTGATCAAGGCCCGAAGTTTAATATTTTGCTTTCACATATAAAGGGAAAGCCCCACCCCCCAGAGTCTCTTCTTGGTTCAGCCCAGGGGCTGGGCAAGGAGATAGCAGTCCGGAAGGTGTCAAGGCTAGCTCAGCAGGCAGTCCATTCTTCTTAGCTCAGGTAGCAAGGTCCAAGGAGCAGAGGTTGGTAATGCAATGCATCTCAGGTCTTACTATTGCTTGGTCTATTGTGGTAAATGACTTGCAGGCCTTCTCAGGCCTGGGGGAAGGACATTACTAGATAACATGTGTCACTTAAAATACAATGATCCTGGCCTCAGGAGATGAGTTTAGGTGCTTGCTGTGCAATCATCAAGACCTGATTTTAATTCCCTGGAACTCATACTTAAAAAGAGAAGCATAGTGGCTGTGTCCCTAATCCCAGACTCACTGATTCCTGAGGCTTGCTGCCCAGCCATCTTGGCAAATCAGTGAGCTCCATGTTCAGTGAGAGACCCTGTCTCAAAAAAAAAATGTAGAGAGTGACTGAAGAAATACATGACACACTTCTAGGTAGATAATTAAAAGACTTAAAGTCAGAGGCACACAAGGTATCTGCATACCTATAGCAGAATGACTTACTATGCAGAGCAAAACAATTTTCCCTTGCTGGGTGAGTGGATAGGCAAAAATGTGACCCATACACACAATAGAAAATTATTCAATCTAAAATGGAAGGAAAGTCTGACCCACGCCACCACCTGGATGAAGCTATAGGCTACTGTGTCAAGTAAAATAAGCCAGGCCCAAGGATCACATGTGGTCTGAGTCCATTATATGAGGTCCCTACAGCAAATGATACTGCTGAAAGATAGCTGAGTGTGGTTTCCAGAGTTACAGCAGCAGATATGGGAGCTGAGGGTCAGTGAGTTCAGAGCTTCTGTTTTAGCATGTAGAAAGGGGTCTGGATGTAAGTGGTGGGTATGGCCACCTAGAAATGTGAATATAATATGTACCATGAAACTTTCCACTTAAATACAGGCAAATGGCCAAGTTTATGTTCTACGTATTTTACCACATTTTTGCGTTTTTAAATTTTTATTATAAAATTTTTTGTTACATTTATTTGCTTGTTCACTTGTGTGTGTGTGTGTGTGTGTGTGTTTTAGTTGTTAGAAGTCTGACCACAGTTCAGAACAGACCACTCCAGACCACACAGTTTCAAGGGGGGGAGGTTTATTCAGGAGATAGGGCAAAGGTGGGGAGAAGAAGGTGGAAGGACAAGAGAGAAGAGAAGAAGAGGCCAGCCATGACCACGTGGAGAGAGGAAGGGGGGGAGAGGGGACAGAGAGGCAAGAGGGTAAGAGAGAGAGGGTAAGAGATTAAGAGTAAGAGTAAGAGAGTAAGAGAGTAAGAGTAAGAGAGTAAGAGAGTGAGGAGGGGGCAAGCAGCCCCTTTTATAGTGGACCAGGCCTACCTGGCAGTTGCCAGGTAACTGTGGAGGTGGAGTTCAGACAGAATACTAACATTCCCCCATTTTGGTTTAATTAAAAAGAAAAATTAGAAAAAGGTGACGGTGAAGCAGGAATAGGGATGTTGTGATATCTGGCTACTTCCTGCTGGCATTGGGGGCGATGAGTCTCTAGGGGGAACCCAGAAGAATGGGTATGGGGAATGTTTGTCCAGTCTTAGAGTTGGCTGTTTCCTGCTGTCCAGGGTCTATGGAGCCATCTGAGGATAGGTCAGAAGGAACAGGTCCAGTAGAAGTAGCTGTGTATGTGACAGGAGATGGAGCATCTGGAGGTTGCTTCTCCGGAGCTGTTCTGGATGTGCCTGGACTTGACAAGATGTAGGGAATAAGATTAAGTACATTTGGGGGAAAGAAAAATTTTCTAAGATGTACATTTGAAACCCAGAGGGATCCCACCCATTGGAATAGGTAAGTGGGAACTTTAGGCAGAAATACTTATCCAGATGGCGTCTATTTGGTCTGTGAAAGGTAGATCTGAGTGGGTTTCCTGTAGCTTATAAGTTTACAAAAGAGATAACAGCATAAGTTAATAACACAAGCAGTCTTTAAGATGAACCTTCGTTGTATTGTATAGTGGCATGTTTTATTAGGAGTAGGGTTAGGCAAGTTTATAGGAACTCAGATAATATTAGGACAGTGACATAGCAAGAAGAGGAAATATGAAGCATTTAATTGATGGCAACTGAGTTTAGGTAATGAGGTAACAGATTACATCTGTGAAAGCTTAGCTATCAATGTAGTCAGAAGTCTGAAAGAGTAAACAATAATCTACCAGTTATATATTATTTTAAAAATGACAGAGTCCACTAGCCAACAGTTTCTGTGGTCTCCATAGTCTCTTGGACGAAGTCAGTTTGGCTTCCAAGCGCAGAAGACGCAGGGCTTTTTCTCTGTGGAATGGATACATGTGACATGAGAAATGACTTACCTTGCTTTAGCCAAGTCATTTGACTCACAGCATCCAGTTTAGCCCACTGCATTTGTTAGTGATAATATCATCGCATACAATCCAGGCTGTATTGTCTAGGTATCCAAGTCTTCTGAAACCATCTTGGGTCAACTGTTACAGGCTTTGGGAATTCTGTCGGCTACAAACTTAAATATAGTATTAGCAGACTTTTGACAAGATTGAGAGCCATAAGGTTTGGTTGTAACTGAATAGAATTTAATAGCAGTAGAAAAAAATCTATTAAGACAGGATAGGAAAGAGTTTTAAGTAGCTTTGGCAGGTTCTGTAGGTAGAGAAAAGCACATTTTAGTATTAGCAAGGAAACATTTGGCTAGGAACAGAATAAGAAAGCTGGCAATAGTGGCATACGATCAAATGGCTGGAAAGTTGGGGCTATGGGCCTGAAGCTAAGGGCATAGTTGTTGCAGGTCAGTCCGCTGTGACAGTAGGGTGGGACTTCCTATTAGCAGCCGGAAGTCACTGCCCAGTGCCTTTGGCGGCTAGAGTCTGCACTCACTTTACAGGTTCCGGGCAGAGAGGGAGAGAGAGCGAGCCTCCCTCGAGTGCACGGGCAGCCAAGCCTTTTGCTAGGGTGGCTGTGCACGGGGGGGGGGGGGGGGGGGACAAGAATACTTACAGTTTGTGTGTGTGTGAGAGAGAGGGGGTATACAGGTGGAGTTCGACTTGCAGGAATCTGTTCTCTCCATCATGTGGGTACATTGGCCCACTGAGCCACCTTGCAGGCCTTTACTTTTAGAAACAAGGACTTGGCATAGTAGTTCACGCTGTAGTAGGAAGCTATTCAGCAGGAAGAGGCAGAAGAATAGTGAGTTTGAGACCAGTCTAAGCTACAAAACAAGATCGTGTCTCAATTTTTTTAAATAAATTAAAAGGGTCTGAGGCCTGGAGATTGGTGGTAGAGCTCTTGCCTAGCATGTGGGAGTCACTAATTTGATCACCACTTATAGCGGGACTTTCTGCAGACCCACCAATGGTATAGAAAATGATATAGGGGCTGCTAATGAAGTTTAAAGCCTTTTGTTGGATAGTCTCTGGCTAGTTCATATAACTTAACCATGGCTATCTTTATACCCTACTCTGCTCAGAGATGCATGTCAGCCTCGACGCTGGGGTGTCCCAAGGCACTCTCTCAGGGGAGGCAGAGCACAGTCCATGTTAGGGGTCCCAGCCCACATTTTCCTAGATGAGAAACAGCAAGGTCTGGGACAGATGCTCTGGTTCCTGGCCTCCTGTGTACCCAGATGCTGCTGGGGACCGCAGGGGTTGGGAACGATGGTTCGATGGTTCGCAGGTTGCCACTTCCCATACTTAATAGTCAGGAAGGGGATAGCAAAGCCCAGGATGGGGGTCGGGTGAGAATCTGGTTTGGTTCAGAGGAGGTAGAAGAGAGAAGGCCTTCTCTGGGAGATTTAGGCATGGCTCTTAATGATAAAGCCCCCACCCCAAACCCAGATGAAGGAGACAGTCACTGCCTGAATTGCTTTATTTAATGGTGGATGTGAATACATTCGTCTTATTTAGGGTGAACCAGGGATTAAATACCTTTTTAGGGAAGGAATGCCCAGGAAGGGAAGCTCATTGGCTAGACACTCCACTCTGGGCCTATCTAGATACCTCATTAGCATGGAGAACTTCCTGTTTTTAATGCTACCTGACTGATTGTCAGGGTCCTCTCAGTGGGTGTCATGGTTACATGTTCCAGATCATGTAGTTTGGCAAGGAGCTGGCCGAAACGCCTACCATTCTCAATTCTGAGATTTCTTGGGGTTTAGCCTGGCTCAACCTTTTCAGTTCTTCTGTCTGATGGCACTGTCCACTTCCCCCACAGCTCTAAAAAAACGCTTTTAAAGCAAAACAAAGAAACAATCCTAAATCAAGTACAAAAGACAAGACAGCTCCTTGGAAGGTGCCCACAGACAGGCCTGGAGGGAAATTGAGGTCCGTTTCATAGTACCTTGTGTGAGTCACTAGACATCTCTAAACATTATTTTTATGGAATGGGGCTTCATGAGGTGGTTTTGGAGATTAAACACAAGGTAAGAGTGTTGGGTATTTCCCCTGCCCCCCCCCCCATCTTTACTCTCTGTTGAGCAACCCATTCAGAGGTTTTTTTGATAAATATCTTAAAAATGGAGGTCATGCCAGGTATGACAGTGTACATCTATAATGCCAGCATTTGAGAGGCAGAAACCAGAGGCTCATCAAGTTCAAGGCTAGACTGTGACACAAGGCTAGACCCTATCTCTAAAATTAAATTAAAATAAGCCAAACAAAAAAACCAAACCCAACAATCCAAACCAGGGACTAGGAGCATAGCTCAGCAGGGAGAGCATTTATTTACCTAGCATGCTAAACTCCTGGGTTTGATCCCCAGCACTGCAGAAAACTGAATGTGGTTGCCCGAATTAGTAATCTGAGCACTTGAGAGTAGGAGGAAGGAGAACAGAAATTCAAGGTCATCCTCAGCTACAAATCTAGTTGGGGGCCAGCCTGACTAAAAGCAAACAACCCTGACACTCTCTCTCTCTCTCTCTCTCTCTCTCTCTCTCTCTCTCTCTGTTTTTTTTTTGTTGTTGTTGTTGTTTATTTGTTTGTTTGTTTTTGAGACAGGGTTTCTCTGTGTAGCCCTGGCTGTCCTGGAACTCACTCTGTAGACCAGGCTGGCCTCGAACTCAGAAATCCGCCTGCCTCTGCCTCCCAAGTGCTGGGATTAAAGGCGTGTGCCACCACCGCCCTGCAACCCTGACCATCTCAAAGTGAAAATGTATAATGCTATCTCATGTCAGTAACAACTGCATTTAAAACTTTGAACCACGGGAAGAAGGGGCCAGTGTCGTTGTGATGGTGCCTTCAAAGCTACATCTTCTAGTACCTAAAGAGCTGTAGGCCATCAGGTAATTCCAAGAACGAGCATAAAATCAAATTTTCAGTGGGACAAGAGAATGAATACAATTGAAGTGCATTAGGTAAAGACATGCAAATAACATATTGAAATACATTACTTTGTGTAATCAATACATGCTAGTAAACGTTAAAATGGTAAGACAGAAAAACCATCATTTATTTTCTAAGAATACCTGGGCCACATACACAGTGGTGACCTGCTTGTTATTGGGACAGTTTGCTTTGGTAAAGTCTTCTTCCTTGAAAGGGATGTGGCCAGCTTGCACTGTGAGAGAGGAGAAGCATAATGAAAGGTTTAAAAATGAGGGTTTCATGAGGGCCAAAGCCAGCCCGAGGAAACGGTCTCTGACCGTCCAAATGGTGAGGGACCAGGAACATTTTTGTACATTCCTGGCGCACCTCTGACCAGTCTTGATGCCAACCATCTCAAAGACGTCCCCAGTCCCTCGAACAAGCTCCCTTTCATAGCTCTTCTCACAGGAGGCTTGCCTCGCACAAGTCTTCACTCACTCACCTAGTTAACACTTGAGCTGTTCACTGCTGCCCTTTCACGCGTTTCCTTGGGCGTGTGTGCATAGGCCGCACACCAGCTTCCAGCCTGGTCCCCCAGCTTTGCCTGGCCACAGCTCCCCTTCTTCCGGCTTCTACCCAACATCTCCGTATCAATCTCCGCTAGCAAATATTTGCTGATACCATGTATCCAGCACGCTATGGGACCCCTGGGAGAAAAAGAACCGGATGAGGCCTAGCCTGTGCTCTGGAAGAAGGGTTTGGGGATCCCTCATGAAATCTTGTGTACAGAGAGAGGCAAGTTGTAGATCTGAAGGGGAAGCACAAAGCAACGTGTAAACAAAGGGAAAGATGAGAAGAGGGAGCGCTAGGAAAAGAAGTTGGTGTCTCCCTGGAATTAAGGAGCGAGACCTGGGAAAGAAGGACCTTTGAGAGAAAACCAGCAAACTGCTAAAGATTTTTTTTTTTTTTAGAAAGTTGCTTACCAAAGTATGTGGAGAATGGACTTCATGGCCAGAGTGTGCTGTGCCTAAGAAGAGAGGACAGGACAGCCTTGTGGTTGGAGAGCACCGAGAGACAGTTAACAAAAAATGTCATGTCTCGCCAAGTCATTTAAAACGCATTCAGTCTTCAGTGATGCTTTTGGTGGTAAGTCACAGAAAAAACAAAAAACAAAAAACAAAACAAAACAAAACAAAACAAAAAAACTATTCCTCAGGCTTGACCAGTAAAGAAAAGGTATTTCCTCATAGAACTGGGATGTCAGAATAAAGAGTGTTCAGCTGGACGTGGTGGCACACGCCTTTAATCCCAGCATAAGTGCAAGGGAGTCAGAGGCAGCGGCAGAGGTAGAGGCAGATCTCTGTGACTGGAGGCCAACCTGGTCTGCATAGTGAATTTCAGGCCAGTCAGGGCTACACAATGAGACCCTATGGGAAAGAGTGGTGATGGAAAAGCCAGGTTGCTTTTGCGGTTTTTTTGTTTGTTTGTTTTTGTTTTGTTTTGTTTTGTTTGTTTGTTTTTCTGGATCTCTAGTCCATCCTGGTAAATTTTATGTGATGTGCGTTTTGCCATAATTAAAAATAGAGGGAGAAAGAGGTAACAAGTTCCTTTAAAGTTCTGGATCTTTGAAACAAAGATTTATTTACATTTTTATGTACATGTGTCAACAGGGACCGTGTGTGTGGTGTCCATTGGAGACCAGAAGGGTGCATGAGATCCTCTGGAACTGGCGCTCCAGGTGGTTATGAGCTGCCATATGGTGATGGGAACAGAATCCAGGTCTTCTGTAAGAGCATCGTGCTGAGCCGTTTCTCCAGCCCCAAATTTCTTACCTCCGTGAGACTCATTCATCAAAGACATAAAACCCTCTAGGCATAACTGCTGCTGAGAACGTTGAGAACGTCTGCTGAGAGGCAAGCAAAGAGCATATCAGAGAGGAAAGGTGAGGGGTGAACTCTTGGTGAAGCCCATGTGAGTTCTCTTGTGGTTCCCCAGAAAAGTTTAGAATAAGACAGTTGTAGTGAGAAATGCGTGAGCAGATTTATTTTACCTAAAAAACGTGGTCAATGTTTTGGGGACAGCAACTTAGAGTGGGTTGGTCTGACTTCATGATAAAGTGGACTCTTCAGCGTGGTTAGGTGACAAGATTTATTCAGTAAAATGGCCCCCCCTAATGGCGTGCAGCTCAGTGGTAGAGTACTTGCCTGCTTTGGGCATATCCTTGGGTTCCTTACTCCCCAACCCTAGAAAAAAATGACATAGTTCAGTGTTTGATGAAATATATTTAAGGCACCGTTATGGCAAAACTTTTGCTTATTTTTATTAATGTTTAGTAAATAATTTCAATTTTCCCCCTCCCCATTCCTGTACTGGAACTTAAGTCTAGAACCCTATATCTTCTAGGCAAGCACTTAACCACTGAGCCACACCACCAGTCCAGTTTTAGAAGGCTTGACGACATCTTTCTTATTTTGTATTCAAGAAGATCGCAAAGAAAGTTATTTTAGTGACAGGTAACAAATTCTTTTTCAACTATATTGTTTTTAATTACTTTATTTCTTCATAATGAAAAGACCTAATTAGCTGTTAGCTGATAGGTTATCATTAAGATCCCTTCCCTGTGGGAGTAAGAAACATCTACCCCACCTTCCCATGTTCCAAGGAGAAACTGAGGTACAATTCCACGAAAGTTCACCCAAGTTTATTACGTTTACTTTCAAAGCCAAGAGGGTGAGTTACGGGCAGGAGTAGAGCAGACATGATCTCAAGCAGCTAGACTGGAAGGTCTGCACCCAGCAGACAGTGGTTTCCTTGGGGCTATACCTAGATGGAGCCCTCTCTCCTTGTCTTCACCACCAATAGCCCTTAGCCAGATCACATGTAATTAGGGCAGAATCTCATAGCACAGGTTTTGAGAAGTGACTGGATACTCAGGTGAGGATCCCATGATCCTCCTCACCCCTCCTTCTACGAGGGCGGTCGATAGCAGACCCACCCCTGCTTCTACGAGGAGGGTAATAGCAGACCCAGCTGGGACACTCTTTGCAAGAAGCCCAGCAGGACTGAAGACCAACGCAGGTGGCCTAGGTTCTTACAAATACTATTTGATGACAGATTGATTACGGAGATTTGGGGGTATAAGTCAGAAAACTTTCAAGTAAACCATGTGGCATTATTTATAATAAGTTTTTGCCTCACTGTCTACAAACTTGTGAGGAAAAGCTTACTCAGCTCTTCCATAATCAAAAAATAGGAAAAAAAATTTTCACTAAATCTTTTCTCAGTCTAGCAATAAGGAATAGTCATCCACTCATACACAATCTAATTCACAGATGGCGACACTTGTCTCGTGAAGGAACACTTGATGATTATTTAACATACTTATCCGTTCATCGCTAAATACATAATAATTATATTTTTGATCAGTGACTACATGAATATGAATCATACTGACAAACTAATCTAGAAGAAAATAATAGGAAAATAGAAAAAATGGGAATTCTGGTCTCAGAGGAAACACGCTAGCACAGCCATACAACAGGGTAAAGATGTATTAACAATAAGGAAATATTCTGTGCCTCGTATAGTGGCTCATGTATTAACCCCAACACCCAGGAGGCAGAAGCAGGCAGATCTGACTCTGAGGCCAGTCTGGTCTACATAGTAAATTCTAGGCTAGCCAAGACTGATAGTGAAACTCTGTCTCAAAAAAAAAAAAAAAAAGTGTGTGTGTGTGTGTGTGTGTGTGTGTGTGTGTGTATGATCTGAATAGAAAGGCCCTAGGACTGTGTGTGGTACATGCAGTTTCACACAGTAGGTGTGCTGTAAGAATTCAAGAACAGAAAGGAAACTATATCTAATTTCTAACAGTAAAAAAGAAACCCTGTTCATGTATATTGAAAAAAAAAAAAAGCTAGTAGTGGCTTTTAATCCACTATTGTATCTGGAGTCCACTAGATTTAAAATGTAGCCATTTTACCTAGAATGTTAATACCTAGGATATAGCTGAAGTATTTATAATAATTTAAAATCAAAGCAAAACTATGGCTGTCAATCTACATTGTGGGAATCAGAGAACTGATGGCCAAAAGTTGTCTTCTTACTTTCCCATACCTGAGCCATGACACACACATGCTCACCCACACATCTGTGTGTATGCATATACACAAATAGTAAATAAATAAATACAATAAAAATTTAAAGACATTCATTTCAGAATCTGTTTTGTGTTGACTGCATTTCTGTTTTCACTTCAGCAGAGCAAAGAAGTCCAAGGGCTCAAGACATCCAAACACTGGGAGACGTGGAGCTTGCCACGTGTTCTTTTGGGAGAGACTGTAGAGGAGGAGGGCAGTGGGTGATGTGCAGGGCAGAGAAGCAGCCACTGGCAGCCCAGGAAGCGATGAGGTGGATCCCTGAGCTCCGCACTTGCTGAGGGAAGCTGGGAAAAGAACTTCTGAAGGGCAATGGAGGAGTGGATCTGGGGGAGAGGGGAGGTGGCAGAGTGGGGGTGGGACTGGAGGGAGAGGAAGAAGGGGATACTGTGGTCAGGATGTATCATTTTGTTTTTTTGTTTGTTTGTTTTTCGAGACAGGGTTTTTCTGTGTAGCCCTGGCTGTCCTGGAACTCACTCTGTAGACCAGGGTGGCCTCGAACTCAGAAATCTGCCTGCCTCTGCCTCCCAAGTACTGGGATTAAAGGTGTGCACCACCACTGCCCAGCAGGTCAGGATGTATCTTAAGAGAGGAGAAAGAGGAGAAGGAAGAGAAGGGAAAGAGCAAGAAGAGGAAGGAGAAGGAGAGGAAGAAGAAGAAAAGCAGAAATTGGAAAGGTACAGAGCATAGTCTCTCCAAGTCAGATGCCTTTTGACCTCTAATAGGAGAAAAGAATCAGAGATGATCAGGGGTCAGAGTTTCCAATCTCCTTGATTCTCTTGATCCACTTAGGACTTTACCAAGCAGCGTCTCTGCACAAGGCTGGCCTTCAGAGCCATGCCCAGGAGGAGAAGAGTGGGTCCTATGTTTCTTCTTCTCCTTGGCATGGCTCAGTCAGGCCCAGGCTCCCTTCAGTTCCCTGCTTGCTGGACTTAGCTCTAGCACAATCTAGACAGAGTCCTGGCTCGGTTGCCCAGACCTGATGAGAACTCCGAGAATAAGCCACACATTCACGGATTCCTGGAAGGCCAGCGGCCAGTCAGTTGGGTAGATGCCTTTTACCCACAGACCTTATTTATGTGCTCCTCTGGAGGCTCTGCCGACAGTCGCTCCCTAGTCCCCATAAATCCTATCATGAGATCAGAAAGCAGACCCGTGTCTGAGGGAAGGAGAGAAGGAAGGAGTGGGAGAGGCAGGGAAGGAGGGAGTGGGGGAGGAAACATTTCTAATAAATGGATGTTCTGTTCTCAAGTGAGTATACCATAGGGTACCCCATGGTCTTCTATCTTAGTTGTCTCCAGTTTTGCATTTTCATAGATAAAGATGATCTCATCTTACTTGCATGTGAGTCTTTGTGAAGAGATGAGATATTGATGGGAATGGGGATAGAATTTCAGGGCGGGAACCAAGAAGAGACAGGAAACATACAAGACAAGTTCAGAACTGTGAGCACTAAGACGACCCTGTGACTTCAGAGCAAAATTAAAAATGTCCCAGGCATAGGGCAGACATTTACCATCGAGAACCAAGCCTCTCTGTAAGCACAAGTGGTTTTCTGAATGGCTGGGCCACGGGTCACCTTCAGGTAATGGACTCTGGGTGGTAAGGCCTGAGGGCAGCACTAGAGGGCACTGGGACAGGGCTCAGGGTAGTAGCTATTGATGACGGACAGAGACTGAGGGTAGATGCAGTATACATTGATCCTAGGGCCTATGCACGCTAATGGATACATGCCCACAGGGCTGTGTCCTCAGACCTTTAAAAAAATTAATAAATAAATAAAAATAAAAAGCTTGTTTTGAGACAAGAGTCTTGCTTAAATTGCCCCGCTGGGCCTGATTTTAGGATCCTCTGACCATAGCCTCTGGGGAGTAGCTGCAATTACTATGTACTCTCCTGCCAGGCAAGGAAGTATCATGATATTTCAATAACTTGTGTGGCTATAATAATGCTTATATCCTGTGATAGTTTGATTACCAACTTGACACAACCCATAGTCACATGGAAGACAGCCTCAGTGAGGGCTGTCTGGATCAGGTTGTCCCGTGGGCATGTTTGAGGGTGACTATCTTTTGGGGGAAGTTGAGACAGGGTTTCTCTGTGTAGCCCTGGCTGTCCTAGGACTCACAGGCTGATCTCAAACTTAACAGAGATTCACCTGCCTCTGCCTCTCCAGTGCTGAGATGAAAGGCATACACCACCTCCTGGCATGTGAGTGATTATATTGATCAGGTAGTCCTGTGGGCATGTTTGTGGATTACTCTCTTGATCACCTTACTAGTATAGAAAGACCTCACCTGATTATAAGCAGTGCCATTACCAAGGTTGGGTGCCTGGACTGCCTAAGAGTAGAGAGAGCTAGCTGAGCGACAAGAGTGCACATCTATTTCTCTCTGCTCTTGATCGGTGACTAGCTGTTTTAGGCTCTGGCCACTGTGACTTCCCTAAGAAGATGGTTTATAACCTGAAATCATAAGGTAAACAACACTTTCTCCTGTAAATTGCTTTCTGTCAGGGAATTTTATCACAGTAAGAAATGAATGGTGGAAAAGTGCTATATAGATGCTCTGTGAGGCTGTGGGTCAACTAGGGACATGGATGGCTTTCACAGGAAGTAAGGTAGGATTTAGAAATGTCCTGACATGTGGAGATCTCATTTCCCACACCCACTCATGTCAACATAGCCCCAAAAGGATGTCAAATAAATGGATTAATAAAAAAAATTACAATCTGTCTTTATTACAGCAAGAATCTAATAAGCAGGTCTAACTCACATTTACATTTAAGATGTTTCCCTTCCAGGGAGAATAGAGGGAAGATGCTCACGTCTTCTCATACAGGGCTCAATTCTGGAAACTCTTGGATTCCAAGTGTTACAAATTCCTCTTGTGATACAACCCCTACTTCACATCTTTAATCCCAGCACTCAGGGAAGCAGAGACAGGTGAATCTCTGAGTTCAAGGCCAGCCTGGTCTACAGATTGAATTCCACGACAATTAGGGGTATACAGTGGGATCATGTCTAAAGACAAAAGAATAAAGAAAAATGAAAGTACACCATGTATTATTGACAGACATTAGCAACCGTGGAACAGACAAGGCTGTGTCTGTTTATACTAGGTAACATTATAGGTGGGCCAGGGCATTTGGACATCTCATTTTTACGGACACACCCCCCTAGGGTCATTTCCACATGGTATATGAGTTATGCCCAATGTCCTTGGAGGATTAGATGTCATACTGAGTCAATGTTACTGTCAAAGCTAAAATGGATCCAACCATTTTAGTCTTTATTCAAAACGATTGTAACATTTGAGTGGGCCTGAAGCAACTGAGCCAAAACCAAAGGGCCGGATGGGTTTAAAGAGCCTCAAGGCTTTCACGACTCTAAAGTTAGGCATTTATCTTTTCACCAAGACTGGAAGACAAGGGTGTTGGTCTTTCCAAGTTTCTATTACAGAAAGATGAATCTCAGGGACTTCTAAATGACATTCCTGGGCGAGACCAGAGGTCATCTATATAGTTAATCTTCTGAATCCAGAATGTTACATCTGCAATTTCTTCAAAAATATTCAAAATATTTTTACAAATTTTTTATTTTATATGTATGAGTGATTTTTGCTTGCATGTGTGTCACCGCCACATTAGTGTTTGGTTCCTGGGGAAGCCAGAAGAGATCATCATACACCATGTAAGTCAAACCTAAGTCCTTTAGAAGAGCAATAAGTGCTCTTAACCATGGAGCCATCATTTCAGCCTCCTCAATTTAAAAATTGTAGGTGTGTTGAGTGAGTGTGATGGCACTCAATCAATCCCAGCACTTGGGAGGCAGAGGCAGGCATCTCTATGAGTTCAAAGCCAGCCTGGTCTACATAATGAGTTCCAAGCCAGCCAGAGGTACCTATTAAGACCTTGTCTCAGAAAAGTCTCTCTCTCTCTCTCTCTCTCTCTCTCTCTCTCTCTCTCTCTGTCTGTCTGTGTGGGGATAGGGAGCTGGAGAGATGGCTTCCAGTTTGGAGTACTGATTACTTCTTTTAGAGACCTTGGTTCGATTCCTAGCATTTGCATGGCTGCTCACAACTGGCTGTAACTCCAGTCCCAGGAAATCTGATGCCCTTTTCTGAGTGCTTTGAGCACTATACACATGTGATGCACAGACCTCCAAGCAGGCAAAATACTCATCAACATAAGATAAAAATAAATTGCAGGTGAACTTGTTGTGCCAGAAAGTGTTCATGAACCCCAAAAGACCACCAAGGAGCCAATTCTGATGTGATCTCACTAGGGTCTCTTTATTTAAGCTGGAGCTCGAGCCACACCCGTCTCTGATGCAGTAGAATGGGAAGGTGTAGCCCCGACAAGTTCCAGGCAAGTATTTATAGAGGCAAGAAGGGGGCACCTAGCCTGGCACACATCCGATTAGGACTGGGAGGCCATTATGGCTTTTAACATAATCGGCTGGTGCTGGGAGCCAAACCATAAACTTAACTTCTGTTTTTCTCCTGATTGGTGGTTGTTAGGAAGTGAAGTGTCAGGGGTTAGAAGTGTTAGAGGTGTAGATTTGTTGGGGGAATAACCTGGAAACTGGTGCTAGGTACCAGCCTGTTAGTTAACTCAAGTTCAAACCTTAGGTCAGGTTCTCTAAGATGGAGTCTGACCCCAAAAGATCTGGTCTCTCAAACTCAGAAAATTAGTCCTTAGCTAATATAACAATTGCTTACATAACATGCACATTGTATTGGATATTATAAGTAATCTAGAGATGTCCTGAAGTGGCCAGTCACCATGCTGCAGGTTTATAATCCCAGCATTTGGGAAGCTTGGACTATAGAATTATGAGTTCAAGGTCAGCCTGGACTACTGAGTGGGTCTGAGACCAGTTTGATCTACACAGCAAGGCGATGTTTCAATGCACAAGCAAAATGAAGTGCATGGAAAATGTGCATAGGTGGTATGCATGTACGGTACCACATTCACATAAGGGCCCTGAGCCCTTTGGCTATCCACAGGGAGGCCGGGACTTGCTCCCAACTGAGGAACTATCTCCCAGAAGTGAACAGACGCTCCATGAAAAGGTAACTCAGGGCCTTTGAGGCAGGAAGAGAGTTGTCTATAGTTTAACTAAAACAGAAGTGGGGTGGGGATGTTAAGGGCATCTTGATGGTCCTTTTGTGTTCTTCATAAGCCCATCCCCAAATTCATCCTTGCTGTTTGAAAAGGACCTTATCCACGGGAGCTCTCAGGCCCCTATGAGTTCCATCTCATGAACGGCCCATTGAGATGAACACATGAATGTTCCCTTTTAATGTTGTTAGGAAAGGGTATTTTCATTGAGTGATTCAATAAACATTTATGAGGCAGCTCGGCTGTGCCAGGTGGTATGTTAGGTAGGAGCCAGGTGGAAATTCCCCTCAAAGAGACCTCAAAATGCCAAAAGAAGGATGAATAAATAAAAATATTCAACATAAAGTTGTCCTGGGATCCAGACATCCCCAAGAGACATGATGGCCATACAAACACCCATACACAAAAGTTCACTGTAGCATAATTCAGAGTGAGCAAATGGGAGAAACCAAACATTGACCCAATGGTGACAGGGAAATGTGGTATTCACTATGCTTCAGTATTGGTCACCAATGAGAAGGAACGAAGCTCTAATTCATGTCACACTGTGAGTAGGTCTGGAAAACATTATGCCAAATGAAAAATGCCAGGCACAGTAGGTATGGTTCTGTTGGGTGGAAATGTCTAGACTTGGCAAATCCCTAGTCACAGAGCATGTGTGGGAGACTGTCTAAGGCCTTGGGGTTTAGGAAGATGGGGGAATTGGGTGCTGATGATACAGGGTTTCCAAAAAAAAAAAAAAAAGTGAAGTTGATTGTGGTGAGGGGTACCCCATTTTGTGAATAGGCTGAAAACTGCTGAGTTGTACACTTTTAAGTTGGTGAATTATATGGCTCACAAATTCCATCTCGAAAAGCTTGTCATTGTGTGGGTTTCAGAGACAGATCAGTGGCTAAGAACACTTGCTGCTCAACCCTGAGCCCTGAAGTTAAGATCCCAGCACCAACACAGGGCAGCTCACAAATTTGAGTAACCTACAGGTGTGGTGGCACACACAAGACAGGGTTTCTCTGTGTAGCCCTGGCTGTCCTGGAACTCACTCTGTAGACCAGTTGGCCTCAGACTCACAGTTATCTGCCTTCTTCGGCCTCCTGAGTGCAGGGATTAAAGGTGTGAGGCACCACTGCCTGGTGAGCTGCTCACATCTTTAATTCCAGCACTCAGTTAAAACAAACAAACAAACAAACAAGGCAAGCAAGTAAGCAAGCTAGCAAACACAAACAAAGCCCCAAATCCTGTAAATTCATGTAAGGAGTCTGATGCCCTGCTTTGGACCACTTCAGACACCACTCATACCTCTTCATACACTCACACAGACACAAGCACGTACAAATAGAATCAAGTCCTCGTGTGTGGGAGTCATAGAACAGGGTGCAGCATGAGGGTCTCAAGGGCAAGTGATGCCTCAGAAGGTGAGGACTGTAGCTCCAGTGACCCGGTTTCCACAGCAGTTTGAGAAGAGAGGGCGGGAGTTAGAAATGAGCTCATGGGATGTGTTGTCTTCTCATATTCTCAGGCAAGAGTGTTGTCCTGGATCGACTCAATAAACATTTATGAAGCGGGTCATTTGAGTTTGGGATTATATTAGGGATGAACGTGGTGTACGTCTTCCTTCCAAGAGACCTCACAGCTCTGAAGAAGATACATGGAACCCCGTCAGGATGGAAGGCATTGCCACAGACCCAGAACCAAGCATCCCTGAGAACATGCAGGTGTCCCAGTGGTTCCAGATCATAGGTGTCTGTGGAGAATCTGGGGACAGAAGTTAGACTTTCACCTGCCGAGCGTCAGGAGAGGCTGGCAGGCCAGGGCTGCACTGCTTGGGCTCAATTCCAGCTTTGCATCTGTGGCTTGAGCAAGTCACTTCACTTTCAGATCTAGAACACTTCTCATTTCCAGTCACTAGAGTTGTGACCCTTTCTTGAGGTGACATGGCTTTTTATACTTCAGGGTGAAGGGTCATGAGGTGGCCAGCTCTACCGTACACACAGTCTGGTGGGCAGCCCTGGGGTAGAGCAAGTGAAGACTGAAGAGTTATGACAGTGGGTGCCAATGGTTTGGGATAGAAAGTTCTGAGGGAACTGAGAGGTCACGGGAAGCAGCTAGGGACCGTTTCTTGGACCAGGTCAGCATGGTTGGCACAAATGTAAGCTTAGAAACGTGAGATGCACACTTCATTCTCATTAGAGGGCTCTATTACTCTCTTTAGTGACTTCTGATCCCTGGCCATCTTCTCCCAGGCTGGCTCTGAGAGAACACCATGGAGCTTACTCTCTAAGCCTTTTGGCAGAGACAGTGGGTTTATGAAACCTCAAAGTGGGAATAAGTGACGTTGGAGGAAGTTGGTAAAGTTTACCCAAAGCTGACTGGTCAGTGACTAGTACAGGGGCTTGGGAAGGAAGGTCAGTGCTCAGTGAGTGTCTGTGATTGGATGGAATGGTCTTTAAATGGCCATGGGCAGACGGAGGCTGTCAAGGCTGCCACAGTGTTTCCCACATCCACTGTTGTCACCCAGGATTCCTGTCAAAATGGCTCTGCTCTCCGCAAGAAAACCTACAGAATCAACTAACCTGGGCCCATAGGGACTCACAGAGACTGAACCACCAACCAAAGAGCATGCGTGGACTAGACCTAATCCCCCTACACATATGTATCAGGTGTGCAGCTTGGTCTTCATGTGAGGTAACAGCAGGAGTAGAGGCTGTCTCTCTGTTGCCTGCCTTTGGGACCCTTTCCCCTACTGGGCTGCCTTGTCTAGCCTACATGAGAGAAGATGCACTTAGTCTTACTACAACTTGATATGCCACAGTGGATTGATGTCCATGGGAGGCATACCGTTCTCTGAGGAGAAAGGGAGGGGGTGGGGAGGAGGGGGAGAAAGAGAGGAACTGGGAGGAGAGGAGGGAGGGGAAGCTCTAATCAGGATTTAACATAAATAAATTAATAAAAAAAAAAAAGTCTTTGCTCTAAGGCTCTTTCCCAGACAACCTGTCTAATCTGAGATGACTCTTGGTGTGTTCTTATGCAGGTGACTATTTCTGGGTCAGTTCTAAGCAGCCAGCACCTCTAGTTAAAAGCAGGCCAGTGAGAGTCTAAGAAGAGCCCAGAGAGAGCCAGTGTTGGCTGTGCCTTCCTCCACTGGAAAACATCTGTCCATTTAGTCTGCTCTTACATTTTTTTTGCCAGTGGCATTTAATTCCCAGTTAAGTTTATGGAAGATATTAATATAAAGTCTTACGAGAGGGGAGCTTCCGGTGGGTGTGCTTCCAGAGCTAATGCTTATAGTGGGCATTGCTTCTTTGTGGGTTCGTCTTTATTCCACGATTCACCCCTTTTCCACCCCTTCAACCCCTAACACTAGATAGGAGCGAAAAAATAGAGAACTGAGAGGAAAAAAAGGAGAACCCTGAATCTAATTGCTTTTTTCTTCTTTGAGTACAACCACGAAGAAACCACAAGCAACCCTGGATGACCAATAACAACCCACCTGCCTCTCAGAGCCCTAGTATTTATACACCCTCTGAAAATGTCCCAGAATTCCAAATGTTACACAATTGCAGAAACTATCTGCAGCTGGCAACCCCATGTCTCTGCTGGAGCACGAGGTAAGTCATAATCAGCTGCTGCTGTCCGATGGAAGCAGTCCCTTATCCTATACCTGGGACTAAAAGGAAAACACATTCCTAAAATACTTCTGTGTTTCTTACAGAAATGAAAATTCCAAAATTGTCACTATTAATGATGGTCACTACTGGAAAAACTTCAGTTGTCCAAAGGGTAGTTTTTCAGTTTGTAGGAAAGAATCACAGCTTGTATGGATGGCCGTCCCAGAAACACATTGAAACGGTAAAGGAACTGTGTTCTGATGCTCCCCACAGCCCAGAAGGCTGGAAGGGCTGGATGTAAGTGGTTATTAGGAAGTATTTATTTATTATATTTGGTGTGTGTGTGTGTGTGTGTGTGTGTGTGTGTGTGTGTATGTGTGTGTGTGTGTTGTGTGTGTGTGTGTGTGTGTGTGTATGTGTGTGTATGTGTGTTCTCTTTGAGGTGAGGTGAGAAGAGGGTGTTTTCTTCCAGTCTTCTGCAAGAGCATTTAAATGCTGAGCCATCCCCCCAGCCAGGTTATAAAGAAGTATAACTATTTTGCTATCGTTGTCTTCCTCCATCTCCGCAAACCTGGAGTTTCATGTTTTAAAGCTGTTTATAATGAATTCATTAATATTAATATAGTTCATTAATTAATGCATATTAATGCAGTCCTGGAGGTTGAACCTAGGGCCTCACACATACCAGGCATACTATCACAGCTATATCCTTAGGCCAAGGGCTCCAGGTTTTACTTTATAGTAATTATCCCTTCGAACAATGTACCAAGTGAGGAAATCCTGTAGGTGTCATCAGAATGGCACTGTCTCAGTGAGCATCGCCAGACAGACATCTTGTATTCAGATATCAGGAGCCATCCTTGTCTGACATTTGGATGCAAATGATCTCTGTATAATTCCTTCTTCCTCTGGCCACATATGTTCCAGCCACGCTTACCAGCATCCTACACCATCTTGAGGACTTGCAAAGAACTCATGCAAACATGCCATTTGCCTCTCCCACTCTGACTCAGGCTGAGTCTTCTTCATAGCATCTCCTTGGCCACGGATGTTGGCAAGGACAGTTCAAAGCTGCCCCTGCCAGGGCCCCCACCAACTACAAGCTCCACTTCTGTGGAGGTTTTTCCAGGTGCCAAAAACATCTCCAGTGCTCTGGCCTGGAGCAGCCAATGGAAACCAGGACCCCTCCCATTCTCCCCCAGTGACATCCCAGCTTCCTGCCTCCTGTTTCTCTCTCTTGCCTGTCTGCCTGACTCAGAACTGAGGACTTACTGGGTGGCAGCTTCAGGAGGACTGGGGGCTTCCGAGATACCTCACCTTATTATCTGCCTTGTGGTTTCTGGGGTGCACTGTAAAGATGTCTTGGAGACAGGTCATTCTCCTGTCATCTCTCTCGGCTCTGGTGTTCCTGTGTAGTGAGTATGGAAGGGTCAAAGGGTGGGCTGTTTAGCTACACAGTAAGACTTACTATGAATAGGTAAATTTGTTCAAGTGGCATAGGTAGGAGGGGTGTGTTTAGTAAGGTAACTATTCTTGGTGTGTGTTTGTGTGTGTGCAAAAGATAATGTAACACAGAGAAAAACAGCAAAGATAAATAATAGGAAATAACCCAGCTCATATGGTGGGTTCCCATCAAGATTGGCTATGTGGCTGGTATGCTAAGGGGCAAAGGCCCCAAGCCACTGCTCCCAGAACTATTGAAGCCCCACAGGGGCCTCTGATGTTGTGGCCTTTCCTTGTACCCTGCCCTACAGTGTTACAGGAGGGGACCAGTGCTTCTGTGGGCAACAGACAGGCAGCTGGAGAGGAGGTGCAAGAAGGTAAGTCTAGGGGCTATTGCTACATGTGGGAGAGGTATATCCTGCTCCCCCACCCCATGCTGGTTGTGAAGAGCTCTTTTCTGGTTTCAGGTATGAAACAGAAGATTTTTATGCAAGAATTTGATGCCTCAAATTTCCTCAAGAGGCGTGGCAAACGGTCTCCTAAGTCCCGAGATGAAGCCAATGGTAAGGATGCTGGATAGGCTCCCTCCCACAGTGGAAGACCAAAGCCCTGGGATATTAGAGTTCTAAGAGCAATAGTACCATATCTGGGGCCAGTGAGATGGCCCAAAGGGTGAAGGTGAGCGGAATCCAATCCTTGGACCGCACTTGGTAGAAGACAACTGGCCCCAACATGTGGCTCTCTGACCTCCACATGCACACAGTGGTATGAATATGTCCCTAGCAAATGGAATAAATAAAAATATAGAAAGGATACCATGTTTTGCTGGTTGTGGGCCACAGGTTGAACTGAATGTGGCATCAGAGTAAAGAACAATATAAAATAAACCACATCGAGAACACCAGGATGCACCCAGATTCAGAAAGTGAAACTTAGAACGTCTACTAGGTGTAAAAGGAATGGGATTCTTCAGTATGCTTTAAAGGGTAGTGGCCTGATGCACCCAGGACAACAATGTGTCTGTCACTCAAGAGACAAGCACAAGGGACCCAAGTGCTGAGAAGAGGAGGTTTGGTGACAGTTTTGCTGCTGAGTGGCCTTAGCCACTCCCTCGCTTTGATTCCAATTTCCTTATCTATAAATCTGGGGGCAAAGCTGGTGACAATGTATCAAGGGAGCTGGTGACAATGTATCAAGGGAGGGAGTTGGTATATGCACGTGTTTTGTTTGTTTTGTTTTTCTTCAGTTTATTTCTGTGAATTTCAGGCTCTCCAGTACTCTGAATACCCCAGCTGCTGACCCAGGAGGCACTGGGTTTCTGATCCCTGAAATTGATTTCCCCCAAGCCTCTGAGCTCAGGCCTTCCTGGCTGAGTGTGTGGTTTGATTTTTTTCTTGTGCGTGTGGGTGAATGAACTCTTTGTATCCCTTACCACACTCAGCAAGGTGACTTGTTGCTCAGTAAAAACAGCCAGATTATTTTCAAATGATGAGAAAGAACAGATGGAAATGCATGAGACAGCTAACCAACCAGAGTAGGAAAATGGCCAGACTGCACACAGGTTGAAATTTGAAGTGGGCTCATGTTAGGCAACACTGAAAGTCTGTGCTGGAGGTGCAGTCCTTGATTGCAATCAGAGAAGTAACTTCTGGCAGACTCCAGGGAGGCAATTATCTTCCGTCCTGTAAAACTGACTCAAAATAATGAGGTACATGATTAAGCCTGAGGTCTTTTCCTTAGATAGAAGCTCAGGCAGGCAGTAGAGGAGGCCCAGAGTATCCAAGTGAAGAACCAGGACTTCACATATGTACATCAGCAGTCACTAGGCCACGTTCTGCGGACAGGTAGGGAAGCATGACCTTGGAATTAACTTGAACTTAGAACTGCTTTAGAGTAAGAATTGGATGGGTGTATATTTGTGGTGTGGTGTGTGTGTGTGTGTGTGTGTGTGTGTGTGTGTAGAGGTCAGAAGGCAATTTGTGGAAGCTGATTCTCTCCTCCCACTTGTGGATTCTGGGGTTCAATGCAGGTTGTCAGGCTTGGTGGCAAAACCTTATTGCTGAGCCATCTTCCTGACCTCCCCTTTGTCTTTCTCTCCTCTCCCGCTCCCCATTTCCCCCAGTGCTAGGTTTGGATTTCAAGGCCTTGTGCATGCTAGGCAAGCCCAACACTGTACTGTGGCTTGCCTTAGGTTTTCTGGGTCCTATTCTCCTTTGCATACCGGTATTGTATGTAAAGGCACTGTAATGTAGTGATGTGGGGGGACCCTTGCCTTGACAACACAAGGCAATCTGAAGGACCCACTCTGTGACCCACAGGCCTTCACTGTGTTTTCTAGTTGAAGGACACATGTTCTAAGAACCTTTAAGGAGCTTTAAATATCATCTTCCAGAACATCACAGCTCTCTGAATGTGGCATCTGTTTTACTTTTTATGCAAGTAAAAATTTATCTGAATATTATTGCTATTTTGCAGTGTTGAGAATTGAACCCAAGGTCTTGCACATTCTAGGCAAATGCTCTACCATAGAGTCACACCCTGAACCTGCTGACACTTGATTTCACACCCTTCTTAACTGCAAGACAGGGCTGCTTCCCCTCTTAAGAAGTCGATGGCATCTTTATCTGCCTTTAATTGTTTTTTTTATTTTTACAATATTTATACATCTATTTTGTATATGTACATGGATCTCGTATGTAGCAAGTGATGACATTTATGCATCTATTTGCATGTGCACATGGATCTTGTATGTAGCAGGTGATGAAATTTATGCATCCATTTTGTATGTGTGCATGCATTTTGTATGTAGCAGGTGCATGCCTGCTATAGTGCACAGATGTCAGAGTACAGCTTGTGGGAATTGGTTCTCTTCTACAGTATGGGTCCTAGGGACTGAATCATGTCATCAGGCTTGGTGACATGGACTTTCACCCACTAAGGCATCTTGCCAGCCCCTCTTTATTCTTTTAATCTCAGTGCTAATCGCCCATCCTGTCCAAGACAGGTGCTCAGAATGGACTTGAAGTTATTTATCAATGGGAGATTCACTTTTTACAAACTCTGTTTTTACTTTATGTGCATGGGTATTTTTCCTGCATGTATGTCTGTGCAGAACATGCATGACTGGTGTCCATGAAGGCTAGAATAGGGCGCTTGATTCCCTGAAACTGGAGTTACCAATGATTCTGAGCTGCAGTGAGGGTGCTGGGAATCAAACACAGGTCCCCTGGAAGAGTGGCCAGTGCTCTTAACTGCGGAACCATCTCTGCAATTAAGGTTAGCCCCAAGGTTAACTTTCAAGACATGTAATCTTAACAGTTCATTTCCCATCATACAAGTTCAAGTTTCTAAGTAGTCTGGTACTTGGATCACATCAGTAACTTTGTGACCAGAGCTAAAGCACTTACCCCCTTTGGGCCTCCATCTTTTCATCTGCAAAATGGGGTCACTGGATAGAATGGTCTCCCAGGCCCTGCATGTTTTAAAGTCCAGGCAAGGCACAAACCATTTCAGCAAAACCCTTGACCATCCCTCTTCACCAGAACCAGTTTCTCAGGTATAGCATGGTATCCCTCAAACATGCACCCTCCTTCCTCCTTCTCAAGAGCAACTCTGTCTTCACAGTGGAAAACAGACAGAAGCTGAGGGATGATGAGCTGCGGAGAGAATATTATGAGGAGCAAAGGAATGAGTTTGAGAACTTCGTGGAGGAACAAAGAGATGGTAAGCACTCCCAGCAACATCCTTGGGGAGGAGGGTGGAATGAGGGAATCTGATGCTTGCCCTCATGTCTCCCCGATGATGACTGGAGGAAGGAGGTATGGATGGGAGAATCCATTTTAAACTCCTATCAGTGGTAGATGTGAAGAGAACGAGCCACATAAAAGGCTACGCAGACTTAAAAAGTTGTGGAAGGGGGTAAAGGACATGGGGTTGGGGACACACTGGCCCCAGGGGACAGTAGAGATCAGGGAGTTATTGGCTGATTATATGGGAGTATAACTCCCCCATCTCTGTTTTGGAATCACTGTGGATCTAAGTACTCCAAAGGTGACTTGGCTGCCACAGAGTTGACAGGTGAATATCAAAGTCATGATCCTGAGTTCCTTAGACATTAATGTACTAATTCCAGGTGCTGCTTAATCCAGGAAAATGACGACCACTTACCTATTCATTATAATCTGTGTTCTCTTCTTTTGTGCATTTTCATGTGTGTTCCCAAGTGCACACATGATAGGTCTGTGGTTAGGGTCAGGAATCCTCAAACACTCTTCCATCATTCTTTCTTAAAGATTTATTTATTTATGTATATGAATACATTATTTCTGTCTTCAGACATACCAGAAGAGGGCATTGGATCCCATTAAGGATGGTTTTGAGTCACTGTGTGGTTGCTGGTAATCGAACTCAGGAACTCTGGAAGAGCAGTCAGTGCTCTTAATTGCTGAGCCATCTCTCCAGCCCTCACTCTTCTATTCTATTCACAGAGGCAGGGCTTCTTAATCAAATCTAGAGCTGGCCACTATGGATAGTCTCACTAGCCAGCTTGCTTTGGCTGTCTCTGCCTCCTGAGGCTGAGAGCACCATGCCCACCCAGGATTTTATATGGATTTTGGAGCTCACACTTGTGTTTGGCAGGCTCATCATCCACTGTGCCATCTTGCTGTCCCATAACAACACTTTGATCGAGAGAGCTGATATTGCAAAAGCATTCGTTCCTTTTACATGCTTTTTTTTAAACCTGACTTCTAATATCTCAGTTCCACTGTGGCCTCTCAATCATCCAATAGCAACGTGGATTTTTTTCCCACATGGTTTTCTGTGTCTCTCTTCTCATCTGTCAGAGGTGCCCATTTAAACTAATGCCTCGGTTCTGTCATCAATAGAGTAGAAGAGTTACAGACAGCTCAGAGTCTCTGATGAGGCAGGAGGCTATTTCACTCCTCCTAGCTGCCCTCAGGACACGAACCAGGCCTCATTAGAGGTGTGGGTGGCAACAGTTCAGGGAAGTTGGTTCTGACTGAACCAAGGCTGGCTAGAGGTCTCAAGTGTCACCCACAACAAATATCCATAGGGACGCTTGATGGAAAGAGGGAGAGAAAAAGGGAGGAGCCGTGGAAGAAAGGGTTGATGGGGAGAATGAGGGTATGAACATTTCTCTTTTGGTCCTTTCCAATTTCAAACCTGACATATTCTTACACAGTCTTTCGGAAGCTCCTGGTGCAGGGCTTAGATATCACACTTGCATGCAGGTCCTGATTCAGAAATTGGCTCTTAGTTCTGACTCATGGGCTCTGATGGGTACGGAGGTTGTTCCTCTAAGGGCATAGTGCAAAGGCCACTACTCTGAAGACTGAGGACTGAAGGCTGTACCCATTGCCCGGCAGGGGTCACCTAGCTAAATGCTGCAAGCAGGTGCTGGGCTCCCATCCCAGGAAGTCAGAAGTCAGACTTTCTTGAGAACAGAGTGTAAAGAGCTCAGACTGTCACCTCAGGGGCAAATGCTTCTGCTGTCAGAGATCTGTTGACCTTGGCAGGCAGCTGAGGGGAGCAGCTGAGGGGAGCAGCTGAGGAGAGCAGTCTTGTTTTTTAAAAACCTGAGGATTTGGAATCCAAATTTCCTTCAGTGTGATTTTTACTCACACTGTTCCTAATAACACTGGACTCGGTGCCATCTCAAACGTTTCAGGCCTTTGCCAGGCCTAGTGGTGCTGGCTCGTAATCCTAGCACTTACTTGGTGAACTGAAGTAGGTAGAATCTCAGTTTTGAAGCCAGCCTGGGCCACAGAGTGAAACTGAGTAAAAAAACAAAAAGGAGAAAAAAAAAAAGCCAAACAACCCAAATAACAAGCAAAATGTATCATTTTCAAATTTCTAGCATATGGGTGGAAAAAACTGTTTTCTCTTTCATGATGGGTTAGGATGTGGATACCCAGAGGATACCAAGACCATGATCCTTGAGCTCCACCCACACAGAGAAGCACATCAGGGCAGAAGTTGTTGGGGACTGTCATTATAACAGCTGTTGGCCCTGAGCGTTTGTGAGAAACTGTCTAATTCCTGCCACATTCCTCTGAAGACAGGCCTTTAGATCATTCCCACTTTACAGACTGAAAAATCGAGGCTTAAAAAGGAAACAGAATCTATACATTGACGTGCTAGAGGAGATGGCCTAGGATAGGTGTTCAGTGTTTGCCAGCAAGGATGCTGCTCGTCTCCATCACAGACGGCCACATTCATGGTGGCCTTCAAGGGATCTTCCCACTGGTCCACAAGGATGATGGAATGAGGGGTGAGGGGCAGAAGAGAAGCCTAGCTCACCACAGAATTAATTTTTGTAAAAAGGTGAACCCATTACCCCAACCTCCTGCCTCCCTGCCCTAGAAAGACTATCACAGGGGTCCAACTGCCTGGACTGCTACCTCGAACTCACCTGCAACTTTTGCTGGCCCCCATGCCAGTCTGCCTCCAGTTAGCAGTTTTAGGTTAAGCCACTGAAAGTCCCAGCTCTCCCAGGGAGCTGCTTCATAAAAGGGATGCCTATTCAACAACAAAGGGATGCCAGATCTGCCCCTAGGTCAAAGTCAGACCCAGAAGAGGAAGGAGTTGCTCCATTGAGCTTGAGAAGTGTCTGAAAGGCTAAGACTCCCACCAGGGCTGGGCTCTGTGTGTACACTCGGTTGTTTCCTGTACAAAATACAGAAGGGGATTTTCAGCACCAGGGGGAGCACCTACTGTAGGCTCACACAGAAACCGAACATCCTTAGTAGCCATGGTGTCTGACTTCACCACGGTGTCTGATTGGCTTCATCTGTTCCTTTTCCAGCTAGTTTTGACAACATAGATCTATGCTTGAAACTTAGAACATATCTGTAATGCCAGCTCTCAGGAAGTTGAGGCATGAGGGTCACGAGTTCCAGGTCAGCCTGAGCTGCGTAATAAGACTTTATCTCAAAAAAGCAAAACAAGAAGATAACTTATCGAGAGAAAGTATCCATGATACACCGATCCATGCTGACAATAATCTTCATGATTTGCTTTACATTACATTATTTATTTGTGTGTGTGTGTGTGTGTGTGCACATGCATGTGGAGAGAACACTTGATTCTCTTCTTTTGTGTGGGTTTTAGGGACTCAGACTGCTAGGCTTAATATCAAGTACTACTCTCAGATAACTATCTCACTGGCCCATGAATATTTCGAGGGGTGGCTTGTATTTCCATGTGACCCTCTGGCTGTTCCTTGTTACTTTGCTGTCTAGTCATTTGCTTAAGCCAGATGACAGCTTAAGACTCTTTCTCCCATCACTGGTAAGGAGGCAGGCAGCTCAGGTGCCAGGTGCTGGCCTTAGTTTCAGTTCTGCTCGGAACCACCTATGACCTGCTCCGGTCTGCTCCAAAACAGAAACCTTTGTACAAATGCTTATCGGCCCCTCCCAGCTCCAACCTTGGGAAGTGTCCGGGTTGCACAGGCACACTTAGCTCAGTGCTCCTTTAGCAGGCGCTGGGGGCTGATCAACAACTCCTGCTGGGTTGGGTGTCTTCTGGGTGTACAATGGTCTTTTGTCTTCCCCACTCAGAGCAGGAAGAGAGGACCAGGGAGGCAGTGGAGCAGTGGCGTCAGTGGCATTATGACGGCCTGTATCCTTCCTACCTCTACAACCGCCAAAACATCTGACCTCATCCCGAAGCCGCTGGGGAAGAGAAGCATGAGACATGCCTCTCACCTCTCCACAGACGGACCCACAAGGTGAAGCTCCCTCGCTGCCCTGGTCAACAGCTCCAGGAAACACACCCTTTGTTCTGATGCATTACAAATGCCTGGCTTTTGCTTCTTTATGGATGTTTGTTTTGCTTTTTGAGTGAGCAACCGCCTGTGGTTCTTCTGAGCATCAAATCTACACTCTGCACCCTTGCTTAGCCACCAGAAACAGAATTAGAATGCCCGTCTGATAGGACACTTTAAGGATCGAAGCGTAAAGATTTTAAGCTTGCTTATGGCCTATTAATAAATGTACTGAATCAACCTTGTGTATCATTGCCACAAAACTCCAAGGGAGCTGCTGTGTGCCCGAGTGTCATGCTAAGCCATGCTCTACCACCGAGCTACACCCAGCTCTAACTTTAAATATGGAAACTGTGGACAGGCAGACTGGAGAGACCACCTCCTCTCAAGCACCTGGTGCTCTGTCTTCTTCTTCTTCTTTTTTTTTTTTCTTATTTTTTTTTTTCTTTTTTTATCTATTTTGTTTCTTTTTTTTTTTTTTTTTTTTTTTTTTCCTTTATTTCTTTGGTGCTCTGTCTTCAAAACAGAGCTTTTTGTTTTGGGAGAAGCAACCTTGGAACACAAATGCCATCACAACAAAAGCCAAACCCATCTGTGCTTTCAAGTTTTTCTTCCTTAACTGTTTTATATTGAAACCACTGGTGCTTTTGGCTCCGTCCAATGCACCAGTGTTAGTTGTTAGCTGTCTGACTGCAGCAAACAGACCACTCCAGACCACACGGTTCCGGGGGTGGGGGGGAGGTTTATTCAGGAGACAGGGCAAAGGTGGGGGGAAGAAGATGGAAGAAGAGAAGTAGAGGCTGGCCATGAACACATGGAGAGAGAGGAAGAGAAGAGGGGGAGGGGACAGAGAAGCTAGAGGCAAAAGGGTAAGAGATAGAGATAGATAGATAGATAGATAGATAGATAGATAGATAGATAGATATTAAGAGTAAGAAAGTGAGGAGGGGGCAAGCAGCCCCTTTTATAGTGGACCAGGCCTACCTGGCTGTTGCTAGGTAACTGTGGAGGTGGAGTTTAGACAGAATACTAACACTACCCTCCCATGCCATGGGATAATCTAGTGTCACTGTTTCCATTCCTTCTTCAGTGAGGTGGTGCCATGTGTGCCCTAACTTCTACACTTTCAACCTGGAGACATCAGGGATTTGAAAACATTTACAGGGAAAGTCTTGAGGAAAGACAGTTGTGAGATATACACTATTACTGACATCACCTCACTGTCACCCATGACCTCACCAGGTCGGTCACCAGTGCACCCCGCCTGTACAGCTTGCATATTCCTACTTCACCCCATTGCTTCTGGGTGAAGCCCAACAGAAAAGCTGTTTGGGAGCCCATCTGTCATAAAGCAAATCTGGTCTATCGGCAAGAGCCCACTGGCATTCGATTTTGTGCTACTGGAAGGAGGTGCTCTGGGACAAACACCTCAAGGGGCTGTGTGCCTTAATGCCTTTCCTCTCTCTCTTGTTGATGACCATGAAACGAGTGCCACATATTCCTGCCAAAATGACAGGCCTCATGCAAAGCCACACAGCCAGTCAATCACAGATTGAAACCTCCAAACCAAGAAGGACCAGAACTCCATTCTATCAACTGCTCCTCCACAAGTATTGGTTACAGGAACGGGGAGCTGACGGGCGTTGTTCTGCATTGCCCTCTGGACGTGCCATGAGCTGGAAGTTGGCATGCTAACACTGGTAGAACTAGGAGCAAAAGCTTGGCAGGTACCTCACTGTTCTGTAGCTGCTTTTATTACTTTATTACCTGAGAGTGCTGGGGTGACATGGGAAACATGACATCTCAATGTCTGGAAGATAAAAATCTCATCAAAGTCAATCCCTGAGCCAAAGTGAAGAAAGCAATCAGGTTGAGCAGAGCAGATGTCAGAGATGGCCTTCTCTGATTTACTAGGTAAGGGACTCATTCACACAGATCCTGCCCGATTCCTGTCCCATCCCATCCCACAGGGACAGAGTAAGAGCATAGCAAGTTTTTTTTTTTTTTCACTTTTAATTCCTTAGGTTGTTCTCTTAGGGGAGGCTCCTTCACATTCCTGATCCACACCTAGACTAGAAATTCCAGAGACCCAATTTCATTCTTACCTTCTGGGCCACCAAACATCAGGGGCGGTGAACCTTTGGACTGGGGCTAACATGTAGGCAGAGATGCAAGCTTAGTTTGCTGTGAGCTCAGGGGCTGAGGTTAGGTTACACGTTATTGGGCTGGTGATCCAAGGGAGGTTGGATTGTGGTCACTTAAACTGTCCTGGTTGGCCAGGAACTAGAAGACAACACGGGCCTTGAGAACTTTACCCTTTGATGGGTAATTAGGAAGACAAGATGCTTTCCAAATTGACTACAGTTGTCTCATGGTATCTGAGGAAGACTGGGCCCCGGATATACTAATATTTAAAGTCTCTTACATAAACCATGTATGCAGCAGCATTTGCATATAACCCCCACCCACTTCCCTTGCGTGCTCCAGTTTATCTGTAGATTAAGTAAATGTAATATAATGTATGTGGTATATATTACTCTCAAATGACTGAGAACAATTACAAAAATGTCTGTAGTCAGTACAGATGTGATCTGTCTGAAATGTTTTTAATCTGTGGTTGTTGAGCTGGTGAATGCAAAACCCACACATACCTGAATTACATGCCCAGCTGGGCAACAGAAGAAAGACAAAACACGGCTCTCTCTACTTTCCAGGGAGGTAAGGGTCCTAATCTGGGTGACCCTGTCCATGCGGCCCACTTTCTTTCACACCTTCTGGTTGGCATCTCCTCCCACAGGCTAGTACACGGGGAGATGGTCATAGCTCGTTGCATTCTGAGCCATAGCCCACACATCCCCTGCCTGTTGTGTGTCTGAGGGAAGGAATGCTCACACCGAGTAGATGTCCAAAGATGAGGAAGGTTTGGGAGAACAGCCAGTTAAAAGTGAAGGAAACAAACCCTGAACAGACTGCCATTGCCTCTTCAACAGCTGCACTTGGCATTCTGGCTCTAGATAAAGGGTTCTGGCCTCGAGGGGCTGGGTAGGAATCCTTTCACCTCATGCACCCCCTGTCCTTAACAAGGGGCCCATTATACTTAGCTTTTTCAAGTTCAGCCTAGGATTCCTTCACTAAAAGCCAAGCACTGTCATTCCTAGTGAGAACGACGCCAAAGGTAACAAAACCAGGAATCTCAGTGACCAAATTTCATAGTCGAGCAGCAATAGATCAATCTGTACTTGAGGCTGGCCTGGTCAAGTGCGGCTTCAAGGCTCGCTTTGACCCTTCCATTCTTTTGTCACTACGCCCTCATTCTGAAGAGGTTGAGAGCAAATGTGTCAAAAATTCCTTGGTAATTTCTATTCCTAAGTCTCACATGTTTTATTTGTAAATACAGGGAGGTGGGGTTCAACTGGGAGGTAGACTGGCAAAGCACTTGCTCACCAAGTTCAAGGTCCTGGGCTCAATTTCCAGCACCACCCAACTAAGGCAGTGACTAAGGAAGCTGTGTGCTCCAGGGCGATTTTATTTACTCTGACTTTCTGAGAAGAGGCTGGTGATTTTCCTAAGACTCACAGTGAGTTGGCTGGTGTTTTCTCTATCCTTCTCCTGTGCTTCCCCGTCCGGTTGGGTTATTTAATTTCTAATTCATTTTCAAACAATAGTGTTCTAATGCTTTAGTAAGATCATCATAATTTGGGTTGGTGAGATGGTCAAAGAGTAAAGTTGCCTGGTGCCAAACCTGATACATAGGAGAGTTCGATCCCCAAGACTCATATGGTAGAAGCAGAGAACCAACTACTTCCAAGTTGTCCTCTGACCTCTCAAGCACATTAGCTATATCTATTTATTCTGTAACTGTTAAATATATCTATATATAGTATATATAGTATATATATAGTATATATATAGTATATATATATATATATATATATATATATATATATATATTATGAACTCACTCATTCAAAATAAAATATAAATAAAATATATGGCTAGTGCAGATTGTCTCTAGACTATCGGTTCTCAACCTCTGAGTTGTGAGCCCATTGGGGAAGAAGGTTGAATGACTTTCACAGGGGTTGCATATCAGATACTCTGCATATCAGTATTTACATTATGATCCATAACAGTGGCAGAATTACAATTATAAAGTAGCAACGAAAATAAACTTATGGCTGGAGGAGTCACCACAACGTGAGGATATAAGTCACAGCACTAGGGAAGCCGAGAGCCACTGCTGTGGACTACACACTGCAGTCTTCTCAGCCCTCCATGCTTAAAGCAAGCATGTGTATTCAGAATGCAGAAAGGTTTTTATAACTCATCCTAATGGCACAGACATTTGGATGGTCTACAGTATGACCAGATGCTCAGCAGTATTGGAGATAAGGCTTTAAACCATAGTGAGATGTCACCATACACTGAATAGCTGAGCTTAGGGAGGACTGACAAGGGGCTGGGGAGACCCCAACAGTTAAGATGCTTGCTGCTCTTTGAGGAGGTGAGCGAGGTTCCCAATACCCACATAGGGCAGCTCACCACAGCCTGTAACTCCAGCTCCTGGGGATCTGATGCCCTCTTCTGGCCTCTGTGATTACTTGCTCTCTCTCTCTCTCTCTCTCTCTCTCTCTCTCTCTCTCTCTCTCTCTCTCTCTTGCATATAAATTAAAATTTAAAAAGACTGACAATATGAGGTGTTGGCAAAGCCTTGGAGCAAATGAGAGAATTCTCATACGTTTACTAGATGGTGTGTAAGAGTAACCACTTTAGAGTAAGGCTGGCAACTTCTTATAAAGCTAACACATCTATTTATGATGCAACCTAGATATTCCATTTCTAGATTTTTTTTTTTTAGCACAAAGGAGCCCAAAGATATATGCACAGAAATACTTCTGAATAGATAACCATAGCAGCTTAAGTCAAAGCCCCAAAGCTGAAAAGATCTAACCAAAATGTCCATTAATGAGTGATTAAATAAACCAACGACAAGCACATCCATTCAATAGTATACTTAGTAATAATAAGGGCACATGTGGCCACATGGATGAATCTCACGATGCCATGCAAGTGAAAGACGCCCGACATCGAAGTGTGTTCTATGTGATGCCATTTATCTAAACTCTAGGAAAGACAAGTAGAGAATGATAGGAAATGGATTATTTTCTACTTTTGTCCTAATGGGGGCAGGGTCTAGGTTGGGCTTTTACTGGAAACTGGCTTTAGGCTAATGTCCTAGTGATTATGCTATCAATTTTTAAAATTTATGTTTTTTCAAATATTGGCAAATGTAGAATTTCAAATGTTCAAATCTTTGAACTCTCCACATTTCTGGTGTATTGTTGGGCCCCATTTTGGTCCTGGTTTGGGCCTTGTGGACAAACCCAAGCCTGGCTTGAGTTTTGAGATCTATTTCAGTCACTTCCAAAACTGGGGTAACTCAGCAAAACCTGTTCGGTCCTGCCTCTGCTAATGTAGAGCTTTGCCATTGGCCCTGTCAGTCACCCCATACCCTCTGTCATCCTTCCCCATTTCACCAAAATCCCCCTCCCTATGCTCCAAGTTTATATAAGCAAGAGGCTGATGCAATAAAGTTGAGTTCCTGCTTCAACAAGACTCCCGGCCTGGTGTGTTTTTTGGCCGTCAACACTCACTATCCTGCTCAGTCCCCTCGCCTGGACAATGTATCCAAGCCCTGCCACAGGTAGTGATAATGACTTTCATGGCAGATTATACATTTTGATGGCTATTAATGACACACTAAAGCAAAGGGATTTGTGCTCCTGCTTTTTGAAAAGATTTTTACTTATTTTATGTGTAGGAGTGCTTTGCCTGCATGTAACTGCATTATATAAGCCAGTGTGTGTGTGTGTGTGTTTGGGGGGGGAGGCTTTCCTTGGAACTGGAGTTATAGCTGATTGCTAGTTACCATGTGGGTGCTGGGAAGTGCACCCAGCTCTTCTGGAAGAACATGGACTGTTCCTAACTGCTGAGCCATTGCCCTGGCTCTCATGTGCCCACTCTAATAAATAAATGCCTTTGAACATTATTTATTTAACCAGCCCCAGTTTACTTTGCTAAAACCCCAGCTACCCTGAGGCTTCTAGAGTTTTAGCTTCTGTTGGGGACAATTTACCAGACATTCAGAAATTCCCTATTTTCTATTCCGCAAGATTGTTATCTAAAAGACTTCATCTTTCTTTTTCTTGTTTGGAAACAAGATTTAGTTTTTAGAAGTTATTTTTTTTTTCTAAATAGGAAAAAAAAAAAAAAACCCACATAAGAAAAACCTAAAACGGGGGGCTGGAAAGATAGCTCAGCTGCTAAGAGCACTGCTTGTTCTTCCAGAGGTCCTGAGTTCAATTCCCAGCAACCACATGGTGGCTCACAACCATTTGTAATGAGATCTGGTGCCCTCTTCTGGTGTGTCTGAAGACAGCTACAGTGTACTCATCATATATAAAATAAATTATATATATATATATATATAAAAGAAAAACCTAAAACAAAATATCCCGAAGATAGATTCATATCAGCCAGTTTCTGCTGATTGCTTACTCAGTTCTAAGTGCCCAATGATGAGATAGGGCTCTGATATTAAGTCAAGAAAAAGATAAATATATAGTGGATTTGTATGAAACTATTTAATGGTTGGTAAAAGCACTAAAAGGAAGGATTAAAAGATTAATCTCATTAATGAAGATTTTCAAGGCTCATGGGGAGTTCTCTCCACCCCTTCCTCACCCCTGAATATTCTGGGAAACCACACACAATGCACACAAATCCAACCTTCCAATATCCCCAAGAGTGGGAAGGGGTTCCACTGTGTTTCTAATTATTTAGGAATTAAAATGAAAAAACATAAAGGCATCCAAATTCAGGTCCTCAGAGCTCTGTAAGCATCTGAACATCTTATAGACAGTGAAGACCCAGCCATGCCCTGAGCAGATGAGAACACATTTCCCACACAGTGCAGGCAGCTCTGAGAACATTCTGCTGTTCCTGATCTGTGCTGACTTCAGGCACAACACTCTTTAGATTAGTTTCAAGAACCTTTGGTACTTACTAATAAACACTTCATGAGCAGAAACAAAGCTGGATGTCATGCGGGGCATGTGACTGTGTCTTTGGCTCTGGAAAGCCTCAACCATCTATCTCCCATAAGTACTTCCCACAGGATTACCCTCTTGACATGTTGTTTCAGACAAACCCAAACTAGCTGGAGTCCAGATGCCAGGGTAACGATCCTGCCGACTTATTGTACCCTTAGACAGCACCAGCATTCACATGGGTCAAATACTGTTTGAAAGGCAGTTTGTTCAGCTAGCCTAACCTAAATGTTTACTGGGGTTAACTATGTATGTTTTGACCTTTAGGATTCTTAACACACATAATAAGTATACCTGTAACCCTACCCAAAGTCCTTGGGATTCTGTCTGTACTGTTGGTTTCTGAGTCACGTTTTACAGCTTCTCAAGTTGTATATCTGCTTTTATTAGGAGCATCGAACTTTATTTTAAATAAACCCACACTAAAGGTGACGAGAGCTTAGGCATTTCTGAGCCCCACATGAATGTAGGAGAGAAACTTCCTTCTCTATATGAAGGGACTGAGTCACAAATTGGCTCGGTGACTTCATTTCAAAGAAAAGGATGAAATCACAGTACAACAGAAGGAAAGAATGTGGCATCCAATGTCAGCACATCCGGACTACACAAACAGCAGAGATATTCATCATCCAGAACCCGAGTGTTGGGATATTACACAGATATGCTGCCCTGGTTTCATTTCTACACAAGGACCAAGTATGGAAGTGGGGAGATAACCATGCCACATCGGCTCTTTTGTCTCTCAGTGTCCACATTAACACTCGAAGGAGACCCAGAAGCAAAGCTCTTGCTTTCAGATCTGGGGCAAACATCTGTGCGGCAGCTGTACGGCAGGCATCTGTAACGAGGAAAGGCCACAGTGCCCTGGTTCCCCATGTGCACATGAATGTTAAATATGGTGTCAGTCCAGCACACAGAGGAAAGTGAGTAGGCACTGTGATGACCAAGCACTTCCTTCTCATGGTGTCAATCAGGAAAAAGGAGCACGGAGCCAATCTCTTGCTTTTCAGAGCCACAGAAGTAAGGCTGGTTGGGAGATGTCTGAAGAGACTCATTTAAGGCTGTTCAGAAACTTGGCATGCTCTTCTCCTCGGGGCAACAGGGTTTCTCCTCCTATCTTTGGACCAGTCTTCTCCTAGAAAAAGGAGAGTGCACTAGTAAGAGATGGTTTATCTTTATTTTCTGGGGTCACCAACTTAATTATGAGTTAGAATGGAGTAGTACCCAGCTAGATAATGTCTACAATGTCCCCAAGGCCATCTGTTACAGCTTTGCCACCAAGTTGGTGCTCTCGGGAGGTAGTGGATGTAGTGGGAGTTCTTAAATCACTGGGGACGAGACCCTGAAGGAACAGGAGGACCCAGGGATCTTTTTTTTTCTGTATGAGATAAACAAACCTTTGTCATCTTCTCCTTCCAAAGGTCCAAAACCAGACCAACTAGGCACAAGCCAGAGAACTGTGAACCAAAGGAAACTTTCCCTCTTTGAAAGTTGATTTTTAAAAAGATTTATTTATTTTATGTATTCACCATTGCTCTCTTCAGACACACCAGAAGAGGGCACCAGACCCCATTGCAGATGGTTGTGAGCCACCATGTGGTTGTTGGGAATTGAACTCAGGACTTCTGGAAGAGCAGTCGGTGCTTTTAACCACTGAACCATGTCTCCAGCCCTTTTTAACATGATTATCTCAGGTAATTTTTGTTACAGTAATGAAAAACAGATTGCCATACGTACCTTTAGCATTCCATCCCGTTCCCACTTGTAGAGGCCACAGTTACTGAAACAGAAAAATGGTTTCACTCAATAGTAAAGAAATTAACAGCATGAAGACAATGGGGCCTGTGGGGTCACAGGGAAAAAGTTGTCCCTTCATTCAAGGAAGAGCTGCACCCATACCATCCACCTCATCTACAGCTATGCTCGAAGCTATAACGAACAAGCACTTCAATGGCTTGAGAAACAACAGCCTTCCATTGCTCAGTAACCTGGAGGCTTCAGAGATGAAACTTCAGGTGATGCTACAGGGCAGTGCATGTCCCAGTGGGGGCGCCATCTAGGCACTAACTTCTGTCTACTGGAGGACAATGTTCTAGGTCAAGAAATGAGACTAGACAAGGCAGAGAAGTACCACCGCCTGCTGAATAGAACTGGCTCCCTACCACGGGCTGTCCACACTGCTCGCCCTGACATGTGCACACCCTTCAGCTACCTCAAGGGTCTCAGGTAAGGGTTCCTACTTGAGGACTGTCAGGAGCTATAGGAAAGCTTGAGGGAGATGATCTCCCGCTCCAGGGACCACACGGGAAGTACCACGGAGACAGAGAAGCCCACGTGATGTTCATACCGGCAATGCTTATTTGGGAGCTTGTCCAGGGAGATAGTCCTGTTTCCACAAGGACATTTGAAAAACCTCTTCACACCGTCATGCCAGTGGAGGTTATGCTGTTCGCTGACGCAGGTCTCCAGGGGCTTGAAGTGGGTGTAGGAGCACTGCACAGAGGAACACAGACCACATGCCGGGTGAGGGGCTTTGAAGACAGAGGAGCTGCTCTCAAGGCCCTCCATCCTCTGCCACTGCTGGGACTTGACCACCTCATCTCTAATGATGCTTTTCTCTTCTGAGATGGGGTTCTGTAGCTAGCCTGGTCTTAAACTTGTGCTCATGTACAGCCTCTTATCACTACCTCCCAAATGCTGGGAGTGGAGGCACAAGTCACCACACCAGGCTCAAGTGGAGTTCTTGACTCTCTCTTATACAAATACCTATTTTCTAATGTCTGCCCTATTTAAGTAGAAGCATATAATAACATTCATCGACACTAGATGTTAGGAAAGGTAAGCTTGGTGGTGCAACCTCTATCCCAGTGTTTGGGAGGCTCACACAGAAGGGTTGCAAGCTCAAGGACAGCTTTGGCCACACAGTGAGTTTTAGGTCAGCCAGAGCTAATAATGAGATTCAAAATATTTTTCCCCCTTTAAAAAAATTTCTGGTCAAAGTCCCAGAGTTAGCAAACTCTGAACTATCAATATATCAGGATTTGTCAGAATTCAACAAACAGCAACAGGAGCAAGGTGGCCCTACTGGTCACACAGCAGAGTACCTGAACCTTGTCTATCTTGCACTATTTATTTTCAACTCTAAATGACATATTACAAGCTATGGCCTCACATCCCACAATTCCTCAGATCTTGCCAAGTTGCCCTTGAAGGGGAGCCCTGCCCACTCACCTTCCTGCATGTCACCACGCGGCACTTCACTTCTCGGGTGGCTCTCATCTTTTCTTCCATCTGTTCTTTTTTCACCAGTGGCTCAAAATAGGAATTCTGTAGCTCAGCCTCAGCCTGAGTGACAAAACACACAGAAGTAACTGCACCAAATCCAATATATGTTCAGAATAATGACTGCTGTGATTTACTCAATCATTATTAAAGCAGAGCTGAAGAGACAGGCAAAATGTCGGAAACCTACATAGAGGAAACCAACTGCAAGCCAAAGATCGTAATAGTTAAAAAACAAAAACACAGAAAACCAAAAACTTAAAATAGGGAATAAATGAAGATACAAACAGGCATTTGGTTTTTAAAAGAAGTTCAAATAAGAGCCGGTGCGATTCTCAACAGCGGCAGTAAGTTGAGTGCGCATGAGCAGCCAGCCAGTTCAGCACACCGTTCTAACAGACTCCAGGGGGAAGGCACACATAGTGACAGCCCCATAGGCTAGGTGCTGGTCACTCCAAATGCTCAGGGCACAAGAATGTCCCAAGCAATTAGAGCAGAAGGGATGGGGGCAGGGAGCTGTCTCTGAAGAGCCATGATACAGCTCTGGAGCTAGAGTCGTCACACAAAGTGAGTTCACACACACACACACACACACACACACACACACACACACACACCCTCTCTCAGTACCTCAAATCCTATACTATACAGGTACTTCACTTGTGTAAGACTGGATCCTCAGTCCCCCTAGAGCTCTGTTTTGAAGGTCACGGGCCTGACCCTTTGGGCGCTTACCTCCTTCAGGATGTCTGTGTGCTTGGACTTTGCTTTTAGAATTTTCTGAAATTCCTCTGACTCTAGGTAGGCAAGCTGCTCTCTCCTTTTTTTCCTGGCAGGCTCCAGCTCATCTGTAGAAGAACAACACAACACTACACTAGTTATTCCTGAGAAGACAGAGGTGTGTGTGTGTGTGTGTATGTATGTATAGATAGATAGATAGATAGATAGATAGATAGCGCAAGCTGGGGGGGGGAGAGCCAGTGTGCTTCATCCTTAACTCTCTCCCTGTCACTAGGCTCTTCAACCTTGATATCAGGACCCCAGCTTTAAGTGGCAAGGGTGACCTCAGTGTACAGAAAGCTGGGTATGATAGCCTACGATCCCATTATTAGCAAAGGTGAGGCAGGAGGATTGCCAAGTTTGAAGACATCCTTGGCTACAGAATGAGACTTTGTTCAAACATACAGCAACAAAAAATTAAGCAGAGATTAAGAAGCCTAGTCTGAGGTGGAATGTTTGACAAGAAGAGACACTCTTTTCTTCTGATTACAGTGACAGGAGAACAAAAAGTTGACTTACAAACCCATTTTAAATGACATTTAGCCATTCCCATGCTTCAAAAAGCAAAAACAGCAAATTCCTTTCAAAAACCTTATGTTACTATAAAAATGCATAAAGATTCAGAGAGCAATCCCTTTCCCACCTGCTCAGACTGCACATAATTCCATTCCAAGTTGTGTGATTATACGGGAGTGACTGGATGGACCGGGCAGGTGATACATGACTGTAACCCAGCCCTCAGGACTCTGGAGCAAGAAGACAGAGCTGTAGCGAGGCAGCCTGGACTATTTAGAGACCCAACACTTGATGTTGGAGGACTAGCTGTAATTAGAGCTCTCTAAACAGCATCTGCCCCCCACTATGACGACAAAGCCACAATACCTTCAGGAGACACCGTAGTGCTGTTCTCCACGCGCTCCTTCACTCCCTGCATGCCTCGGGCGTCCATTTGCTTCCTTACAATATTGTTTGGATCCCTTTTTGTAAGGATCTGGCCCTTTGCCCTTAATTTGGCAATAGCAGCCAACTAGAAACAAACAAACAAACAAACAAACAAACAAACATTGGGATACGACAGGCACCCAGTGTTCCACAGCCCTTGGTTCTCTAACAGAAACTGGGCTGTGAGATGGATAACCCAGTGGGGCCTGAGTTCTATCCTGGCCAGAGAGAACCCATTCCTGCAAGTTGTCTGCCCGCCACAGGTGTGGCGTGTGCATGTACACAGACAGACAAAAGACCGCACTAAAGTTGATGGGACAAAAGTCAGTCTATAAATGATGTTTCAGAGAAATACGCACTATGAAATGGCAGAAGTTTGTTCAGGGCCCTTTTGGAAATTGTTGGAAAGTCTATCCAAATCTAGGGCCAAAAGAATTCATTTAGCAACTTTTAAAATCAAATGTTCTAACAATACATTTCAGAGATATACTAATTTTGATACTTTCATGCTGAGGAAAAATAGGAGGGAAATATTAAATGTCTTTGCTTGCTGAAATTAAGCCATTATGTTTAATTTCCATATTTAAATCATCTGTAAGAGTAGAAAATTGAGCATATACCAAAACCACTGTAGACTATAATATAAAACAGCGTGAACTTGAGCCAAGGCACCAGACAGTGCTCGTTGGTGCTGTGTGCTGTGACGGAACATCCAGTGGACACAGTGCACATGTGGTAAGGTCAGAAGCAGGCCTGTCTCTTCATCAGCATGGGCCAGGATTACCACCAATAGCCTGACACCACTAACACTGCACTTACTTTGATTCTATTTAGTATGGGTTAACAGCTGCCCAATGACTCTTTCCTGGCCAGTAATATAGTTTTAAATATCATCTCCAAAGCCAAGCAATGAAAACAGAAGCCAGCAAAAATCATAAATAAATCAATCCTTAATTTTTTAAAAACTAGATTATGTGAGTGCTTGTATGCATGTGTATAAATTAACAGTGTCTTCTTCCCTCACCACTCTCATCTTTTTTAAATTTTATTTGTTTGTCTGTCTAGTGCCTGCTTGTCTGTATGTGTGCCATGTGTGTACAGGTGAAGGCTAGAGTTACATGCTATATGAGTTGCCTGATGCAGGTGCTAGGAACCTAGCTTGGGTCCTCTGCAAGACCACCCAATGCTTTAACCAGTGGCCAGTCTCTCCAGCCCCCACCTTATCTTTCCAGACAAGATCTTTCCCTGAGCCCAGGACTCACCACTTGGCCAGAATGGCTGGCTAACATAGATCCATTTGTCCTCCCCCACCCTCTTCCCACCCCCAGAGTCACATGCGGCCACCATGCCTGGCTTTTTACTTGCATGCTAGGGATCCAAACTCAGATCCTCAAGCACCGCTGGACACCCCAGTTACCTTTTTAGCTTCTGCTGCTGCACCCAGTTTTGGTCTTGGTGGTGGTAATTCATCAAAGAAGAGAACATCGTCTCCTTCTGAGATGCCTCTGCCCAGCTTAGGCATCCGTGGGGCTGTGGTTCCTTCTAACCTGGGGAACTCAGCCCCAGTTCGAGGAGACTGGGCAGCAGCCTGTCGAGAGGAAGATGGCACTGCTGGGCTCTGGACTTCACTTGCGCTTTGGAGGAATCTTAAAAGGAATACGAAGTAGCTAAATATGGGGTTGGGTACATGGCTCAGTGGGACATCATTCATCTGTCTAGCATGCCCTAGCCCCTAGGCTCCATGCCACAAACAAACCCCAACCTAAATAAACATAAATAAATATATACCCAAGGCTCAAAAGACTTAGACTTCAAAATAGTCCAGGAGACCTCAGATAAGCTAGAGAGAACAATTAGTTGTTGGTAAACAATTTCCTTTCTTGGCTAATAATTCAAATTTGCAACTAAGAACACCAGCTTTTGCCTGAGTATGTGGATGGTAACTGATGACTGTTTTACCAACTAACTCGGTAGGAGACGCTGTCACAACACACATCTAAAAGTGTACTGCAGAGGCACCTGTGTGTGATGGGCTTCACTGCATCTCCTTGCATCTCAGTTTATCCCACAGGAAGGGAATACACAAGGGATGCCTAGAAACCCTTCACAAGGGAGGAGGGACGAGAAGATGAAATGACGTGAGGTGAAATGACTACAGTTCCTCATAGGCATGTATGCAACTGTCAGAGAATTAAAAAAGCAAAACGAACAACCTAAGCTGGGTGGTGGTGGCATGTGCCTTTAAGCCCAACACCCAGGGGGCAGAAGCAGGCAGCTCTCTGAGTTAGAAGCCAGCCAGCCTGGTCCACAGAACAAGTTCCAGGATAGCTAAGGCTACACAGAGAAACCCTATCTTGAAAAACAAACAAAAAAACAAAAACAAAAAACAAAACAATCCCCCAACAACAACAAAAAACCCAAACCAACTAAACAAAAATCCTTAATAAAAATGGCACTGCAATCTACTTGTTGATTCTTTTACATAGATTTAACATATTAGAAAGAATTCAAGCCATGTGCTGTAGTACACGCCTAAAATTCCAGCACCTAGGAGTTGAGCAAGGAGGATTCTGAGTTCAGAGCCAACCTGGGCTACATTCGCAGCAAAGGCGTTGAGCAACCAATTCTGTCTTAGCCTCATTCATCAGTGTTAGAATTAGAGGCACGCCCCGTCCTGCCTGCCTCAGTGTTAGGATGAGAGGCACGCCCATCCTGCCTGACTCAGCACCAGCCTTCCTTCATTTCAATAATGCCCTAGCTATTCATTCTTTAAGGTAACCTCCATATGAGGTCCTTCTACACAGGCATGAAACACCCACAAAATCCTGATCAATTATAGCATGGACACAAAATCAGATATAAAGCTTCAGGAGATGCAAAAATGTACAAAATACTGTTAGTGAAGTAAAAGAATGTCGTATTATACAGTTGTTTACAACATCCACAAGACCATCCTTTACCTTCCCCAGAAGGATGCATAACCGATTCCTCCAGGATTGCCCTATTGCTTAAACTTCTAACTCTCCTGCTTGGACCTTCAAGACCTGGATTATAGGCAGGTGCTACCCTGCTCGACAGTTTCAAAAGATTACATTTATGTATGTATGTGTGCATGCATGCGTGCCTACCACAGTGTACATACAGGAGGCCAGAGGACAACTTGTGGGAGTTGGTTCTGTCCTTTCACTGTGCTGGCTTGGGGAAGAAACCCAGACTGTATAGTTTGGTAGCAGTCATGTTTACCCACTGAGCCGTCTTGCCAGCCCCATGCCCAACACCTTTGAAATAACAGAGTCTGTGGCTTCACTTCAGAACCCCTGCACCCACATTTCTCATTTTGCAGATAAACTATTGAGCTCAGAAAGCCTCTCCAGTCTCCTTCCTACTTTCCAGGGCCGCAGTAACTGATCTTGCCAACACCAGTAGGCTCTGGGAGCGGGAACGGTCATCAGAGGCAGGGAGCCGAGTGAGTCTGCCTCTTACCGTTTCTGTATTTCCTCTGATTTCCTCTTCCGAATTTCCAACATCTGTTGTTTCTGCTGCTTCAAGAGTGCCGATGCCGAGATGGACTGGATGGCAGGTTTGGGGCTCCCTAAAACACAGGCCGCACATTGAGGGTTTGAGAAAGGTCTGGGGAAGCATGAACACACACACCACAATCACATATGCTGACTGTACCCGAAGACTTGGCTCTGGCTAGATGTTTTTGTAAGTTTCTGGCTCCAAATGTGGGCAGGGCCATCAATTCCCTGAACTCCTCAGAGCAAGACAAGCTCTTCTGGGGAATTCCTGAAACACAAAGACATTAATTTTAGAGGATTCAAAATGTAAATGGTTTGATATCACATGAGATCACTTTTTAAAACCTAGAGTCATAACTTAGTAACCTGTTAGTGAATAAGATAAACAAAGAAAAAGAAAAAAAAAGAAAAAAAACTTAAAAAAAAAAAAAGATTTAAGATTTATTTATTTTATGAGTGCACTGTAGCTGTCTTCAGACACATCAGAAGAGGGCATCAGATCCCATTACAGATGGCTGTGAGCCACCATGTGGTGGGTGAAAATTGAACTCAGGACCTCTGGAAACGTAGTTAGTGCTCTTAACCACTGAGCCATCTCTCCAGCCAATGCAGAATGTTTAACTTAAAGGTCAGACTAGTAAGACAGCAAGGTCATCAGACACTAAGCCCCTAAGAATTGTGGGACCCATGGACATGCCATTTCTAGAAGATGAATAAGAGGTCATGCAGGAGTTCCTGGTCACTCTTAGGACCAAAGGTAAGGGTGGACTGGCACTGTCTAACCTAGGCCTATTTTAACAAAAGGTAACTGATAAGATCAGCCGGGAATCTGGTATTAACGCTGAATACTGAGAGGCTGACCCAGTAAGATCAAGCTGAAGATTTTTCTTACTGCTCGATCGGTCACCAAGCTCTCTCCTTTAGCCTACACCACACAGTCCACTAAACTCAGGTGATGTGTGCCACTCATCACTGAAGACTATGAGCAAGCCATAACCATTCTCAGTCCCAGATACTGTATCACTAGAGCCAGAGGATGGGCAAGGAGAGAATTACCCAGCTTTTGCTTTGTTTCCTGGATGATTGCGTTTGTGCCCCTCACAACCAGATTGGTCAGCGTGGTTTGAACCTTTTTCTTAGGAGCGATGGCTGCTGCCCTGTAACGACAAGAGCCAAAGCAGAAAGTGACTGAGCTACAGTGCTTTCCAAAACAGAATACGAGGATTCCCAACGCATCTGTTACCAACGGTCCGAGTCTCTCAAGCCCCGCGCATGCACGCAGGCCTTGCCAGCCCCAGCTTGGTAGCCCAGGAGTTCTGGTTTATACACTCAATCACAGATGAAGAGAGCCTACAGATTCACTTGAGGCTTTGCCAAAGGGCCAGAGACATCAAAAAATACACCAACACTATAATACAGAAGCCTAAGAATTTGTCTTAAAATAATTAATGACTGTTAACATTTAGTATGTTACAATTATAGGTCCTTCTAAAATGTTATTAAAAGCTGGGCAGAGCAGCATACACGTTATCCCAGGACTAGGGAGATGGAGGGAGGAGAAATTCAAGGCCAGGCTTGAGTGTACATTCAGTTCAAGCTAGCCTGGGCTACATGAAATCTTGTCTCAAAAAAAAAAGAAAAAAACCACAATGTTCTTAGAAATATGATTAACATTTACCCATATGGAATATGGTAAATAACCGTATAATGGATATTCTATAGTTACTAAAAATAATGACTAAAGAGTCATTACTTAATATACAGTAGAAGTCTTTTTGCCTAATTCCATAAGGTCAGAAAATCCTTTATACATGTTCCTTTATACATATTCTGACCTGTAATATGCTCAGATGCCATCCTTATGGTAAGACGACAAGGCCACACATCACCCTTAGACAGTCTAGAATCATGGTGGAGGGACCATGCTGCAGAACACGATGTGAGCCACATCACACGAGTTCATGAAGTCACGTGGTTTCTAAGAGGGCTGCAAACTCCCTCTATAACAACAACAGTAACAACAACAAAACAACAAGAGTAACAATAGTGACTCAAGAAAGTCACCACTGTTGTTTTGACACAGGAACTTATGTGCCCTGGCCTGGCCTGGTCTGGAATGTCGCCACAGCTGGCTCGGACTCCCGAGTCTGCTGTCTTCACCTCTTGCTTGTTTTCCTCACTTAAAACAAGGTTTTATTTATTGAATCTTTTATGTGTATATGCATGTGTCTGAGAGTAGGTTTGTGCACACTGACCGGAGGGGCCACAAAAGAGCATCAGACCTCCTGAAGCTGGAGTTACAGCAGTGGAGCCACCTGACATGGGCACTGACAAACTCAGGTCCTCTGGTGAACAGTGCGCACTTAGCTGCTGAGCCATCTCTCCAGACTGTTGTCTCCATTTGGGACAGGGTCTCCCTAGACAGCTCAGGCCGTCTATGGACTCATGTTCTTTCTGTCTCATTCTCCCACGAGCTGGGATTGCAGGTAGGAGATATCACATCTGGCTAACTGTAAAGCATGGGCTCTATGTTCAGATCACACGACTCCTGCCCGTTCAATGTCTCCCTAGGAATAGAAGATGTCCTTGGCCACTCTGGCTTCAGCTATGAAGAAGGAAGCTCATGTAAGCACCCTAGGACAGTTACAGAACAGCCCACCATCAACTTCCTCCTAAGAGAGAAGCAAAATCCTTTCCCAAGAGCAGCCCCAGGAAATGCCTTACATGGATGCTGCAAAGGATTCAGAAGAAACTCCACCGTAGTAGAAACCATCTTGACACAGGCGCTCCTTCAGGCTGGTGCTTTTGCGGAACTTCTTGGGAATCCGTCCCCCGGAGAAAGTGGACTGCAGATCGGAGCGCTTTGCGCTAAGCTTCTTGTACTGGGCCTGGATGTGATACTGGCAGTATTCACAGTCATGCTGCAGGGAGAAGCACCCAATGAGGGCCTGGTCAGCGGTGACACCCATCTCTCCTGGGCTCACACCACTATGTGCTTGCTGCATCCCTATGACCTCCAGTGATCCCATTTGCTCATGGCCACCTTAAGTCCGTCCCTCATGATTGGCTGCTCATAGGCAAATACTAAAGGACTGGACACCCACCAAGTTGACTGTCTGTGTACATGGCTCTCCATTCTTCTTCTTGGCTTTACAGGTTCCCAGGTCCATAGCTTCTCCCATAATTAAGACTTTTTGAGGATGATCAATAGATAAGCACACCTGTGAGAGAGAGCTTATGTAAGTGCTGAGGGTCTTTATCCTAAGAACGGCGGAGGTATGTCTGCAGCTGGCTTTAGAAGGCATCTCTGAAGCCAGTGCGCTATACAGCTGCAGACTAGGCAATGCAGAAGAGTCAATCTTGGCTCCCTTTTTTCTTTCTTTTTTTTTTTTTTTTTGTTTTTTTTTGTTTTTTTTTTAGACAGGGTTTCTCTGTGTAGCCCTGGCTGTCCTGGAACTCACTCTGTAGACCAGGCTGGCCTCAAACTCAGAAATCTGCCTGCCTCTGCCTCCCAAGTGCTGGGATTAAAGGTGTGCGCCACCACCGCCCTTGGCTCCCTTTTTTGTAACCATTGGCTGTTGGAATTCTGACTGTCTAGGCTGGTCAAACACTCAGCCTCGGGCAATAGATGCAGCCCTGTTTTCCCAGCGTTTCTTACAGCACACAATGGTCATGTGACTAAGGCTTGGCAAATTAGCCTGAAACAGGAATTGATAGGGAAGTTCTTGATTTCCTACTAAAAAGAGAGAGGCTGGCTCACCTTCATCCCACTGCTGCCAGTGGTGATAAGAGGCAGGGGGGCAGTCTCGATGACCTTGGCTGACTCAGTCCTGCTCCCTGCTGCCAATTCTCAGGCAGGCCTACTTACCAAGTATACAGACTGAGATAAGACCTGTCCTCAACTGCCTGGGCTCTGTCCTTGCTTCCAGAATAGGGCATCCTGTCACTACTTGGAAGTCACAGGGCCCAGTGGTTGCTAGGTAACAGAATCCAGATCAGAATGCTTTCAAATCCCCCAGCTAGCCTCAGTGCAAACCTGGCCACAGGTAAGCCTCCATCTACACTGGACCGTTCTCCCGAGTCTAGAGGGATGAGCCCACAGAGCAGCTGATCTGAGGCAGAGTTGTTCTGCCTAACTGCATTCACACCCTGGTAGCTCAGTCAGTGCAAGACCTCCCTCCAGATCTAGGAATTTCAGCAGAAAATATCAATCTGTTCAGAGCCTCTCAACCTAAGATCAATAACCAATGAGGGAGTAGATTCTCCTCCCAGGGCAGGGAGATACAGTATTCTGCTTCACAGTGATTTGGTGTCATTTAGTGACCAAGAGGGAAAGGCAGAAACTCACTGTGGTGCTTTGACTAAAATTGTCCCATAGGTTCATATATTTGAATATTTGGTACCCGGTTGGCTGGAAATATTTGGAGAATTAGGTGTGACCTTGTTGGAAGAGGAATATCACTGGGGGTGGGCTTCCAGGTTTCGAAAGTCCACAACCGGGCCTAGTATCTCTCTCTCTGCCTCAGATTTATGGATCAGGATGTAAGCTCTTAGCTACCACTATAGTGCCATGCCTGCCTGTCTGCTGCCATGCTCCCCACCGCGATCATCACGGACCCAACCTCTGAAACTGTAAGGCTTTCTTTTATAAGTTGTGGTGGTCACGGTGTCTCTTCACAGGGATAAAACAGTAAATAAGACACTCACAGAGATATGGCCTCACAGACATCACTAAGTTGCCTGTTTCTAGTCTTTTGTTTTTATGAGGGAGGAGAGGCCAGGGTCTTGCTGTATACTAGAGGATAGCCCAAATTCATCACATAGCCCAGACTGGCCCAAAACTGGTGACTTCCCCCATACTTATCATAATACTAGCCTGGACTTAGAAGAAAACTGGGATGGCAAGATGGCTCAGTGGGTAAAGGCACTTGCTAACAACCCTGAGTTCAACTCTAGGAACCCACATGGTGGAAGGTGAGAACCCATTCTGCAAGTTGTCCTCTGGTCTCCACATGTATACTGATACCTATGTTCCCACCTCCAGCCCAAGTCAACTAATACAGCAGTAAGTTAAAAGAGAAAACAGGAAGAAAGAAAAGGAAAAACAGTTGGGAACGGTAACTTATACCTATAACCTAGAACTTGGGAGGCAGAGATAGGAGGCCTGCTGCTCGTCCAAGGCCAGCACAGGTTACAGACAGACAGACAGACAGACGCAAATGCACACAAACACACAAGCACACACAAGATCTGACCTTGGAGCCCAGACTGGCCTTGAAGTAATGGCAATCCTCTGGCCTTTGCCTTTGGACCACTGGGATTACAGGTGTGAACTACCATGCCCATCTAAATCCCACTGTTTGTTTAAAAGAAACTGTATAGAAGGTTTTTGTTGTTGTTGTTGTGTTGTTATGAATGATCAAATACACAGCCAACCAACAAATGAAGACTTTTGCTGTTTCTACTGGAAACAAAGCTCTTGTTGAGACAGAGCAGAAAAACTATCCACTGCAATTTACACTGGTCAGCAACTCACTAGGAAGCAAAGGTAACACAAAACTCTGATGCAGACTGGGAGCATGAAGATTCGCTTCGACTCCAAGTGCCAGCTAGGACCATAAAATTCACTCACATTGCATCACACTGATCTCTGGATACAACCATGGACATTTGTGAAGGGACCCAAGGAGACCCGAGTGGGAGCGTTCAGTAAAGTTGAGCTGGCGAGACGGCCCAGCAGGTACAAATGCTCGAAGCTGCAGTCCTGAGTTCAATCCCCAGACCCACAAAGGTAGGGAAGTGATTCCATAAAGTTGTTCTCTCACCTCCACACGTGAGCCGTGTCACTGTGTGTGTGTTCTCTCAGATAACAAATAAAATAGCAGTGATAATGAGAGTTCAGTAAACTCTGAGACCTGGGACGCTAACTCAAAACCGTTTACGATAAGTAGAGTCACAGAATATTGGCAGGCAATGAGCCAACAAAGGAAGAGCAAGAATAATGGGGGGAGAATCAGGTAAAGGTCAGAGAAAGATTAACACAGATGTTTATCAAAAAGTAACTGTAGAAATCACCAGCAAAGCAGTCCAAGCTGAGTTCAGGTCTCACCTCCGACGAGCCATCTTTGGGCTTCATGGGATTTGCATTGAGCAGACCTATGACGGTCCCTTGCTCTGTCTTCCAGAGATCTTTGTGAACGTCTCCAAACAAGAACAAGGACACACACTGAGTCAGGTCACGAAGGTCGTTCAGTTTCCAGATGCTAAACGTTTTCCCCTGGAGTGAATAGAGTTCCTTTCAGTCACGTTTGAACCCTGGCTTACAGTACCTCTATGTAATGGTTCAGGTGTCTTATGGTGGAAAAATATCTGAATATAATTCACCTAAAATAAATGGTTGTCAGAGTGCTTTCAAATTATAAATTAATTCTTTGGGCTTTAGTGTTTATTACCTGCCTCAGAAGGCAGGGAGGCCACAAGGAAACTTAGGAGAGGGTAACTTAGCAGGTAGCCCGCACTGTGTCACAGTACATGAGTCAGTGTCACAGGTACACAGGAAGTGTGCGACAACTTCCCACTACCACCCTAGTACGAGACAAGAAGCAGAACTAGCGTTATCATTTATAGCCTGATCATAGGACTAGATAGCAGGGACTAAGTAGTAAGAGCTATCTCAGTATACACTTACTGACTTGGCCATTGATCTCAGCCCCTTATGCTCACAGGGATCTCTGGGATTTGTGGATTCAGCCTGATTACTCAGCCTTCTCCACAGAAGAGATGACAGTATCTCAGGGACCAACACAGGTGTCCCCTGAACAGTGAGAACTGAAATGCAGTCAGAATGGCTGGACGATACACGGCTCCACTGTCTCTACGCTGAGCGTTCTTTGCAGACAGTACCCTTGAACACCAACCCAAAGACACGCGCCCACTAGAAGTTATTTCAAAAGAAGGGCTGACAGGCGCCAGATGAAGACCCGGGGACCCCTTTAGCCTGGGCAGGCCCAGCTCAGGAAATCAGTAAAGCAGCTTACACTGTTAGCACTCTGTGGAGTGACCTTCCTCAGTATAACCCCAAATGTCACCCAGTCCGTTTCTTCCAGGTTCTCAGTTGCCATCTTGTCCTTGATCTGAGAGAGTCTGATCAGTTTCCGGCCTGTCATCTTCCTGTTCATTTCTGTGGAGGAGACTCGAGGTCGCCTGGGTCAAGAAGCCGGTAATTGCTAGGTCATTATTCTGGTAACAGACTATGTGGAACCTTACCAGGTGGTTAGGGAAACATTACAGAAAGCAACCTTTCCAGTGTTTCGGGGTACTTCTATGTAATCTAGACAGCATATTTATTTATTTTTAGTTAGTTTTGGTTTCTTGGGACAGGATCTCACTGTGTAGCCCAGACTGGCCTGGAACTCATAATCTTCCTGCCTCAGTAAACATTTTTTTCCCCTTCAAGTAGATTAAAAAATAATTTTAAAGTGAGGATTACTTTTCCCTGGACATAGATTTACCTACAGAGAGTTTGTGATCCTTTGTAGTCTCATTACCACTACACGAAGGTATTGCTACTCTGTATCTCTTTTTGCTTTCGAGACTGTGGTTAATGTTGACGCTCAGGCTGGCCACGGAGTTAAGCAGGCTAGCCTTACTTCCCAACCCTTTTCCCTCAGCTTTCTGCATGTGGGAATTAAAGACTGTATATATTTAAAGACTCTATATACTTCAGTTGTACATATTTAAAAATTGTCTAGGATCCTAACTCTGTACACAATATAGACTAAACTGTACCTATACAAACCTGGGAAGTTTTATAATGAAATCTGTATCACTATGTAGACCAGGCTGGCCTTGAACTCACAAAGCTTCTCCTGCTTCTGGGTCCAGATTGCTGGGATTAAAGGTGTGCACCACCATTAGCATTGTGTAGACAAACCTTCCTTAAACAGTACACACTACAGTGCACAGAGTTAAGACAGTGCTGCTTGCTGCACTGCTAAGCTCCCTCAAGTCAAGAGTTGCTGCTGTGTAGACCACACACACACACACACACACACGGCCTCTAGAAGATCCACCTTCTGATAGGAGTAAGAGCCATCTTGCAGGACAGATAAAGGGGTCACAAAGGGATGTTACAGTTACTGACCTGAGGCGTAGGCCTGAGAAGGCTTCCATAGATACCTGAGGAACCTGTGGGGGCCGTTCCCCAGAATTCCCAGGGGCTGCCGTGCTTTGATTTCTAGTCATCCCACAGCGTTTGTTTGCAGGAACAGTTTGAGGAGAGGGTGCGCCTGTCAACCTTGAAGGGGAGCTTTTGGGCTCAAGAAAACTGGAAGTAACCTGTAGTGGTTGTGAGGGTGTATTTGTCCTTGAAGATGACTCTAGAAAATTAGCATAAGAAGTGGAGACAGAATGACTGAGAGGCAAAAGACCTGTTATGGTATTTTTTTGCAATCAACACATAGGATATTTTTTTGTTGCTATTTTGAGACTGGGTCTCACTCTGTAACTCAAGCTGGCCTAGAATGTAGGTTCCTTCAAATGCTAGACGTAAAAGTGTGTACAACAGGCCCCAGGTAATCAGATCCTGCCAGAGAAGAAGACCACTTGGTGATAATCATCCGGGTCTCTACAACGCTGTCCAGTAGAACTTTGTGTAGCAATGGCTGGGCAGCTCATAAATGCTTGTGACTCAGGTCCCCAGGGATCCCACCCCTCTGTAAGCATCTGCACACACAAGCTCACTTGCCTGTAACCCTCTCTTACAAACCACACACACACACACACACACACACACACACACACACACACACACGAATGATATATTTTCAACAGAGCTGAGCAGTGAGACCCAGCCAGGCCTTGAGTACCACACCTGCAGGAGTCTTTGGCATCCGAGCCATCCGCTTGGCTCTGGGTAAAGCAGGGACATCAAGTTCTGCAGAAAAGCACGCTGACTCTTGAATTCTCCGGATTTTCTTCTCCTTTATCGGGGGCTGCAGAGAGGGACCTTCGTGATTGAAAAATGAAAGAAATTAGCAATGCTACGGTTTTGGCCGGAGCTGGGTGGAAATATTAATGCTATTGTTTCTTGGTAACAAAAATGCATTACTGCTACAATTACAGTCACATTACCAGGTGGTTCCGGCAAAGGGGATCTACTCGGAGGCTGTTTGATTGACGCAGCTTTTAGCTGCTCCTGTAAGGATTTCATTTGCTCTTGCAACTTCTTTAATTCATCTACAAAAGAAAAGTATATTAGGAATCAGATCAGATGGCATGCTGTACCCGCCAAAACACTGGCGGTATTTCTGCTATCTCCACCCAAGACCTTGAGATTCATAATACAATCCTATAGTAACTGTTATACTTCAGAGAGGTTCTTTAAACCCTTTTTATCCTTAGCAATCAAGCCTTTTGACAGTTGAGCTAGCCATGAGCCATGACTAGTGGGGTAAACCTGCAATTCCAGCACTCAGGAGGCTGAGGGGGACAGAGAGGGAGATGAGATTAGCCTAAGCTGTATAAAACCCTGTGTCAGAAAGACAAAAACCCCAAACAAAATCCCCAAAGAGGAATTCGTACGAATGTGTTACAAACGACAAGCATCGTAAGTTGAAATACGATAACTAGTACAATCAGTGCTGGCTTCTGTGTTAGATATGAGAAGGGGCCAGGACTAACAGAGGGGGCAAGCTTCAAAGCGGCAGTTCAGGAACGTTCAACCAGACTGTGTGGCAGCTTTGTAGCCTTGTCTCTGGCCCCCAAGTACATAAATCCTAAAGTATAGATTTTGAAAGAAGCACAGTGTTAGAGCCATTTTGTGGAAGATCGAGTCGAGCTGGCTGACAAGGATGAAAGGAGGACCCCGAACGCTGCAATGCTGACTTTAAATGCCCCATCCACCCCCTCTTCAAGGTCAGCCATGTGTGTGCATGCACACAAAGGGCTTTTCGGTCAGTATTCCTTGATGGCTCCTGCCTATTTTTTTTTTTTTGAAGCGGGGTCTCTCATTGAGTTCATGGATTCTGCCAGGTTGGCTCTGAGCCCCAGGGACCTATGTGTCCCCAACTTCTCATATTGAGGTTCTAGACTTGGGTCCATCTTACTAAGTCATCTATCCTTTTTGCAAAATAAACCCATTGGTCACCACCCTTGTACCTGCAGTTATTTTAATGAAAACTGTCAAACTTGGGGTCACCCACTGTCTCACTGAGTAAACTGGAGAAAGCAAGCCATCACGAGTGGGGTTACCTTGCAACTCCTGATTGGTTTTCTCTCGCCTGGGAGCAGGAGCAGGGGAGACGCTGTTTTCAGCCTGCGATGTAGGAACTTCATCATCTGTTAAGTCCTCCACATCGCCAAAGAGAGCGGCCAAGCCTTCCTCCTGGTTTCCGGTCCTTCCCTCTTCTCCACTGTCAGCTTCTTCGGTGTAAGATTCACCGTCACCGTCAGCGTCAAAAAGTTCATCAAATTCATCAGGGTCGCCGTCTTCCAGGGACAAGGTCTTATTCTCTGCTGAACTACAAGGCAAGGCTGCCTCGTTCTCCTCCAGCAGAGATGTCAGTAGACACAAGTCGTCTTCCTCCACTAGGAGAAATGGGATTGTAAGTCTTCCCCAGGCAGAGTGTCAGAGACAAGCACACCACGCTTAGTCAACACTGACAGGGCAACTGAGAGGAGACTCCAGATCTGCCACTCTGCCTGCTGCTCTTGACCTACTTTCCTGCCTGAGTGTTTCTCAGAAGACACTGAGGAGAGTGAAGAGCATGCAAGGCCAGGCACTAGGCTCCATCTTTTTCCTGGCACTGCTTTAATGTGCTATCTTCCTATGACACCAAGTTTCATGAGATTTGACCAGTAAGGAATTGAAAAAAGCTTAAATATAGATATAGACTTTGCCTACTATTTCACTTTTTGTTATTTTATTTATTTATTTATTTATTTACGTTCTTAAGAGTCAGGGTTTCTCTGTGTTAGCTTTGGCTGACCTGGAACTCAATCTGTAGACCAAGCTGGCCTCAAACTCAGAGATCCTCCTGCCTCTGCCTCCCTAATCCTGGGATTAAAGGCAGGTTCCACACAGCCTAGCCAATTGTTACTTTTAAATGGAGAAAGACATAAAAATATTCACCACCCAGAATTAGCTATCATTAACATTTCTGTCAGATTTGCTTCTATTTGACCTTTAATCATGAATTAACATTTTATTTCACAGATAATTTCATGTTAAAGATAAAATTAACCCAAATCAGAACATATAGTTGTTTCTTTCTTTCTTTTTTTTTTTTTTTTGAGCCAATCTCACTTAGCCCAGTACTATGTAGCCGAACTCTGAGATTTACTTGCTTCTGACCACCAAGTGTTGAGATTAAAGGGCAAAGCAATCATACCCAACACAGTGTTATTAATTCCAATGTCTGTCTTTACTTTTCTTGAAAATAAACCAGGTCAAAAAGTAATACAGTTTCTGGCAATGAGTTCAACTACGTAACCAAAAAGAACAACAACCCTCCCGCCCCTCCCAGTCCAGTCCACTGGTTCAGGGCCTGGAGAACCAGCACAAATGGTTGCTCCAAATGGGCTTTGCTCATCAGAGCAGTATTTTTTCACTGGGATTTTTCTTTGCACAAATCCCTGAAAAAACAAGCACAATTCCAAAGAAAGGACCACCAGAATTTAAAACAGATCTAGACTAAAACCATTTCAAAAGATTTCCACATGCAAAGTAACCCTGAAGTCAGACACTCAGTTTAATCCCTTGGTCTGACAGTTGGGCAGTCGTTACTAAGCAGTCCTGGCCCCCAGCTATTTCGTGGTAGAATGAAGGACAAAATGGCAGTTTTCCTAAAACCAAAGAGGAATCCATAAAACTAGGCCTTACCGTCCATGTTGTCATGAGAATGGCTGAGATGAGCAGGGGTAAAGGAGGACCAGGTAGGCGGCCCAGGAGATACACAACGGAGATTCTTGGCTGCATAAAAATCAGTATTAGAGAAGTCACTCTTGACTCTTCTCACAAGGCACATCCAACAAACCCACATCCCAGCAAGTCTGTGACGCTAACCTTAGGATTCACCCACACCTGGCACTTCTCATCTCCTTTGCCATTGCCAACAGCTCAGAAGCATCCCCTCCTCGCGCATCAGCAGAGCTCCTCTACCTGGCTTCAAACTGGTTAGAGACCAAGCAACAGTGCAGTGTAGGGTATGAGGTGGACTACAGACTCAGTGTGAACAAGAACTATTCAGGCTGGGGTAAGATTTAGGGTTATTACTCTGTTTTGTTATGATGCATCTGAGGTCTACTTTATCCACTGAAGCGTGAGATACATAGCTCTACCCTGAGTTAGGATTTTACTTCCACACTAGATAGTGGAGCATAGAGGACCAGAACAATTAAGATAGATCATGTTGAAGTTGGGTGTGGTATCAAATGCCTTTATTTGCAGTACTGAGGGAGGTGGAAGCAGGAACCCTGGCCATTCTGTCAAACAGTGAACTATGAGAGAGGCTGGGGGTGGGGGGCAGGGCAGAAGGCCTTTAACCTCAAGTATAGTTTGTTCCCTGGATCGTTCTTGGACTTGATTTCCAGGCTCCTGCGACAAACATTTGCATTCAACTTATAAGACACGTTTGCTCTTGTTGGATGTAGGAACATGGCTATAGAACCCAATCTGGTGAAAGGGCAGGCTGAAGGCTGTCTACCGTGTACCCCGAATCTGGATATGCCCTTCTGCCTTGCTTTATTGTTTGCTCAGATATAAACTATACAGTGTGTGCCCGGCAAGTGTGCTTAAACTGTTCTGGAAACGGGTTGCTCTATTAATATTTAGTATGTTCTTGCTGTACACTTATTTACATGTCTTCCTAAACTCAGACTAATTGCTTGAACCACTGCTTTGCTATATTTGTGTACACAAGCACACCGAAACTAAAGTGAAGTTGTTAAAGGCACACACCACCATCACCCTGCTAAATATGGTACTGTTTTCTTCACTCACCCAGTAACAGTCATTGTTATCTGCTGGAGCATTTCCAATTGGAAGCTTCTGAGAGTTAGGAGCAAACGCTCTGGGCTCATTCCTACCAGTATCTTACCCTAGTTCCTAAATCAAACCAGTATACCCTTCTGGTCCTGACATCCAGGGACATCCTGAAAGTACAACAGCTCAAACCTACAAACATTGCATACATGTTCCACTTTTCTCCAACCTCACAGCTAACAAACCTAATTAAGTCACCATTAGCTTTAAGCCATTCTTTGCTTTTACTTTGGTTCCCCCCACAACCATCCCTCTTGCCCCACGGGATCTCCCGGTGTAACTCTGGCTGGCCCCAAAACTACAGAGCTCACCTTGACTCTCTGCCTCCCAAATGCTGCCACCACCCCCAGCCATTATGTCAGTGATATTTAGGTCCATAAATCAAGCCATGGAGTTCTTTTCAGCTGAAACATTCTGACACTTTCCAACTATCCTCAGAACACCACTCACAAAGCCCGTAAATCAATGGTCCTTCTTCTTTGTTTCTATTTTCTCATCTTTTCTGTGTTTACGTCTTCCTGCTAGATTAGCTTGCTTTCAGCCTCTTGAACTGCTTCCGGGCTCACACACTTTGTCTAGAAAGCTCTTCTGGAGTTCTTTTTCATATCCAATTAGGTAATTTCTGAGCCTTTCTAGTCGGCCATACCCTGAAGGTCCCCTCTAGAACCCCCTCTGCTCTAGTAACTGCACATTTGTCCACTACTGTGTGCTTGTTATCTGGATCCTCTGGGAGTTCAAACGTCGGAAGGGTAGGGCAGATACTACGTGTCTCACTAGGAGCCCCGTACAAGGCATACATAATAGGGGTGAGGGAGGAGTCAGTGAGCCGGCGAGCATTTTAAAAAGCTCGTTAGGCAGGCAACTCTAACTGCATTCAGTGGGTTATTTAAACAAAATAAAAAAGACATGAAAGTAGCAGGGTACATACGGTGAAGAAGGGGTTCAGAGAAAAGGAAGGCGGTTAAGAGAGGAACGGTGCTCAATACAACTAAAATTGTCATATTTACATGTGCATGCATGAAACTGTCAGAAATTTTCTTTTAAAAAACAGAAATAAAAGGGCGCTTCTAAAAAATAAAACAAATCAAAACAGGCTCCTTAAGCACCTGAGCCCAGTCTTCCAGGCCCCGGCGCCTTGCCCTTTACAGCCTCGGCCGAAGGTCGTCTGCTCCGCCCGATCCAGATCTCGGCGCTTCTCACCCTCAGAGGTTCGCGCCTTTCTCCCTCAGATCCCAGTCCCTGCGTGGATGCCCAGAGTCCCCGACACACGCAAAGCCCACGATGCTCACCTAAGACCGAATCCTCTTCCCGGTCCACACCGGATCCCGCCAAAAATTAAAACTGGACTCCGCCCATCTCTGACGTCGACGTGTTCGTCTGTGAAGGACGCTCTGATTGGCAACACCGGAACTCTCGGACCACACAGACTCTTGGCAGGCGGGAAGCACCGCCTCTCAGTGGAGCAACCTGATTGGTGTAGGCTATCAGACGCCTTCTTTGTTAAGGGCAAAGAACTTCCGGTTGGTGAAGCTCTGATTCCCATAACTAAAATAGAGGGTCTGGCGCCCTCTAGCGCTGAGGAGTTCAAGCATTCTTACCCACTCCTGAGCTCCAGGCCATCCAAGTGGAGAGTAAGGACTAAAGAAGCCTCAACTTCTACCAATGGACACCCACTGCTGTCCTCACAGGTTTCCCTGATGTAAATAAGTAAACCTACAGAGTGAGTTCCAGGACAGCCAGGGCTACACAGAGAAACCCTGTCTTGAAAAAGAAAGAAAGAAAGAAAGAGAGAGAGAGAGAGAGAGAGAGAGAGAGAGAGAGAGAGAGAGAGAGAGAGAGACAGAGAAAGAGAGACAGAAAGAAAAAAAAAAGAACATCCGAACCAGTTTTGCTGATTCCTTGTCCAGTTTAGATATTATGATTTAAATTAAATATAGAGAGACGAAAGTTTCTACTTTTTACTCTGTCTGACAGGAACTAACATTTCTTCAGATTTTGTTTCTCCACCTGTAAACGAGGAAAAGGCTAGATGATATTTTTGGATTCAGAAACCAATATTCATAGAATAGTGCAGATTCGGGGAACTAGATTATGTCAGAGTTGAGAATAATTCATCAGATCATTCTTTAGTAAAAACCTTATTTACAAGTGTTTATACATAGTACTAAAACCACTTTCCTTTTTTTCATTTCTTTCTTTCTTTTCTTTCCTTCTTCTTCTTTTTTTTTTTTTTCAAGACAGAGTTTCTCTGTGTAGCCCTGGCTGTCCTGGAACTCACTCTGTAGACCAGGCTGGCCTCGAACTCAGAAATCCACCTGTCTCTGCCTCCCAAGTGCTGGAACTAAAGGTGTGCGCCACCACTGCCCGGTCCTTAAACCATTTTCCAAATGCAGAATATTTAGCCTTCATAATTCCAAAGACTTCCACGCACAGGTTTGTTGATGCTTGAGACAGGAGCTCTCCATGTAGCTCTGGCCTTGAACTTTCTATGTAGATCAGGTGAGCCTTGAACTCACAGACTCTGCTTCCCACGTGGTGGGATTAGAGTGCCTGCCTGGATTATTTTAAAACAGTATGTAACAGGACGTGGAGTGTCCTGGGATTCCTCCTCCCTCCTTTCCCTCTCTTCTTTTTCCTTTGTGCTATTGATTGGATTCAGCAGTTCATGGATGCTAAGCAAGCCCTGTGCCACAGAGCTATATTCACACCTCTGGCCTAAAATTCTTGAAACCTTTTGCCTTAGCTTCCAGAGTGCTTCAGTCACCACACCCAGTTCCAAAAGACAGTATTTAGGGACTGAATTCATCCACTAACTGATTTTAGATAAGACAGCATTGGTGTCTCTATCTCTCCACTGTGTTTACATTCATTTTTGAGTAAGACCAGCTTCAAGATGACTAGACAGCACAGAATCCTGACGCCATGTACATGGTTTTTTTCTTGTACTATGGGTATTAATGCTCCATTTATGAACTCCATCTCATTGTTATTAAAGCCCGTGCTTCTAGCCCAGGTTTAGGAGTAATTCTAGTGTGAACATTTTAGTGACAGAGAGACTTCAATAATTAGATGGACCAGCTCTTGTTGGTATTCTCATGTTTTCTTCCCCGTGACTTTCCAGGTAACCGGTGCTTCCCATGGGATCCCAGGAATAGGAAACAGTATCAACCTAAGTGCTCAAGCAATGGATACGGAGAGCCAAGCAGTTTATATTAATTGGTTTAGTGGCAATTTTGAGGAAAGAGGGGGTAGTGATTTGGGGGGAAAATTCAGAATCAAATGCATGTGGGATATTGAGGAGAGAGGAAAAGGGCACAGGAAAGTCAAATGGAGGCTAGCTGATCCATTTCTGATGTATGCAACTAGTCGTTTCTTGAGGTGATGCACTTTAGCAGGGAACATGGGAAGTCAAGTTTAAGAGACACGATAGAGTCCATTTGGTTTTAGAATGACATCTGTGTATGTTAGACTTTTCGCTTCTGTGACAACGTCAGGCAGGAAGGATTACAAGAAGAAATTAGAGGGCTGGGGAGATGGCTCAGCAGTTAAGAGCACTGGCTGCTCTTCCAGAGGTCCTGAGTTCAATTCCCAGCAACCACATGTTGGCTTACCACCATCTGTAATGAGATCAATGCCCTCTTCTGGTGTCTGAAGACAGCTAAAGTATACTCATACATAAAGTAATCTTTTTTTTTTTTTTAAAGAAGAAATTAGATATCTTGATTGCAAACATCAAACCAGAAATACCTGAGGCGACATAAGGTTGGAGGGATTTTGGCTCTATTGCTCCTAGACCTAGGTGAGGCAGAGGGGTACAGTTGATAAGGGCAACCATGGTGGAAGGTATGGTGGACAAGGCACAGCATGGTGGAAAGGTGTAGTGTGGTTGAGCAGGCTGCTCATTTCATGGCAGCCTGGAAGCAGGATGACAGGAAGGCCAAGAACAAAGTTTACCATTCCTGCTCTCAGTGACCCACTTCTCCAACCAGGCCCCACTTTCCACTTCTGAGTAGTCTTTTGTTTTTTTGAGACAAGGTATCGCTGTGCAGGCTTGGCTGTTCTGGAATGTTCTCTGTAGACTAGGCTGGTTTTGAACTCCAAGATCCACCTGCTTCTGCCTCCCAAATGCTAAGATTAAAGGTGTGTGCCACCACCACACTGTAGCTGTCTTTGGCTACTCTGTGGGCTCTTCTTTCTTCTGCCCTTCTCCGCCCTTTTTTCTTCCACCCTTTCAACCCACCAATACTAGATAAAGGGAAAAAAAAGGATAGAGAAGGAAAGAGATCCCTGGATAAAGTCAGGGGTCAGAAATGGGGTGACATTACCATTAGACTACTTCCTGCTGATTAGGGGCAGCCTAGTTCCTTGGGGCAAGTTTGATCTTTGCCATCAGGATATCTAATTTCTTCTTGTTGTCCTTCCTTCTTAGCACATGGCTAATTAACAAACTGTGATCAACATCAACTAACAACCCACCAGGTTTCTCGCATTTACATACCCTCCAAAAAGTCCCCAGAATTCCAAACATCACAAAATCCAAGAAACCATCTGCTGCTGGCAAAATCACATCCCAACCACAGTGTGAGGCAAACCATAGTCAGCTGCCGTCACAGCTGAAGCAGTCCCGTATTCCAACACCAAGACATATTCTTAAGATATTTTTGTGGCTTTTAAAGAAGCCAAAATTCCAAAATTGTCAGTACACCATCCGGCTTCCAGTAGTGTATTCAAACCTGGGGTCCACAGTGGATGAATTTATATGATCTGAAAGCTCCTCTTCTGAACATTGCTTCTCCTGGAGGCCAGGCCTTCAGTACAGAAAGCTTTTGAGGCAGATACTTCATATTTAAAGCATAACACTAAAAGAATGATGAAGGGCCCAGGAGCAGCTTGCTCCTCTTCATTCTGAGGCTCTGAGGAAAGGCCACCTCACTCTCTTTAGGAGAAGAACTGAGACTCACACATCAGCCTTAAACTATTAGAGGGTTTTTTTTACTTTGTTTTTGCTTTGATTTGCTGTGTTGCTCTGGCTGGCTTTGAACTCCTGATAGTCCTTCTGCCTCAGCCTCCCAAGTGGGTGGTATTAGAAACTGCACCATAGCCAGGCAGTGGTGGCGCACGCCTTTAATCCCAGCACTTGGGAGGCAGAGGCAGGTAGATTTCTGAGTTGGAGGCCAGCTTGGTCTGCAGAATGAGTTCCAGGACAGCCAGGGCTACACAGAGAAACCCTATCTCAAAAAACAAACAAACAAACAAACAACAAAAAAAGAAACTGCACCATATAGTGGTTCTTAATTTTTTTGGGGGGAGGGTAGTTAGTGCTGGAGGGGGTAGGTACTCACAGATCTCTTGAGAAAATAATCTAGTGGGTTTTTTCTCCCTTCTAGAAAAATGTGTACTGTTTATATGTGTTTCAGTGGTTTGTACACTTTCTGGAAACTAGTCTAGATGCCTCTTAAATTAAGAGCTTCTGATATTGGATGTGGTGGCAACACACACTTTAATCTCAGTACTCGGGAGGCAGAAACACGTGGATCTCTGTGGGTTCAAGGCTAGCCTGGTCTACAGAGTGAGTTTTGGGAGCCTCTGGTGCATAAGGTCAGAAACTGGGGAGAGGAGGAGCCGAGGATCAAAATAGCCAGAGCAGGAAGGGCAATGAACTGTCTTCATCCCAAAGCCCTCACCCCTTATGTGACCCCACTTTCATCAAGTGTTAGCTGACTGCATCTGTGTGGGTTTGCTTCTTTCTGGGCATGCCATTCTGTACCGTTTGTCTATTTCATTGCCGATACTCTAGTGTTCATTGTAGTTTTCCAGTGTCTTGAGAGCATTTGGAAAACATGTACATATATGTTTATCTACACGCATACAGACACACCAATAAACAACACAACTTAATAACAAAACAATAGCAACAAGCAGAAACTTAACAAAGACTTTGACTTCATTATTCAATACTGCACTGGTTATCTCAGGTCTTTTATAATAAAACCTTCCCATTTAAAATTTAGATGTTATTTGGTTGATATCCACAAAATAGCTTGCCAGAATTTTGATTGGAATTAAAAGTTAGAACTGACATCTTGAAATTTTTATAAGTAAAGAATGCGTTTTGAAAATTCCATGCCTGAATAAGTCTGGTTTATCCTCCATTAATCTGTCTTGTTCACACCCTTTCCTGCTGATTGATCTTTCCAACTACCCTTCCTCTGACGGTCATATCTTAATAAATCCCGCTGAGTTTCACTAGGGTTGCCTGCATGAGCAGAGGGGAGTTCTTAGTAATGTGTGGACAACTTACCAGTGTTACGCTAAGACTGACTCCTGTTGCTCTGGCAACACATTAACTGTCAATAGTTCAAGGATGGGTAGGACACTGAGAACACTTCCCTCATCCATGAGGGAATGTTCATGGGAGTCCTGTCTTATGTAGGATTGTGCAGGTATCCACACTTGCTGCATCCATGGGTGCAGAGGTCAGAATATCATCACACCCTCTCCATCTGATTTCCTCTTGAGATATTCCCTGTGTCTTGGATTGGGGAATACAGATCTGGGTGTTCAACAATCACTCACTATTAGCTATTTATTAAAAATATAAGAAGAGAAATGAAAATAGGAAGGTGGAATTCAACTATATCAGAATAAAAGAAGTCTGCCTGGCCAAAGAAATAATCAACAATCATTAGGACCAACTACAGTAGAAAGTATTTGCAAAGAAAACTGTGTGTGTGTGTGTGAGTGTGTGTGTGTGTGTGTACACGAAGTGGTTAATGTACAAAATATCAGCCACCATAAATGGAATAAAACCCAACAAACCAAGTAATGCAATTTTAGAATGGTCAAAGAACGACTTATAAGTGGCCAAGAGGCATATAGAAGGCTCAAGATAAGTGATCACTGGGAAAACACAAAGCCAAATGACACAATATATTATTTCACCTGTTAAGATAGCCATTATTACCAGAAAAAGGAAGGAAGGAAGGAAGGAAGGAAGGAAGGAAGGAAGGAAGGAAGGAAGGACAGATAGACAGCTGAATGGACAGACAGCAAATGTTAATAAGGGTGAGAGGCTGGTAAGTTGCTATCATGCTTGCCCTGTAAGCCTGGCAACCAGGGGGCTTTGCTCAGAGAGTTGCTCAGATAGTCGCTAACTTGACTGTCAGTGTGACTGGTGTTGCAACGTGTCCTGGAAATTAGTACCTCTCTCCTTAGTTTCTGGAGAGGGAAGGGTTGACACTAAACATGGGCGGTACTACTTGGCAGGTGGGGGCCCAGTGGAACCAGGCATTTCTCTCTCTTGTTCCCTGGCCTCCCATGGTGTGAGCTGCCCAGTTCCACCACAGACTCTCCACCAGGAAGGACTAGAACCTTTGACACACTGAGCCATAGGAGACCTTTGAACCCTTTGACCCACTGAGGCATAAGAGACTTTTCTTCCTTTTCCATTTTCGGTCAGATATTTTGTCACAGCAGCAAAAATCTGATTAACACATGCAGATAACCATGCTATTAAAACGTGGGTGATGACTGTTCAGACAGGAAAGTAACATGCATAAGCTAGGCGTGGTGGTACATGCCTTTAGTTCTAGAGCTCAGGAAGGAGGCAGGTGGTTCTCTGTGAGTTTGAAGCCAGCCTGGTTCACAAAATGAGTTCCAGGACAGCCAGGGCTACACAGTGCAACCCTGTCTAGAAAAACCAAGATAAACAAAACAAAACAAAACAAAAAAAAAAGAAAGAAAGAAAGAAAGAAAAGAAAACATGCACAAAACTCCTATGAATTGTAGCATGCGGACTGGTAACATGCAGCAAGGCCTTAGAGCAGATAGTAGATTAAATAAATCAGATAACACACAGAGGGTTTACAAGTTGTTTACTAACTGGTGATATAGCCTTAATATACAAATGATTACAGTCACTATTCTGTACAGGTCACTACAGTTTATTCCTCTTGAGACTTCGAACCTTTGACCAGCATCTCCCCCTTCCTACACCTTCCCCCATCCTGCTAACCACTATTCAGCTCTCAGCATCTACGAGCTGTTTCTCGTCCACATGTAAGTGAGATCATGTGCTATCTATGACTGGCTTATTTCACTTGACATGATGTCCTCCGGGACCATCTATGTCATCAAGTGATATAATCCCCTCTTTTTTTTCAAGGCTGGACATCACTTATCTGTGTATGCATTTTCCTTACCCACTCACAGGGAATGGACACCTAGGTCGCATTGTATCCGAGCTGCCGTGGGAGATGCGGGGCATAGATCTCTCTCCAACGGTCTTAATCTGAACTTGCCTTCGTTTGTAATCCTCTTCATGATCAAACAAATACTTTGGTCATAGTCTTATTAAGACCATTTGAGTTTTCACTTCACAGTTTGAATTTATCAGATAATTATACTTGAACAAAGTAAAAGGATTTCCCCAGTAACGTCATTGTGAAATGGTTTGGTTTCCTCCTGTATCTGGGATACTACAGAAACCTACTTTATCCAGTACAAAATAGTAAAGAAATTTATACTAGAAACAATAAGAAAAGAAAAAATTTCATTGTAATTTTAGAAATGTCATTAGCAAACATTGTCCCCAGGGTCTGAGGGGGGTCTAATCTAACCACTGATGAATAGTACAGTGTTCTACTGTCTTGGAAGGGGTGACTGTTCAGGTATGAAGATAACTGTCATATGAATACTATGTTCCATTGAGATGAATGAACTATTTTGATTTCTGATTTTATTTAAATACACATCTGTATGTATTTAACCAGAGGTCCTATGGTAAACACAAAACAATTTTCTTAAATGTTTTAGGACTCAATGCTGTTTACTTTTGGACTTGTTTAGTTCTTGCTAACTTTTTTTTTAAACACAAAATATGGCAAATCCCCATTTATCCTGTGTAGACCGAGCTGGCAATCTCCTGCCTCGGTCTCCCATGTGCTGGAATTGCAGGTGTGCTTTGCACCATCAAGCCTGGCTCTGTTTGCCTTCTTCTCAGGAATCTCATTCAAACATGCACTGGCCCGCTAGTAAAAGGATCTGCTCCTACTTATCAGAACATCTCAGTATTAGGCGTATACTTAAGTCTAGTGAGCTTAATACAGAATATACACACTACAGTGCTGCTGGTCTTTTATGAGCAGTGGAACAGACATGTCACAAAAGTTTACTTTGTAATAACTGATGTCTGTAAGCTGCTACTTCATCTGCGCAGAAAATAGCTGTTCTTTTAAAAATTAAACTATGTACTGTACTAGCCTATTCCTCTCCAGTACAAAGAGAGACTGAAGGTCATGTCACACTGAACAGCTGTAGGGAAATACTCCAGTCCCGAGCTATATTCCCAGCTTTCATCTGTCCTGGTATCAACAGATACCACAGTGTTCAGTCAGAAAGAGCCACATGTAACTTCTACATAATTCCACACGGAACAACAAGATGCCTGCTGGGTGAAGATTTACCCAGAAAAACACTGCAGGCCATGTTTCCCAAACATTTTAATTTCCAGCCTCTTATAGGTTCTCACACGTTAGTCATTTCATGAGCTTGGTCATATGGTGTCCCCATCCTAACTGGCTGCTCTCAGCAACTCTCATGAGCAGAACATAAAGAACACTGGCTCTCTTATTGGAAGGGTGCTAATTAGATTCTTCTTTGTGACTTCCTGTTGGTCCAGAAGATGCTCTCCTTAGGAGGGGTACATTTTCTTTCTCCAGACATAAGGATAGTGTGGCAAAAATATTTGTGTGACAATAAATCAGACAGAAGTACAAGTGTTGGAGGAGAAATCTGGAGTTTACCAACAGCTTTGGGGAGTGGAGAGAACACTCAAATGATGCAGTCCATCACATGGATCTGAAGTGTGTCAATGTCTGGCAGGACCTCCCCACACTTGGGGCACGAGTGAATCGGAATACTGCGAGGCTGCTGCCCATGTTGCCAGCTCATGTCCTCAGCTCCTGGGAGGAAACAAGAAGTGACATGTGCTGCCAGTCAGCTCTGTCTCAGGAGCACGTCAGCCTGGACTTAGTAATGGCTAGTTAATGTGTGCATCTGTGAAACTTAAAAATCAGACTCACGTGGGCTAGAAAAGTACTTGGGTCACTAATGGAAACCATCACTGTGAATACAGAGAAATCTAAACTAGCGTTTGTTCCTTAAATTGCATCTCAAGCTCAAGGTCTGTGAAAGCATAGTTCCACTTCTAGGGACAGGACGAGGCATGGTCTATTGAGACTTGTGAAATGCACAAGAGAGTAAGACATAGATGAGGATGTAAACCAGGGAACGATGAGAGAAGCTGGGGAGGGTTCTTGGAAGGACATGCTTCTCTCAGAAGCAGACAGCAATCTCTTTATTCAGTTGATGGAGAACCCTCCAGGACTCTAAAGTACTGCTCTGTGTTGGGTATCCATGAGGTGGGGAGGCCAGGTGGAGATGAGGCAGGTACAGCCTCAGGCCCTAGGGGTCCCACAGGATTGAGGGCCCTTGGTGCTGCAGCCAGGCCCTGTTCTGTCAGGTAGGAAGCACCTTTCCAGGGGCTCCTGTACTGATCTCAGGTATAGCACTATTACAGGGCAGGAAGGCTGTGGACCTTTGGAAGGTAGCAGTAGGTCACTGCAAGTGTATTGGGGCTCAGAGGTACCCTGATGCTGGCCTCTGACCTGCTGTGATGTCAGCAGCCTCCTCTTTCTACATGTTTGCACTGTCATGATGCTCTTTACAAAACATATTTGAAATGCATCCCAATTCTAAATAGATCTTCTGATCAATAAATATTCCATTAATGCTGACAAGGGCTTCTGCTTCCAGGGCATCTCTGTGACCTGACCTGTACCAAACAAACATTTGGCTCTTTAGTCTTAGCCGAATAGTTGGCTCAGCTCCTGAAGTGTCTTTTTTTTTTTTTTTTTTTTTGTGTATGACAAAGAAAATGTCCTTTAACATTTGTTTGCTTCAAAGTACATTACTTACATTTATGATATGCAAGGCTAATAGATGGCTTGTGGCAAGCAAATTTAAGACATTTTTATTGATTTTTTTTTTTTTTTTTTGGTTTTTCGAGACAGTGTTTTCTCTGTGTAGCCCTGGCTGTCCTGGAACTCACTCTGTAGACCAGGCTGGCCTCGAACTCAGAAATCCGCCTGCCTCTGCCTCCCAAGTGCTGGGATTAAAGGCATGTGCCACCACTGCCCGGCTTATTGATTCATTTGTAATACTGAGGCTTATACTAGGGCCTTAGGCATGTTAAGCAAGCATGTTACCATGGAAGCAAGAAGTTTGTGTGGGGGTGGGGGAGTGGTATAGACGTTTGTATGCACGTGTGTGTGTGTGTGGACATGCTCACCTGTGTATACACATGTGGAGGCCACAGGTTGACTTGTAGTTATCGTTCTATGTCATTTTTTGAGACAGGCTAGCCTTCCCCTACTGATGATGAAAATGCCCCTGGTCAGTATTATATCTGGCCATGGGCTCTGTCCTTTGCATGCTCCAAGGATGCATATGTTTGTTTGGATTTATTTTGTGATTTTAATCAATATATACTCATATATGTAAAAGATTATTATTTTATTCATGTGTGCTACGTGTATTTTTTATTCAGGTGCTTGCAGAAACCAGAAGGAGGAGTCAGATCCCCTAGAGCTGTAGTTACAGGCAGATGTGAGCTGCCTATGCAGGTGCTGGGAACTGAACTTGGTCCTCTGGAAGACCAACGAGTTGTCATCTCTCTTGCTCCTTTATCAATGCATACTAATTATCAAAATAGTGGGTTTCATTGTGATACATTCATATATGTATACTAATCTTTGATTGATTGATTTTTTAAAATTTATTTATTGGGATAGACTAGCCCAGGCTGGCCTGGATTTCTCAGTCTTCCAGTCTCAGCCTCTCACATACAAGGATTACAGGCACGAGTCGAGTCACAACACTTGGCTGCTAAACGTATTTTTAACTTGCTTTCCTATAAAAAGACTTTGCTGGGGGACGTGGGGAGGGAGGGACAGACAGGAAATACAAAATGACATGCAGAGACCTACTTTCACTGTGGATGTGGTGTGACTGTCTCTCCTGTAATGATGGATGATAACCTACCTACTAAAATGTGAGTTAAAATAAGCCCTCCCCTTGTCTTATCAGAGCAACAGAAACCAAAGCAGGACAGACTGTGAGGGGCCCACGGGCTGGTCCAGTACTTGGGGACCTTTTTTATATCTGTGAAGTTTAAGATGACATCTTGTTATAGCAGAACACTGCCATTAACATTTTTCCTATCTATGTTAGCTCTTTGAAATTTTTTTGTATAAAAAATCAAGAATAATAATTCCCTTTTGATAACTTAGTATAAATTACAAAACATTGTTACCCATGTACTGATACCACCACATAATAAAATCTAGCACTAAGCATTTCTTCAGACCTGGACTTGTCTAGCATTTCATGAGGATCTGGGTTTAATTTCTAGCATCACAAACAAAATAAAGTGAAGCAAGCCCCCCCAGTGAAGACAAACAGAGGTCCAGGGTGAGTTGATAAGGGTGATTCGGATCAGCTAACAGTGACGTGATACCTGGCTGGTGGAGAGTCTGGGCTGAATGAAATGAGAGGCTATCAGAGCTGGAATTCTGGGGAAACAAATGGTATTGACTGGTTTGATTTGGGAGCCATTCTCTACAATGTAACCTGAAATCCTAACTCATAGGTGACTCACCTCTTTGAAACATGTAAGCCTGCTGGTCAGAGTCACTGGTTCTTGCCCCATGCCTGCACTGCATTTCCATCAGGGACTGCCTGCTGGGATCAAAAGCAAGACACCTGTGATGTTCTATAGACCAGCAACAGGACACCTGGCAAGCAGCCAACAGAAGGGTGAGCTTGGGAAGCTTGAGAAACTAGTGAAAAACACAAGGCTGAACTTCCTAAGGAAACTGACCCTGACTGAGTATACAGCGCAGGGCTGAGTGCTTGCCTAGCATGCACAAAGCACTGAACCCTCAGTACCAATCAACAAAGTAACCACCCAGAACACAAGACTAACTGGGTTTTTAGCTTCTACTAGTACCAGGACAGAATGTGATAAAGACACCAAGTTGGGCTGTATAAAATCAGCAAATAACCCAACTCTACTTTTTTCTTTTTTTCTTTTCTTTCTTTCTTCCTTCTTTTAAGATCTATTTATTATGTATACAGTGTTTTGCCTGCATATTCACCTGCCAGAAAAGGGCACCAGATCTTGCTAGGAACTGAACTCAGGACCTCTGGAAGAGCAGCCAGTGCTCTTAACCTCTGAGTCATCTCTTCAGCCCCCTGCCCATCCCCACTTTTAATGACAGTTTGTGTGTGTGTGTGTGTGTGTGTGTGTGTGTGTGTGTGTGTGTGTGTAGCCTTGGCTGTCGGGAACTTGGTTTGGAGACCAGGCAGACTCAGATGTCCACCTGTCTCTGACCCTTGAGTGCTGGGATCAAGGACCTGTACCACCACTGCCCAGCTACCAAACTCTTTATTGATAGCAATGTGGGTCAGAGAAAGTGGCGAGACATTTCTGGATCAAGACATTACAGAGCAATTAAATAGAACAGATTATTTCATAGGCTAAGAGAAAATACCCCTCATTTCTAAAAAAAATAATAATGAATTAAATCTGCATCAGAGTTCACAATCATATGATATAAATTAAATTGCAGAACAATATCTATAATGATCATTTTGTAACTTAAACACAGAAAAAAAATTAGTATTATCTTCCTTAAAAAGCACCATCTTGGGAGCTGGAGAGATGGCTCAGCAGTTGAGACTACTTATACCCTAACAGAGGACCTAAGTGTGCTTCCCAGCACCCACACATGACGTGTTCGTGACAGTCTGTGACTCCAGTTCAGGGGATTGCACATCCTCTTTTGACTTCTGCTGGCACGAGGTATGCATGTGGCATACATACAGACATGCAGGCAAAACACACATAAATAAATCCAAAAAATTGGTTAAAAATATAATGCAGGGATTTGTATACATATCAATATGTAAAATTATAATGCAGATGGATGGCTATTTACCAAATTCCTGTTTTGACAAAGTAGGGGGGCAGGGGTGTACTGAAGGGTGGCAAATAGAGACCAGCTTTGGCCATGACTCCTTTTAGACCTTTGATAAAAAGGACTTGGGGCTGGTACGATGGCTGAGCTGGGAACGGCATTTCCTGACAAACCTGCACTCACTCCTTGGGACCCACATGGTAGAAGAGAACTGACTCCTGCAAGTTGTCCTCTGATCTCCACACACAAAATCATGGCAGGCATCCATATCCCACACATAAGTAAATGTAATCACAGTTGTTTAAAGAAAATTAAAAAAAAAATACTTGAAGCAAATGAAACAGTTAATTTAGAATGGCATATATAATACTTCTGTTATTTTATTTTTTATTTAAAATATTTTAAGACCTCTCCCAATAATTTTTAGCCAGACATATGGCATATGTCTGTAGTCCCAAGTAGCACTCCAGAGACTGAGGCAGGGGGACAAGGTTGAGGCCTGCATGCAGTAGCACTTTCTAGACCAGTCTGAGTTAAAGGATATAACCAGTTTCAAAACAAACAAACAAACAAACAAACAAACAAACAAAGTAAAAATAAAATTTTAAAGTTGGAATTTGGTAAGTATTTTTTAAGACAGCTAATGTAAAGCCAGGTAAGATACTGGAACACAGAATGTTATTTTCACACAGTGTGCTAAGGACACAGTCTGTACACCTTCCCTCTGCAGCGCTGGCCTGTGTAAGGACATAGTCTGCACACCGTCCCTCCACAGTGCTGGCCTGTGTAAGGACACAGTCTGTACACTGTCCCTCTGCAGTGCTAGCCTGAGTAAGGACACAGTCTGCACACCACCCCTCCATAGCGCTGGTCTGTGTGCCCATCTCCTTGCTTTCTCTTACCTGCCACCGTCTTCAAACTCATTGTTCTCTTTCAGCAAAATCGCGAGCTGCAAGGCCAGCTGTTCCTTTTCTTCATGAATCTTCTCTCTTGCTGCTCTCTCAGCATGAAAATCTGAACAGTACACCTCCATCTGTGAAAGGGAAAAGTTAAGTTACCATGGAGATGAGCTGACTCAGGAATGATCTGACCCTGACCTGAGATCAGGGTCCATGCTGCCCCTGTAGGCAGGCTTGGGAATGACGGAGACTTCTGTTGTGAATGGGTATAAGTCACGGCTTTCCAATGCCATTAAACAGCAGATACAAGTTGTGTGTATGTGGGTGCTTTAAACAATGGGAACCCTCAAACCGAGCTGAGGCAAATGGCTTAAGGGATACATGAATCATGAATCAGTAAAATATTCTTTTTTAACAATCGTATTCAGGAATAACAGATAGTAAACAGCTTACCAAGATGTTGGTCTTAAGCTACATTTAAAATAAACAAACACACATTATTTGTTAAGTTCCAGACACGTGTGAGGTCTTATCTTGGTTGCTTCTTTTACCTCATCAAAAGTCCTCAGAATCAGCACTTGGGTGATGGAGGCAGGACACTCACATGTCTGTTCAGGTTTGTGTTGCAAGTCCTGGGCTACACAACAAGACCCTGTCTTTTAAAAGTCCTGGAAATATAAGCTTGTCACTTTTCTCATGAGCTTAATAGTCCTTACTTAGTCTTGGGAAAATCTGGCTGAGCATGGTAGCACAGGCTGTAACCTTAGTGTTCCACAGGCAGAGGCAGGAGGATGTTGGGTTCTAGCCTAGCCTGGGCTACATGGCAAGACTATCAAAAAAGAAATGTTTAGTGACCTCAGTGTTTGAACCTAGATAGAGATCTTATTTTCCTGGACTCTTGCATGTATCAAGCCACTTCCTGTATATGTGGGGTCACCAGCCTCTACTGTGGGTGGCTCCAGTGATCTTCATGTCCTGGTAGAGAAATTCTTCTATGGTCTATTTGCACAATAGGGCCAAGCCTGTATACATACGAAGATGCTACAGAAGGGGTGGGCGTGGACTCTGAAACTACATCATAAGGGACTGTGGCTCATGCCTTATTTTCTTCTGGATCACTTGCTTTGGAGGAGGCCAGCTGCCATGCCATGAGCAGGTCTCTGGAGAGGCTCACATAGGGAGGCCTCCTGACAGTCATGTGACTGAGTCATCTTGGAAATGGCCTGCCAAATCCATTTCTAGTGCAGCCTTATGAGAGACTCTGAGCCAGACCTCCTTTACTGAGCTTCTCCTGGATTCTTCATTCATAGAATCTGTACTTGAGATGACAGATGTTTGTTTATATTTTAGCTGCTATGCTTTGTGCATAACTTGTCACATAGAAAAACAGATAACTAATATATTATCAGAATAATTTCATTATTCTCAAATTATAACATAAAACAATCAATTTCACAGTGAATGAAGGTGATCTGAACATTGTCTTTAATCTTCTTTTGCTTTATCTTTTTAAAGATTTATTTATTTTTGTGTGCATTGGTGTTTTGCCTGCATGTATGCTTGTGTGAGGGTGCCAGGTCCCCTGGAATTGAAGCCACACATAGCATGAGCTGCCGTGTAGATGCTGGGAATTGAACCCACATCTCCTGGAAGAGTAGCCACTGAGCTATCAACCACTCAGCCATCTCTCCAGCCCTGTTTTGTTTTGTTTTGTTTTGTTTTGTTTTTTTTTGAAGCAACGTCTCTCTATATGGCCCTAAGTGGCTTGGAGGTCAATATGCAGACCAGATTCACTGCAGACTTGTACTCATGTGTTTGTCTGCTTTCTGAGTACTATATCATTGCATTGGGTACCAAGGTTTTGCTTTGTTTGTTTTTTAAAGATTATTATTTTGTGTATGTGTGTGCTCTTGTGTTCATGTACCTCCATGTACACATTTGCGCAGTACCTGCAGAGGCCAGAAGAGGCTGTTATGTTCCCTGTAACTGGAGTTATAGGGGTTTGGGAGCTGCCTGACCTGGTTGCTTGCTGGGACCTGAAGGTAGTTTTTCTGCAAGAGCTGTACATGCTAAGCCACCTCTCCAGTGTCCTGGTGCCAAGTTTTCAACTTACTATGTTTAAAACTGACCTCTGGATTTCATGGCTTTGTGCTATATTATCTATTATTATTTAAAGGAAATAAAATCTAAGCTTCAAATAGTAGTACATACCTGCTTTCTAGCATTTGGGTAGCTAACACAAAAGGTCATGAGTTTGGGGCCAGCCCATGTTACATCTTGTCTCAAAAAGGTCTATTATGTCAAAACTATAATTAGCAAATGGCACGCACACACACACACACACACACACACCCATTTTAGGAGGGTTCCATCATTTCTGGGTGGTGCAGCATCTTATGGTGCATGGTGAATGATCATGGTGGAGACTCACTTCTATGATGTGGAATCTGTGCAATCCATCTGTGCAGAAACCAGAGTTGCTCAATGAATGAGAGCATCTACCAAAACCAACATCCATGCACAGTCACGACACAGACACAAGACCACAGGGCAGAAAACCCAGCAATGTGGGCTACCCAAGGGAAGACAAGGCTCCAGGGGGCAGGATCCATGATGCTCCTGTGACAATGGCATTAAAGCCGGTTTGTCCACAGTGGGCAGCTGGTGATAATGAGCCCTCAGGAAGCATAGAAATTCTGGCATCATTTCTAAGTAAAAAAAACCGCAAGAATGTAAAGACATTGGGGTCCTCCTGAGAGAATTCTGGTTATGTATTTTGTAAGATAAACTGGTAGTGTTTATTTAATTTTAAAATAAGTAATGTACGGGGCTAGAGAGATGGCTCAGAGATTAAGAGCATTGACTGTTCTTCTAGAGGTTCTAAGTTCAATTCCCAGCAACCACATGGTGATTTACAACCATCTGTAATGGGATCTGATGCCCTCTTCTGGTGTGTCTGACAGCCACAGTGTACTCATATAAATAAAATAACTAAATCTTTAAAAAAAAATAAGTGATGTACTTAGTGATATAATCATCCCTCCCTCTCTGTATCTACATCTGTGTGTGTGGGTGCATATGTGAACATGTACATGTGGAGGCTGGAGGACAACCTCAGATGTCCTCAGGTGCCATCCACTGGTTTTTGAGATAGCATCTGTCACTGGCCTAGAACTCCCCATGTGTGCTAGACTGACTGGCCAGGGAACTCAGAGATTTCTGCACTGGGATCACAAGTAAATGCTACCACACCCAATCTTTGTTTTTTTTTAACTTATGACTAGTACTTCTATTTAATAGCAACTTTTAAGAAAAAGACCCATATGAAGTTAGTATTTAGAAAGTAGAGGCAGAAAGATCAAGGGTTCAAGGCCATCCTTGCCCTGTTTCAAAACAAAAACAAAAACAAACCACTTTCTCCAAAGCACCACTTATAATCAACAGTATAAACCACAAAAGATATTTAGAAATATGTTCAATACTAGTACCTGGGAGTTTAAGGCTGGCCTTGAACTATTAATTTCCCTGCCTTTATTTCAAGTGCTGAAAATTCAGGTGTGGACAACCATGTCTGGCTTTTACTTAAAAGTTTGTTTGTTTGTTTGTTTTTTAAATCCATTGGGTAGGCATGGTGGTGCAGGCCTTTAATCTCAGTATTTGGGAAGCAGGGGCAGGCAGATCTGTGAGTTTAAGGCCAACCTGGTCTACAGAGTAAGTTCTAAGTCAGCCAGAGCTAAACAGTGAGACCATGTATCTACAAAATGGAACAGAACAAGAAAAGAAACTGGCAGAAAGAACACACACACACACACACACACACACACACACACACACAAAATCACTGTTATGTTAAGCACCTCCATTCTCACACTTGAAATCTACACAGGGTGCTGTCACTCAGCTTAGGTTTTAGACAGCATCTCACCTGAGCCCTGAGGACAGCCATGGTCTCCAGGTCCTCCTCCTGCTTAGCGATGGTCTGCTTCATCTCGTCCATCTGGAGCTGTTTGGATGCCAGCGCCCGCTCTGCCAGCTCCAGCTTCTCACTGAGCTCTTGCAGCACCATCTTATCCACCTTTTCTGCCTGAAAAACACAACTTCATTCTAGGAATAGCTTGGAACTGATTCAGCCTATTTTAGGAAAATATAAAGGTTTACACTTCAGAATTGTCAGCTCCAGCCTGTTACTTAGCCGTGACAATTCATTCAGGAAGTTGTAGTCAATTGTGACTTGCCAGTAATCCCTTCCTAAAATCACTTTCTTAAAACATAACACTGAGGGTAGTACTGTTCCCAGTAGTTCCCAGTAGATGAGTTCAGATCTCAGCGTACATCAACACCAGATAACGTGAAATACGAAATGGGAAGAAACCTACACTGATGAGTATGAGGCATGGATACTGCTATTTATCTTGTTACTTTGTAAACATGTTTACATTTAAAAGGGATAAGATCCTTGGTGAGCATTGCAGCTCACACCTTTAATTTCAGGGGCAGGTAGAATTCTGAGTTCAAGGCCAGCCTTTTTTATGTAGTGAGTTCCAGGTTAGTTAAGGCCACTAAAGACTCTTTCAATAAATAAATAAATAAATAAATAAATAAATAAATAAATGTATTTTTTTTAAGCTATAGGTTTTAAGAGAGTTATAAAATTCTTTTTTTTTTTTAAAATAAAGTAAGAAGGCCTGGGAGATTATCTAGTCACTAAAGTGCTTGTTGTGTGTATAAGGACCTGAGTCCAGATCCTCAATGTCCATCTAAAAGTCAGATATGATGACTCTTGCTTGCAACCCTAGTCCTGGGGAGCCAGAGACAGGAGGGTCCCTGGTTTGCTGGTCCGCTAACCTAGCTAATTGGTAAGCTTCAATAAGAGAGACCCTCAGAAACTAAGGTGACCTGTCTCCAAAACTACCAACCATCAACCTCTGGCCTCCACATGTATACGCCAATATGTATGTGGACACCACCACCTACACCCCACCGCCTCTGGAACAGGAAAGGGAAACATGGGCTTATGGCAGAGGCCTGCAATTGTAACTACTCAGGAGACTGAGGCAGTAAGGCTTGCAAGTTCAAGGTCTGCTCAAGTAACTCTGAGACCCTGTAAGAGGCGAAGGCAGAGGAGGGTGTAGCTCAATGGTAGAACATTTGCCTAGCATGCAGGAGGCCCTAGGTTTATCCCCTGCTATAGGAATGAAGGAATAAGGAATATCTCCTGAAGGTGGGAAGGAGGGAGTAAAAGGAGAAGGGAGGGGAGCAAAGCATATTTATAAGAATATTTATAGCCTTATAAATGGAGACTTAATTCAAAGACTCCATGGTTTGTAGATTTTATACCATGTTGAACATTGTTACTAATTTAAATTAAATGCTGTAAACCCAGGGTTCCAAGTTCACTGCCAGCAGGCAAGATGCCCTTGCACAATCTCATTCAGCAGCCGGCCACAGCCAGTTGTCTCCCTGTACCCTGTTGACAAGAAGCCCAGGCTCTCAGCTCTCCCTCAGACACACCCTCAGGAAGAAGGGAAAGTCCATGCCCTGCCTGGTAGACATCAGCACTCTCCATACACAAGTCACGTTTTATATACAGGCTGAGAGTGGAAAGCTATAATTCAGTTACAATTGATAAACTGCAAAATGATTTTTGAAAGTAGACTTAGTTGAGGAGGCATGCAATGTTTTTTGTACATATAATATTCAATGGTTCCATCCCTCCAGGCTATGGAAGTACCTTCCTCTATAAATACCTGTTGTTTGGTTAGTTCTTCAATTGTTTTCAGCGCTTTATTATGTTCTTGAAGGAGCTTGTTGTGAGTTGCCTGCAGAGTGGCTAGCCTGGATCTATTAAAATATGATATTAAAAATGGAATAATGAGGGAAATATCCCAGAAACCCATCCTCTTGTCTCCCTAAACAGACTTGGAAAACTCAAGTAGAAAAATCTCTGTTTTTTTCATCCCACCAACTTTTAACTCTCAGCTTGACACAACCAGGAGTCACCTGAGAAAAGGGTCAGTGAGAGATTGCTTTCATCAGGCTGGCTTGTGGGCCTGTCTGTGGAGGACTATCTGGATTGCCTTTACCCATGTAGGTTGACCTGCCACATGAAATCGAGTGACACCTTCCAGTCCCTAGCTTAAGGCTCTAGATTATTCTGGTACTCGGGTGTAAGAGGCAGGCAGATCTCTGTGAGTTTGAGGCCAGCCTGGTTTACAGAGTGAGTTCCGGGACAGCCAGTGATACGCAGAGAAATCCCATCTCAAAAAAACCCCCAAAACTAAACAGCAGAAGTAGGGAAAGCAAGCTGAGAACTAAGCATTCACTTTTCTCTGCTCTTGACTGAGGGTGTGATATGAATAGCGGCTTCCAACCCAGGGCACCTTGACTTCCTCCCAATAAGGGGCTGGACCATGGACTGTAAGTTAAGATAATCGCTCTGCCCACTAAGTTGCTTTGTCAGGCTATTTTATCATGTAACAGAAATGAAACTACAGCCACTACATATCAGCATTGTTCTTACCCTCAAAGAAAATGGTATCTTTCAAAAGACTGTCTTTCTCTCAAAAGATAGAATGAAAATAATTTTCATATTTTTGCTACAATTCAACTCAAAAATTTAATTCTCTCCAAGAGTCTCCTAGACATGTACTTTCCAGATGGCAAAACAGATTTTGTGCCATGACTCTCAGGTCCTCCTCCCATCTGTAGTTGGCTGTCCTTCCCCTTCTGGGCAAGCTGCTGCCCCGCCCCTGCGCATGCCCAAGCGCACACTCACTTCTCCTCCTCTGTCTTAGCCTGCTCCATCTTGATTTCGGAGCGCATGCTCTCCACCTGAAGCTCTAACTTCTTGTTACTGTAAACGAGCTCTTGCTTTTCATTCAGCTCTGATGGGGTTGCAGAGTTTTTCCTTTCCAGAGCCTGACACCTGAAAAAGATGACGATTCCATGAGGAGAAACAACGCGTTGTCACTCTCCCTGGCTTCTGCACAAATCCTCAAAAGGACGTCAAGTACGGAGTGTGTGGTAGGGCTACAGGAATTTTGAAGGCAAAATAAAGACTTTGTTCTTTGCTTCCCATTTGCTTTTGTTTTGTTTCCTCCCATCATGTGGTAGAATATTTTAAATATGGTGATATTTTAATCCAACTTGCTAGTGAACTAAGGTGCATCTTACAGCAAAATCCCTGGGCACCCTTCAGAATCTAAAATCTGTCCATTACAAAGACTCTGAGTTCTGACAAGGATTCAGTAAACAAAAAGGAAAGGCCCTGAGCACCTCTTAAGAGAGCAGAAAGACAACTTGAGTGGAATAATAGTAAAAACCGAATTGTAGTTGTGTGCAGGGTGTTAATGCCAAGCACGGTACATCTCTCACGTCACAATGCTATATGTGGAACGTAGCTCTGCACAAGGGTCAGAGGCTGCTGCTCTTCACAGCACACATCCTCATGTGCCCTAATGACTCGTGTGATAACAACAACTTCAGAAATACACGCCAACACTAAACTCTCTTTTTTCTTAACCACATATCGGGCAGTGGTGGCGCATGCCTTTAATCCCAGCACTGCAGGGGCAGAGAGAGGCAGAGAGAGGCAGAGAGAGGCAGAGAGAGGCAGAGAGAGGCAGAGAGAGGCAGAGAGAGGCAGAGAGAGGCAGAGAGAGGCAGAGAGAGGCAGAGAGAGGCAGAGAGAGGCAGAGAGAGGCAGAGAGAGAGAGAGGCAGAGAGAGAGAGAGGCAGAGAGAGAGAGGCAGAGAGAGAGGCAGAGAGAGAGAGAGGCAGAGAGAGAGAGGCAGAGAGAGAGAGAGGCAGAGAGAGAGAGAGGCAGAGAGAGAGGCAGAGAGAGGCAGAGAGAGGCAGAGAGAGGCAGAGAGAGGCAGAGAGAGGCAGAGAGAGGTAGAGAGAGGCAGAGAGGCAGAGGCAGGTAGATTTCTGAGTTTGAGGCCAGCCTGGTCTACAGAGTGAGTTCCAGGACAGCCAGGGCTACACAGAGAAACCCTGTCTCGAAAAACCAAAAACCAAACCAAACCAAACCAAAACAACCCCCCAAAACAAAATAAAATAAATAAATAAAACACACACATATACACACACATTAAAAAAAAAAAACATATATCAGGTCCCTGTTCTTGTTTTAGTCAGTAATACAGTAACAAAACTGTTTTGTTACAGTAACACACTTCATAAATCATGTGATGAAATGAGTTATTACTTTTCTTGAAGTCTCTTCTTCATCAGCTCAGCCTCACTGAGTTTTGTGTGTGCCTCTTGAAGCTCCTTAAACAGAGAGGTCATCTGCATGTTCAGTGTTTCCACTTCATTTCCAACCTGTTAGACAATGTTAGACAATTCACATGAGACGGATCGTCAGGAGATGAACCTTGTGTGAAAAGACAGTGTGGACCACTAGCATCCAGCTAACACTGATCCCCTAAGTAGACTTGATTTGTGTAAGATAGCCCCAAGGGCCTACGTGAAAAGCAATCTTCTGGGCAAGTTTCTGTTTCTATGTAGCACATTCACGATCAGTCTGAGCATGCGCGGTAAAGGATTTACTGCTAAACCTGGCCCTACTGGTGCTTCCCGGATCATAGGACACCAGGTCAAAGTGCAACCTTATTCATTTAGGGGAAAGACTCAGAGCCTGTATTGCCTTGCCAATGCCTGCTTCTAGTTTACGCAATTACTTCTGTTATCCGGCTCTTTTCCTGGAAGCCTGCCAGATGTCAATTTGCATATGAGTTTTATAAGAGCTTAGAAACGTCAATACTTTCCCATTAACTGTTGGTCCATTTCAGTTAATGGTGTGCTGTTCTGGCAGAGTACTCTCTTCATCTAAGTTCATCCTATCATTGCTGCAATTCCCCCACCCCTCTGTTTTGCTTTTGTAGCCGGGCTGAACTTGCTATGTCGCATATGCTGTCCTTAAATTCGAAATCCACCTACCTCAGCCTGCCAGACACTGAAACATAGGAGTGTGTGCCATTGTGCCTGTCTTCAAAATGTTCTCCACTGTCTCAAAGTAGGGACTCAGAACCAGAGAAGCTGCTGCCTGTCTGTAATCCTAGCACACAAAGGACATAGCCAATAGTGGTGTGTGTGTGTGTGTGTGTGTGTGTGTGTGTGTATGTGTGTGTGTACTGATGAAGACATGAACAAAAAGATCCTTTGATAAGTCTGTCTCCTTCATGAACTACTGTGAACACCATAACTTCTTGGCTTCAGGAACTTTCCCTAAGCCTAAAACTCTCCGGGCTCAAGGGCATACATATCTCTAAGTTATTCAGGAACATTTTTTTTTTTTTTTTAATGCCAACTCCTTTGTTCCTACCGGTGCTGAGACAGAGTCAAGATCTTCCCATCCTAAAAGTTTCAGAGCCATGTCCACAGACGATACCTCATCATGACATAGTCAAAATGTCATTTTCTGGAGGTGGACTTAAGGATTTAGGAGATGACTTCAGTCAAGAAGAGATATGAGAATGTCTTATGTAGTACAGACTGGGATACATCTTACTGACATGCACTTCAAATCCAGATTAAGTGAAAGAGAAGTACAAAATATTCAGTAACAAGTTTCCATTTCTAAGGTAAATAGTGACATAAGACTTGAACCCAGGAACCATGTCACCAATGGGGCCCTGACAGGGACGTGCCAGTCCTTTGGAAGTGCTGTACCCACACTCTCTGGGCCTTTGTCCTCTTCTTTGTCTGTTCTCCCCTCTGTCTGGGTCTCAATCACAGAATGGCCATTTTCTTTCTTTTCAAAATCTGAAATTCTGAAAAACAAAACACCACCAACATAAGAATGTAGAGAAGTTTTTCTTTCTGTTTAGACACACGAGGACAAGCAGCTGTAGAGGCACTTGAATGCACACAGTCAGAGCACGGAGGAAGCTGGGGGTTTCAAAGTCTCTTTATATTTGCAGTCATCTTGTTTTTTATCCTAATGTTGATTCGAATTCCTGTGACTTAAGATGAATACATGCAGAGCAGAGATATCTCCATACAGATGAAGCAAAGAGAGACTGGGGTTAAAGGTGGAAGACTGGCTGGGCATGGTGGTGCAAGTCTGAAATTGTGGGAATCTGAGGTGAGAGAGTCACAGGTTCAAAGGCTGCCTGGGTGATCTAGCAATTGTTGTCCAAGGTCAACCCTGGCAGCTTCATGAGACCCTGCATCAAAATAAAGAGCAAAAACAGAGCTGGAGATGTGGATCAGTGTAGACTCCTTGCCTAGCGTGCTTGCATCCCTGGGTTCAATCTCCAGTACATAAATATATACACATAGGTTTCATATATGTGTGTAATTTTTTCCTCCCACTGTAAACCCTACAAATATGACTTTCACACAGTCACATGCCCACATGAGCAAAGAACCAGCAACAGTGGACAGAAAGTACAAGGAGGAATAGGGCAGGGTTGGTATTCTGAGAAAGCTAGATCCTAAACCAAGAGTAGGGAGGGCCAATAAGTCACACTGTTGAAATTCCTTGTGGCCTGGGAACTGGGGATACCATGTGTACCTGCAGGATGGCGAATAAAGGAAAATCATAAAACAAGGGGCTTGGGATGCAGAGATGTTCAGCACAGTTAAGGGATTGTGCTTCCTACTTAAAGGAAAGGAATCTGTATTAGCTGATGAGACCCTTGCCCTCTCCCTTTCCTCTCAAGAATCCTGCTATCTAAAGCAAGAGACAGGAGGCATCTTTTTGGAGAACTGGGCTAGGAAAAGGGAAAACAATTAAAAATTTCAGATATAGCCTTGCCAAAGAAATGAGTCTTCCTACAGTTGCTCCCAAAGCTTCAAGTAGCTTCCAACGCTCCTCATTGCTAAACCTCACCAACCAACATCAGGAGACATTTGAGGAAGACCTTCAACTCACACATATTCTGTACTGAAAACAGAACAGGTCAGTGTAGAGGAGAGATTATCATTAATATTCCTAGAGACCCAAAGAGTTATTTGCAATCATTAAAATATAAACATTAAACACCATAAAAAGATGAGCACTGGATAGCTCTGACAGAAAGTTAAGAGAACACAGGGGGCACAGAGGAACACAGGTTAAGAAAAACACTGGGAGGCAGTGGGAGGCAGATCTCTCTGAGTTTGAGGCCAGTCTTATCTACAGAGTGAGTTCCAGGACAGCCAAGGCTACACAGACAAACCCTTTCTCAAAGAAAAAAAAAAAAAAAAAAAAAAGAACAAAACCAAAACAAACAAGCAAATAAACAAAAATAAAAAAAAATAAATTCACATGACTAGTTCTATCTAAAAATGAGAGTAGGTTCTAGAAAAATGAAAAAGGACAAAGTTAAGAGATAATCCATCCCTACATTAATTTGAAATTGTTTTATAAGGTCAGAAGATCAGGAATTTGGAGAATGAGAGGGTTCAATTGTGTCTAGAACAAATGAATGAAAAACAGCTTCAGTCCAAATGTGTGAGATTTCTGACTATGTGGGATAAACAAAGAACTTGCAGGGGTGATGAAAAAACAGCACCATAAAGTTTCATACAAAAAGAATCAGATTCAGAAGGGCAGTGGGTTTCTCAACAGTAAAACCAGAAGCTAGCATATAAGGAAGCAAAGCTTTCAAATGCCACCAGGAAAACAGCCAGTCAAGAGGGCTCCATTGTGCCAAACTGTTCACTGAGTATAAAGGTGGGAGATTTCTGGATAAGCAGGTCTCACAAAATATTCTCTTCTCTTGTTCTTAAGTCAGTAGAGATACAGTGTACTTTACTAAGAGGGGGTGGAGAGTAAGAAAGGCATTGGATCAAGGAAACATCCAGCATAGGAGAGCTGAGGAATTCCATAGGATGCTGGCTAAGGGTGGTCTTAGGAATGACTATAATGTAGTGGAACCAAGATACCTTAAGAACAATCTGAATCATGATGTATTGTATGTAATTGAGAGACTGGCTCCCTGGGGAAACTTGGAGCTACAACTAAACATACCTTTCAACTCACAGTGAAAATTTTGAGGGGTAAGAGAACTTTATTTCTCTCTCTCTGTCTCTCTCTCTCTCTCTCTCTCTCTCTCTCTCTCTCTCTCTCTCTCTCTGTGTGTGTGTGTGTGTGTGTGTGAATGCAGGGGTCAGGAGAGAGGATCAGATCCCTGAACTTGAGTTACTCTATAAGAGCAGCTTATGCTCTTGACAGCTGAGTGTCTCTCTAGCCCTCCATGTTGGCACTTAGTTGCCATGGCACTGTGGCAGCACTGCCTTCATCAAAGGTACCATTTCAGGAGTGGGTTCCTAATAAAGGCTGGGATAAAAGTGATTGTTTTCTGCTGAAAGCCCAGAACTATAGGCTGAAAACACTTCCATAGTTCACAACCTATCTAGCCTAGCACTCCGTTAAAGAAGCAGAAAACAGACCAACACATGAGGTAACCGGTTAAGTGGCTAACTTTGTATTGAGGTCTAAACAGTATAAACGGAGAAGTGACTATCACAGAGAACACCACCTGACTGTGAGCACACATGCACATTGTATGCATGCATCTAAATGCACAGGGACAGGAACGGAGTAGTAATGTGAGTAAAACTCAAAACTACCCATTTCATCTGGGAACAGGAGGTAGAGAAAGTTCCAGAAATGTAAGTACTGGGTGGCTGATGGTTGTGCAAGACAGTTCAGTCTTCCTCATTCATACCTAGGTCAATAGGTCATGATTAAAATCTTCAAAAAATTAAGTAGCAGTTTAAACCTTATCTATGGGGGCGGCTCCTGAAAGAACCAAGCAGACAGATTGGAAGTGACTGAGAAGTAGGAAGTGGGTGTGGAAGGGATGCTCAAAGCACCGCTTCCTCAGAGGCTCTGCAAGGCAGTGCTTCTCCATGGGAGGTCTGTAGAGACGTTTTTGTTTATCATTTCTCTGTTACAAACTGTCAACCCTAATTGGTATGCCAGTACTGTCCCTTTGGCTAAGGTGAATACACCGGCGGGTGAGGCACCAGATGGTACACGCAGGAGGGTGGGTTTATCAACACTGTAGGACAGTTCACACTTGGCACAGGTTTTGACCTACACGTGAATTACAAGTTATCTTAATTTTCTAGGTCAAATGTTCACTTTGGGTCATCTTTCTCGTTATTTCTTGATTTTTTTTTTTTTTTTTAAAACAAGGGCTGCATTTCTTATACAACCTCTTTCTCCTTACTGACTTATTTAGAAAATATAAATTCAATCAGTTGTGGCTCTGCACACACTTTTAATCCAGCCTTCAGGGGCCAGAGGTGGGGGGGGTAGGGGGTTGAGAGGGGGTCTCTGTGAGATCAGCATGGTCTACCACAGCATGTTCCAGGCCAGCCAAGACCACATAGTGAGAGCCTGTCTCGAAAAAAACCAAAACAACTATAGAACCTCAAAACAACAAACAAATAAAACTGAAAATCCCAAAATGACAAATGAAAACCAAACCCAGAAAACCCTATAAATGAGGTGAAACATGAATGCTGCACACACCCCAAGACAGAAGGCAAACCTACATCCATCCTTCTCTCCCACATATCACCCAGTATTTTTTTTTTTTTCAGAAAAATTAAATTCAGAACATCCGTATTCCTATTTCCAGTGATTAGGGAGAAAGGCGGAAGGCTGGCTCACTTATTTCAGGAAAACACAGCATCTTGCAATGTGTTTGTGCCATACCTGATTTCAGAGTGTGCCAGTCAGGCTGCTGACCATGTGTCCCTGCCGCTTCTTAGCTTCAGCCCTGTCTTGTCTGACAACCAGCCACTACCCTGGTCCCCATGCAGAGAACACAAGTCTCCTCAAGTACTTACTGGCTTGCCCTGTTAAATACTGTCAGTATTTGACTGTGAGTCAGCTGGCTCACAAGATAGAAGTTCAATGTCATTGAAAAAGGACTCTTTCCAGGGTACTCGAGGTGGGGTGTGCACCCTCCCCTCCTTCTTCAAAGGCAGGCCTGATCCACTAACTATAATCTAAAGAGATATACCTCTTCGGTATCCAGGGAGAGAGTGTTTTTGTTTTGTTTGAAAGCAGAATGAAAGATTAGAAATATGTAAGTGGCAAGCTGCCAAGTATACACATCTTCTATTTTATTATTCACCTGCCTTAAGGACAGAGTTGGCTGGCAAGCAGGACACTGTGGATGAAGAGTGGAAAAAATCAGTTCTAAAAGCCTGTACTGTTCATATATGAAAGTGCAGGATGCAGAAATCTCCAAAGACATGGGAAGAACCGGGTAGTGAATGCTGAGGGGTACTGACTCTTGTGTGGGCGTGAAAATATCCTAAGACTACATTGTGGCAGTGGGCACACAACCGTTTGCACTGCCTCTCATGGTGCCTTACTTTACCTACCAAAGCCTTTCATTTTTCACGTAAATAGTTCATACCTTTCTTTGGCTTCTCTGAGCGAGATTTCAAGTCTCTCCACTTTTTGGTTTCCTTCCCTTAGACAAAGCAGGAGCTGGCTCACAGTCAGTTCCTCAAACTCCACACAAGTCCTGGCATCCTCTGTACATCTGCTCCTAAAAAGACATCACTGCCACATTCAGTATGGAAATTAAAAAGGTTTTGATCCCAACAAAAATGTCAAGAGTAAGAGAGAAGCATCATACAACTGAAGCCCATGTCCTCCTATCAATTCTTGCCCCAAGCATGGCTGATTCAATCCTTATATGTGTGCAGCAGAGGCTGTGGAGACTAGCAATGCTTCAGGGAAGCTAACCTCATAATGTAAGCACACACTCCAAAGATGTTTTGTGTCCACAAGACCACAGAATCCACAGGGACAGCTCAGCAGTTGTGGCAGGAGATGCCATGATCTCCAGAGATCAGTTCCAGAGAGGACTTTGGGCAGACTGTTCAGGGCCATTCAGACCACTGCCCACTGCAACTGGTTAGAGACTATCACCTTTGTGAGTCAAGGGAAGGAAAACCTTTCTGGCTTTGGTTTTCACATGAAGCAGAGACATGTAGATACTACAGGCAAATGTTTTTCTACGTTTCAGAATCTTATCAGGAGGCACATTCATGACAAACAAGCAACTGTGATCACCACCCAGTAACGGAATGTTCGGAGTGATGACAAAGACGCCAGGGACGACAGCTAGTCTTTCAGGCATCTGCCAGGATTAGAGTCCAGAGCTGAGTCCCAAGCTTAGAAACCAATCTCAGACCTTACCAGCTTCATGAAGGCTAAGAGCTATTGGCCTGAAAGAGGAAGTGATCTCTGCATATGGAAATAAATGAACGGGAAGTGGCTTAAAATTTCCAAATACAGTTTTTCTTTCCACTGCTTGCAGGAAAGTCTTGATACTAAAAGCAGCAATTTGGGGAAAGTTAAATTCTAAACAAAAAGCAAAAACAAAACAAAACAAAACAAAACAAAACAAACAAAAAAAAAACACTAAAAACAGGAATAACATTGACTCTGTTTGGTGAAAGACGATTGCATTGTTTACATTCTCCCTGACTGAGAACATAGAGACAGACCTAGAAAGTCTTGTATTACTTTTTCTGTGTTATATTATTTGATAAGTATGCATAGAGAATAATATATGGTCTTAAAGGTCTGTGACATAAGAGAAATTCTGAACAGGCCCCCAGGCAAATGGACTAATGTTGCCTGCACACACACAGGATGGGCAAACCTCCAGCCCTGGGTAATATTACCTTCAAGAACCAAGAAGTTCAGGGCCTAGATCTACTGCCTCTGCTCAAGGCCCTCCCATTACTTATTATGTGTTTCTTAGAATCTGCTCGGGACAGGCAGATTTGAGATTCCAAAGGTAAGATCCTGGGCACGTCTGAGGTTGAAGAGACGGCACAGTGGGTAAGGACGCTTGCCATCAATCCTGATGGCCTGAGTTTGATCCTCAGAACCCACATAGTACAGAGAACAGGTTTCCATAAACCACCGCTTCTCAACCTGACGCTGAGACCCTTTACAGTTAGTTCCTCATTTTGTAGTGACCACAACCAAAAAATTATTTTCATTGCTACTTCATAACCATACTTTGCTATTGTTATGAATCATAAATGTAAATCATAAATGGAGATAGAGGTTTGCCAAAGGGGTTGTAACCCATGGGTCAAGAACTGCTGCTGCTGTCCTGTGGCTTCCATATGTATACTGTGGCATGTTCCCTCTCCATCATATACATATATGCACATGCACATACATACACATACATACAAATACACAGACATACACATACAGATTGACAGTTCTCATAGCCAATGCCTCAGAAGAGCACCAGCATTGATTACTGTGGCCGATAATCAGAATAGGGAAAGAAAAAGGGCGTGTCCCACTTAAGGAAGCTGGACAGCCTGTTTAGTCCAAGCAACCCTGACAAATGAGCCAGCACAGGACTGCCGACTAGGAACAAGTCTCTTTTTGATTGAGGAGGGATGTGTTTCCACTTCTAATGGAGAGCAAACACCTCTGTAACAGAGAGGTCAGCATTTGTCAGCCTTTAAAGGGCACCGGACTTTGTTTCTATTCTCTGTCAGTTTGAGTTGTGACATTAAATACCATTGAAAATGAATGTTAGCACTTGGGAAGCTAAGGCAGAGGGTGGTTGCAGGTTCAAATCAAACCTGGATCACAAAGCAAGACCCTGCCTCAAAAAGCAAAGTAAGTAATTTTTCTTCATCATGTTGGACCCCCAGTGACAGGCTCAGAGTGACAAGATACTGGAGTCCCATCACCTACATGCTGATGGAGTCTATTCTTGTAGGTCTAGGGTCGTTCATCTCCTTCATTGCCCCTTCAGTCTCTCCTTCCTGTAAAAGCAAAGATGAAAGGGACTGAACACCATAGATCTGCAAGCCAGATGCCCTTTCAAAAGAAAAAGTCAAAAGTTTCCATCCAAGGAAAATACTCACTCAGCCTTTGTATGAGATGGGATCTAAATTGGGTCTCTCAAATGAAACAGAAAACACTCTCCCCAGGGCCTGCACTCCCTGTCAGGATTATAAATATCTAAGCTAAGGCATGAAGGTCAGTCTCCTGCATTGGAATACACTCAACCCGACTCCATAAATGTGGATTTGGCTTACAGGGCAATGCCTTTGCCAAGCTGGTGGCCATCGTACGTTTGCCTGCACCAGTGGCCTGTGAGGGAACCAAAGCCTACACCCTAAGGCTGACAGGATTTGTGAGCTGGTTATATTTCAATAAGCTAATGGAGCAAATCTTTACAAATACACAAAGACGGTTCTCCAGGATGCTGTGGCCACACTCTTCCTAAGCCACAGAGTTCTCCAGCCCACAGAAGCAAAGTGAAGCACATCTGCACTCACAGTAACCACCACTCATCTGGGAGGCAGCCGATGATGCTAACCCTGGGAGAAGCAGTGTTTGGAAACTTTTGATAAAGTGTCTGGGTTTCCTGACTTTTATCAGCCATTGACAGGGCTGGAACTCCATGTTTCAGTCATCTCCCATCACTTCTAGAGAAGTTTGCTTTTCAAATCCTCCTCTGAGCACCCCGACTGCACTTAAATGTCTCAGAGGGAATGGATGGAGTAAGGGTCATTTTCCAACTGGACTGCTCTGCAGGGCAGGAGGTGAGTAAGGAGTCCCACACTAAATATTCCAGGCCTATGTTGTCCACCCCCTGCTTTATCTATAAAGTACACTTCTCTCTTTAATCTCTTCCTCCTTCAGATATGAACTTTGACAAAGTAGAAATGACACTTCTATTATAAAGGACTTTGTCCTGGTGTGGTTTCACCCTCACTTCAGATGTCTCTTAGCAGCACAGAAAGAGAGGTCCCTTCAGTGTCTACTCATCTGCTTTTCTTTGTTATAGGACACATCAAAAGGGGCGCCTCACAGGAGCTCAGGGATGGGTGCAGACTGCCTTAGCTGGCAGTTCACTTGTATTGCACAGAACTTAAGTTTGATAGCTCTGGCTTTGAATTCTGTTCTTAGAAGCTTAATCATGGCTTCTGGCAGGGAGGTAAAGACCAGATCTCCTCAACCTACCTCCAGAGTTGTTCTCTATGCTTAAATATTTATTTTATTACTGATTATGTACATGTACATACTGGTGTGTAAATAAGGGCAGGTATCATCAGAGGCCAAAAGAAGGTGTCATGCTCTGCAGCTGGAATTAAAGGCAGCTGTGAGCCTCCATGTGGGACCAGAACTCCGGTCCTCTCAAAGGGCACCATTCCTTTAACTGCTGAGTTGTGCCCCTCTTTCTGAGACATGGTTTCATGTATCACAGGCTAGCTTTGAACTGGCTATGTAGCAGAGAAAGAATGACCTTGAACTTCGTATGCTCCTGCCCCCACCTACCAAATCCCAGGCTTATGGACTTGTGCTATCCTACCCAGTTTATGTGGTGCTGAAGAAGGGACCCAGGGTCTCAACTCATGAAATTGCCAGGTTTATATGGCTAATGTCAGGTTCAAAGGAAGTTCCAATTCCCCAAACTACAAAGGCAGTGCCTATGTCCAGAAATGACAGTTTTGACCCAACTGAAGCTAGACTATAACAAGGATTTCTGGTGCTCAGAAAAAGGCCAGCATTCCTCAGTAACTTATGAACTGGGGTTCTTGGCTGCCAAAAGGAATCATTTTCCTTACCCACTAACATATACCTGTAGTTGCATATCAAAGTGCACACTGGCCTCAGGCTCCTACAGTCTCTATATACAAGCATTGTTCTGTCTCAGGCTTCCCTCTTCCCCTTTCCTAAACTCCCAGGCCTGCCCTAGCTTGGCTTCTCTTCCCCCACTGACTCCTCTCCCCCTCCCTATAATCCACATGATTTCCACATGCCCCCACCTACCCACCCACTTCCCTTCTCTTGCAGATAGCCCTGGTCAGTCCAGTCTGCTTCTTTGCCTCTTTGATCTGGACTCTTCCAGATACCTCTGGATATTTTCCCTTTTATTCACAATAAAACCCTTCCTCCTAATAATGAAGTATCCATTTCAATGTTCCTTTACTGCACCCATCACATTCAACTAGGACAACCTTTATCGGTCACTATCCACTTAAGAATAAATGAGTTTCCAAATGAGTCTCCTCCCAGTGTCAGTATCGTTGGCTGCCTCCCAGATGAGTGGCAGTTACTGTGAGTGTGAGTGAGCTTCGCTTTGCATCTGTGGGCTGGAGAACTCTGTGGCTTAGGAAGAGTGTAGCCAGCCGGGCAGTGGTGCAAGCCTTTAATCCCAGTACTTGGGAGGCAGAGGCAGGCGGATTTCTGAGTTCCCAGCCTGGTCTACATAGTGAGTTCCAGGACAGCCAGGACTACACAGAGAAACCCTATCTCGAAAACAAAACAAGAACAACAAAAAAAAGGAAGAGTGTAGTCAAAACATCCAGAACCATCTTTGTGCATTTGTGAAGGTTTGCTCCATTAGCCTATTGAAATATAACCAGCTCACAAATCCTGTCAGCCCTAGTCTTGGCCTCTGATTCCTTAACAAGTCAGTACTGCAGGTGAGTTTATAATGGCAGCTGGCTTGGCAAAATTTAATAGGCACTTTATCTCTGTTACATTTTTACTCCTCAATATTTGGCTTAGCTGTGCTGACAGCAAATCGTGGTAATTGTTTCACATGGCCCCTGCAGGCTCTGAAGCTTGCTTCCTAGGTCCAATTTGCAAGCAAGCACTCTTACCAATTAAGCTACACAGCCAGTGCTTTTTAATCACTGAGATGTTATTTATTATTACTATTTGTATGTGTAGGGGAGTGTGTGGGAATGTGGGGGTTCTTGTGCCATGGAGCAGGTGCAAGGTCAGGTGAGAACCCTGGGAAGTCACTGGGCTCCTTTCCGCTTTATGTGGGTGGGTTCTAGAGCCCAGGCTTAGGTGGCAAACACCTTCTCCAGCTGAGCCATCCTTTCAGGCCCTCTTAGTTTTTAAATTAATTATTTTGTTTATTTACAATCCAGATGTTGCCCCTCTCCCATTCCCCCTCCCCTTTGCCTCTGAGAGGGTGCCCCTCCCCCCTATCATTTATTACCATGCTTCCTCAATAAACTTCAGTCTATTAAACACAGCTAAACACAGTTTCAAGGCTGGTGAGGTGGCTCAGAGTTAAGACACTTGTCACCAAGGCTGATGACATGAGTTCAACTCCCTGAACCCACACTGCAAGGCACTCTCTGACCTCCATGCAGTGTCATGGCACTTGTGTAAAAATAATTCAAGCTGTTTAAAAGCCATCCAAACATCTGGTCACAACTCTGCTCACAATTCTACACAACTTTGTCTTGCAAAAAAAAAAAAAAAAAAAAGACAGTTTATGCTTATGTTTTTTGCTTGGAACATTTTGTTTGTTTTCAGATTAGTCAGAAAAATGTCCAACTTGGGAGGACATGTTTAAGGTGGGGGCTTTATCGTTCATTAAAAAGCTGAATGATAGCCAGGCAGTGGTGCAAGCCTTTAATCCCAGCACTTGGGAGGCAGAGGCAGGAGGATTTCTGAGTTTGAGGCCAGCCTGGTCTACAGAGTGAGTTCCAGGACAGCCAGGACTACACAGAGAAACCCTGTCTTGAAAAACCAAAAGCTGAGTGATATATTTTTCAGCTAAGACACCTCTGTCAAGCATCATGCTACACTTAAATCTCACTCTTTGGAACAGATGTGTTAACAACACATTCAGGTGTTGTGTTTCTTATGTCTAGAGGGGACTTGGACATTTGCTTCATAGAAAGAGAACCACAGCTCTTACGGTCATCCTGATCTCGACGAAGGAGTCTTCTGAGGAACCACCAGAGTTGAGTTTGAGCTGCAGCTCTGAGACAATGCCCAGCAGGTCTGCCTTCTCAGCCTGAAGGCGCATCACCTGGATCTTCAGATGCTCCACTTCCTGCTCCACCTGGGTCTTCAGCTTCTCCACTTCCTGCTCAAAGTTGGCTCTGGGAAACCTGCAGCCATCTGTGAGGTCCTGGGAAGACCAGGAATGAGCCAGCATGAAATCACAGGAAAGGTCTGGCTAGTAAACTTGATGGTCAAGCATCACAGACAGTGTTGTGTTCTCTCTCTCTCTCTCTCTCTTTCTCTCTCTCTCTCTCTCTCTCTTTCTCTCTCTCCTCTTCCTCCCTCTTTCTCAAAGCAGGATATCATGTAGCCCAGGTTGACCTTGAACTCAGAGCTGAGGATGGTACTACCTCTACCTCCCAAGTGCTGGTATTATCGACATACACCACTAGGCCCCACTTTATTTTTGTATGTTAGGGGTGCACATGTGTAGGTATGCTCGTGGTAACCATGTGCAAACGTAGAGGAAAACAACCTTGGGGATCCCTCCCTGTTCAGGTGCCATCCACCTAGTCCACCTTTTCTGCTTTTGCTCTAGTTTGGAGACAGGGTCTCCTATTGGCTGAGACTTGCCAAGGAGGCTAAGCTGGCTGGCCAGTGAGCCCAGGAACCTGCCTGTCTTTGCAACCCCAGCACTGGGATTATACACATACATCACCATGCCTGGCCTTCTCATGTATGTTCTGGAAAGTAAACTCAGGTCCTCAGTAGTTCCTTGGCTGAGCTACATCTCCAGCCCCATGCCTGTTTGTAGAAAAGGCAATTTTCTAACATCTTTTCCCCCTGTGCTTTAAGTAGAAGGTTCTCCTTGTTACTCAACAACTTATTTTGATGCACTATTTAAAAATGAGAATTTGGGGGCTAGTGATACAGCTCAGTGTTAGCTCATCTCAAATGTGTTCAATCCACTGAGCCATACTTTCCAGAAAGAAATTCAGGATAACTTAGTGACAAGAAAGAAAGGCTCCCACCGCATGCTGAGATGAGGGGTTAAAATCATAAAAAGAACCAACCAGACTTTGACAATGGTAGACTCAGATGCTGTAATTCAAAATTTCAGAAAACAAGGACAAGAGCTCTTAAAGCTCAACCTCTACCTTTTCTCCTTCCCCCCCCACACATGTCCCTGTGTATTTCTATGTCCCCCATAGTCATTTGTGCAGCCAGAAGCCAGAGCACCAGGAGCACCATGTGGCTCAGTGGCGGCAAGGTAAGGAAAGGTCACGTGGTAAGGAAATGCACATTAAGTAGTATTGTACATCTGTGAAGTATAAACACACGTGTGTCGAATTCACCCCCTTGTAATGACCATGCATGAAAACAACAGGGGAACAAGGCTGTTCATGTAGGGTCCTTTTTTTTTTCTGGAGCATAGGGAAAACAGACCTTTCTGCTTCACTGATCTGATCACTAGGGGTGCGATCCTAGCAGACTCTCTAAAGTACTGGCCTCAGTCTTCTTGGGTCAGAAGGAAAATGTGACAGTACATAGTCCATGGCCATCCAGGCCTTCCTGGATCCCTCCCCAGGAAATCTCTACATCTCAGCGTACAATACATCATGCTTTACTCCCCCTTTCAAACTTCAAGTGCAAATACTCAGGAGAAACAAGAAAATGTGCATGTGTAGAGTGAAAAATTATAAAGATCATTTTATAATTTATATATACTTATATATATTATATATAATTTATAACCCCTAGACCTGAGCAAAAAAAAAAAAAAATGCAGGTTCACTAGTTCCAGAAAGTAGAACTGAATGTAAGATTTCAGGCTTTCGCTGCCCTGGGATACATTTCAGGAGGAGTACATTATCCCTGAGTCAGAGGACACTTGCTGTATTAACATTCCTCAAGCCTCAGGGAAGAGAACCCACCTATAGGTGGGGAAGTCCCAAAGCAGGAAGACACATTCCTGACTACAAAGAAAGATGCAAGTCATCTGGGTGGTCCCAAGAACTGGCTGACCACAAGATGAATGGTTGGGCGAGGTTACATCCTTACAAAAGATAAGTGTACTTTCTACTGTTTTTATGTTATGTTTCCTTGGTTACCCCTCCACCCGCCTTGAGGTCTTCCCAGTGTTCCAGAAAGCTGTAATTTAAGTCTAACTAGATATTCTGCTAACCTGGATAAGCTTCCGCCTGCAGGAACTGCCCTCTGGCCCCATTGACTGGTACAGCCTGCTGATGTTCAAAAATTGTAAAGCAACCAATCATGTATAACCCATGAAAATTCCTCCCTTTCCCCACCCCATGCTATAAAAAGCCCCTCAGCTTGTTGGTCTTTTGTCAAATTCTGCTCCTGCATGGGCAAGCAGTTTGACTGTTGGCTGGCCAACTCTCCCTAATAAACCTCTGCTGATTGCATCCAGGTATGGTGTCTTGCGATTTTTGGGTGGCCAATTTTTGGGTGGCCGTGACTTCTTGAGACTTGAGTAAGGGTCTCCCGAATTTGGGGGTCTTCACATGCATGCTTCTTCCCTCCCCTGACTACACACACACACACACACACACACACACACACACACACATTTAGTTTGCTTTTTGAGTTAGTCTCTTTCTATGTAGCCCAGGCTGGCCAAGAACTCAGGCAGTAACCTGGGCTATCTTGACTTCATGATCCTCCTGCCTTAGCCTGAATCTTGAGTCCTGGAATTACAAGAAGTATACCTGGTTCACACTCACTTAAATTTCAGACAAGATTTTTAAAGAAAAGTCTTAATTCTCCTTGGGAATTAATACCATGATTAAACACCATCTATAAACTCTCTAAGTAAGTCATTTAATATGTGAATCCAAACTTGTACTCACCATTGCTGAGCTGAGTTTTAGCCTTTCCATTTCTCCTCGCCTTCTCTGACCATGGACCATGTGGTCCACAAAATATAAAAAATGAGCCTGATAATCCATGACACCACTGAGTTAATGATCTCTTTTGTGAATTAGCCCTAGCCGGGGAACCAGCAAGGTGCCAGTGATCATGGAGTCAGGCTGCAAGGAAAGGTCAGAATCCCACGGGATAGCTTCAGAAACAGCTCAGACTTATTTAAACAAGCCCAGTGGTGGTGGTGCACTTTAATCCCAGCACTTGGGAGGCAGAGATAGGCAGGTCTCTGAGTCAGCTTGGTCTATAGAGCAAGTTCTAGGACAGCCTGCGCAACACAAAGAAAGCCCTGTCTCAAACAAAACAAAACAAAACAAAATGCAGTGGTGGTGCATGCCTTTAACCTCAGCGCTTGGGAGGCAGAGACAGGTGGATTTTTGTGTTCGAGGCTAGCCTGGTCTACAGAGTGAGTTCCAGGACAGCCAAAGCTATACAGAGAAACCCTGTCTGGAAAGACAAAAACCAAACCAAAACAAACAAGCAAACTTACAGTACAAAGTGGAGTTCTTCTTAGCCTGAACCAGGAAGTGCACTTGTCAAGGGACACTGAAGACTTTGCTTTATCAGGATCTTCACCCTTCACCTCTCTAAGTGTATTTTACAGAATTTTTACAGTCTTTCTTGTCGTTTGTTCAGTGCTAGGGATTGGACCCAGGATCTTGTGAATGCTAGGCAAGTGCTCTACCCCTGAGCTACACCCCAGCCCTAGCATAAATTTATTATTTTTGTGTATATGTGGTGTATAGTGTGGACACATGTGTGTGGGTGCACTTGCTGGTGAGAGTCGAGGCCAGAGGCTGAGTCAGAATATCTTCCTTGCCTTATTTTTACTTATTTTAGTTTTAGCTCATTATTTTGATACAGTGTGTCCCACTGAACCTGGCCCTCAGAATTTCAGCTAGACTGACTACCCAGAAAGCCCATACTGTTGCGGCCCAAGCTGCCCCACACTTGGGGGCCAAAATGTCGGGGACCGCTCTATCAATGTTGGGACCTGCACTGCCAAAAGCCTTGGGGGCTAAACTGTTAGAGCCCGCACTGTCCCAAGCTGCTCAGGTCTGCGGGCCTGGGGTTCAGCAAGAGAGAGAGTAAGGACAGACAAGGAATAGAGACCAGACAGAGTGTGATTCAATCCCGTTTATTCTTCAGTCTCTCTTCTTCTCTCCAAGTTCCAAGTCTTGAGTTCCTAGTCCCTAGTGCCTCCAAGTTCTAAGCGTCTTTCCAAGCTCCCTTCCAAGTGCCCAGTACTTAATAATAATTTATTCTGTCTGCCTCTCGCCTTTTATATGTCTCACTTCTAAGCCATGCCTTTAAGTCACACCTTTAAGTCATACCCTTAGGTCTTGTCTCTAAATCTGATCTCTAAGTCACACCCTTAAGTCACACACCCTTAAGTCTCACACACCCAAGGGAAAATCCTGGGTATCTAAAACAAAATGTTATCAGAATGTGCTCAGTTGTTGTAGGCTATTGTAAACAAGTCTGTTGTCAGGGTATATGGCTCAAGATGGCTGCAAGGATGATAGCCGCCTTCTATCAGCTCCCCACACCATACCATAACCCAACTTTGTCCATTGCCACACCTGGCTTTTGTTTTGTTTTTATTGTTGTTTGTTTATTTAAGAGCCTTGCTATGTAGCCCAGGTTGGCTTGGAACTCATTATATAACCCTGGCAGGACTCCAACTTGTGGCACTCCTCCTGCCTCAGCCTCTTGAGTGCTGGGATCACAAATATATATCAGTTCATGGTCCTAGAATGGATTTTTAGGATCATTGTAACCATTCTTACCTGGGAATAGTGCATGTATCCATAGCTCTATGGAGCTTAGAGGGGTGTGTGTATGTGTAATATAATAGTGTGTGTGAAATATAATACTTGATATGTTTAGGCATACTTAGTTGGGGCAGAAGAATTAGAAAACAGAGAATTAGGAGATAGAATGGATTAGATAGTAAACTTAAAAACAAACAGACAAACAATCCTGTCATGTAGGCATAGTGGTGAACACCTTTAATCCTATCACTTAGGAGGCAGAGGCATGTAATCTGTGAGTTCAAAGTCACCCTGGTCTACAGAGAAAGTTCCTGCAGAGCCTAGAGAACCCTTGTCTTGAAAAAAATAAAGCAACATATAAAACTAAAATCACAACCACAAACTGGATGGCTCTAGGCAGGGTCCCATCTGCACCAGCTGGAAAGAACACAAATAAAACTCAGGCTCATCACCTGGGTATGTTGTAGGCCCCAGCCAATACAGAGAAAGCATTACACATTTCTTTCCCTTCCACAGAGATCATACATGATCCCTAAAATTGCAATCAGTCTTTCAGCAAAACTGGTTTCTCAGATCAGGTAACACACTAGTCAGTCAAAACAATGGAAGGTTCTGATCTAAGAGGAAGATTCTACAGCCTTTGGGAAAGCTCAGGCTAATATGAGGCTGTAGGAATTGGCTAAACCTAAAAATTAACTGCCACAGGATGCATCCTGGGAGGAGCTCCTTAGTTGGAGGATACCAGCTGGATTAACATTCAGAGGAAGAAGGGATTAACATTCTTCAAACCACAGGGAAGGGAAACCACTAGACACATTCCATTCCACAGGATGGACCAATCCTTGTCACTTACAGACAAGGGAGGTCCTTGCCACCTCATTCCCCAAAGACTAATCAGTTTAAAAGTCACACTGTTCCACCAATCATACTGTGCCTAGTCATTGTTTCTCTAGTCCACCCCTTAAACTGTATAAAAACTGCTCTTAACTTCAATTTGGGGTTCTTCTTGTCTGCATGTGAGAGAACCCTAGTGCACTGGATTATTATTGTTATTATCATTAAACCTCATGTTATTGCAGCGAATCCGGTCCATGTGAGTTTCTGGGGGAGCTCGTCCCCTGATTTTGGATTTTAGAGTCCAACAAGGCCAGCCTGGGTTACAAAGTGAGGTCGTGGGAAAGTGACAGGGTGGGGAGTGAAGAGGAAAGGAGAGCAGAGTGGGTAACTGGCATTTAAGATTAATCCAATCACTGACAAGGAAAAAAAAAAAACCAACAAAATGCTCTTTTAAGTTAGGCGTAATTTCTTAATTTCCTTGTCTACTATCTCCTAATTCTTCTGCCCCAACTAAGTATGCCTAAATACATCAACTATATATTTTGCACACACTATTTATTATATTATACACACACACACACACACACACACACACACACACCCCTCTAAGCTCCATAAAGCTATAGATACATGCACTATTCCCAGGTAAGAATGGATACAATGATCCATGGCAAATGCTGATTTAAGTGTTCTACATGAATGAACTCACTTAGTCCTCATACTCACTTAATAAATAGGAACAAAGAGTAGCCAGTTAGAATAGAACCAAACCAGGAAGCTTCAGAGCCATGGTTTAATCCAGGCCTTGGGCTCTACTCCATCTGGTTTCTCAATCTCAGTTGAACAGACAGGCAATTGAATGTGAACTATAAAGGCCCAACTACTCTGCTGGGCAGTAAAGAGCAGAAACCTAGGCTAGAGCCAAATACAACTGGGAAAAAAAAAAAAAGTCAATGAAATTACCACTAGTGATATTCTGCTATACTCATAGATTGGTGCCTAACCCATTGTCATCACAGAGGCTTTTTAGAGACCCACAGACAAACATTAGGCAGAGCTCAGGGCACCCCACAGGAGATGGGGAGGGGGAAGGATTATAGGAGCCAGAGGGGTCAAGGACACCAGGAGAACTTGGCCCACTCAGAACCTGCATGAGTCTGTGCTAGGTCCTCTGTATACATGCTGTGGTTGTTTAGCTTGTATTTTTGTTTGTTAGTGTTTTGGTGAGACTCCTAACAGTGGAAGTGTGGGTGTCTCTGACTCTTTTACCTGCTCTTGGGACCCTTGTCCTCCTACCGGGTTGGCTTGTATAACCTTGATATGGGGGTGGGGGGTTGTTTTAGTCTCTTATCATCTTGTTTGTGTTTGGTTGATATCCCAGGGAGGTCTGCTCTTTTCTGAAGGGAAATGCAGGAGCAGTGGGTCTGGGATGAGGGGGGAGGGGAGAGGGAAGAAAGGAGAGAGAAGAGGGGAGAGGGGACAGGGGAATGGAGCCTGGGGTCAGGATATATTGTATGAGAGAGGAATGAATAAATTCATTAAAAATATTCTACAATTATACTTGGCAGAAGGGAAGAAAACAGAGCTTTCAACAAGTGTCTGAAAGCCTGGAATAGAAGGCCATGATATTAGAATCTCACATTATTAGGTTAATTTTGTTCTCCTAAATCTTAAGGATCTCCTAGTAACCTGTAGGAAATTATGAATCCACTTACTTGGCCATAAACCACCTTATAAGAGAACTCTTTAGTTCCCCTTTGTTTTACTATTGGTGTTTTCCAGGGTTTGAACTAAAACCAACATGGTTTATCTCTCCAACTATCTGGACTCCACTGTTACCATCTATCCCCTTTGAGCTAACTCAACTCCACTGTTAGAGCATTTATCCCCTTTGAGCTCTAGCCATTGGCCTCATGGGGTACAGTTCCTTTGTCTTTTCATGTACTCATTCCATTGGCCAGAAGATGGGCCAACTGAGGCGGCTAAACTTGACTGTCAATCTGATTAAATAAAAATATGCCTGAGAGATCTGCAAATCTTGCCTGTACACTCAGGCCTTATCTCAGATACAAGATTCCTGTGGGTGGAGCTGGGAGAATGGCTCCATTGATAAAGCTCACTCTGTGCAAATGCCTGAGTCTCATTTCCAGCATCTGTATAAAAAATTCTGGATGCAGAGGCGCATGCTTGTAATCCAAGGCTGAGAGGTAAGGGCAAGGGGACCCTGGGGCTTAGTGAGCTTCAGGCCAGTAAGAGAGCCTGTCTCAAAAGAGAAGGCTAGCCTTCTTGAGGATGACACCTGAGGCTGTCCTGTGGCTTCTACATGTGCATATCACACACACACACACACACACACACACACACACACACACACACACACGATGGATACAATGTTCTAAGTAGTTTTTCATGCTTTAAGTTACTCTATATCATTCTCTTTCTATTACTTTCTGTTTGTTTTACTTTGTTTCCATTTCTATTCAAACACAGAAGAGTGAGATTAACAAAATTCAGAGTAAATTCTCAAGAAAAATCATTTGTATCTAAAACAGCTCAGTTCTCCATTTTCTGAAGGGTTAAGTGTAAGGCTTGGAAGGAAATGGATAACTGTCACCTAGATGAAACACCTGGGGCCTTGGAGGACCAGCTGGGAGCAAGTGTGCTCTGGTTTGTCCTTTGCTAATGTCTCTGACTGCATTCTCAGGGGTCAAAGAATTTCCCAGGACCTTTGGGTCAACCAAATGTGACCATTTTCCTCTTTAACTGTGCATGGCAGCCTGCAGTCAGTGTCAAATATCTGACATGGCACTGCTGAGCCATTTTTCAGCATTGTAAAATCTAATTTTATATCAAGGATATAATCTAAAAACTAGCAACTGGGTGGTTTTTAGGTCCACCTGCCATTTTTAATGAATATGAAACACTGATTTATAACCTGAATATGGTTTTAGTTTTGTATTTTTTGAGACAGCAAGACTCATACTACCCAGCCTTGCCTGGAACTCACTATGTAATTCAGACTGGCTTTGGACTCTCAAGCCACCTGCCTCTGTCTTTATCTGTCTGTGTATGTGTACATATGTGTAAAGGTGCACACATGTGTGGGTGTGTATTATGGAGGCCAGAGATTGACACTGGGTGTCTTCCTAGATGACTGTCCATCTTATTTTTTTGAAACAAGGTCTCTCTCTCTCATTATACCTGGAGCTCATTGATTTGTCTAGCTGGCCAACAAATTTCAGGGATCTACTTATCTTGGCCCCTAGTGCTGAATTTACAGATCTGCATCTCTGAGTCCAGATTTTACACAGGTATTAGAGAGCAGGCCCTCATGATTGCATGGCAAGCAATCTCAGCTGAGGCCATCTCCTCAGCTCAGCCCTTCAAATATCCTTCCCCAACAGAGATTACATGTGACCCAGCCAGAGTTTCCAGCAAAACCACACTGCTTCCAAGACCATGTAAAACACTAGTCCAGCCTAAACCATGGAAAGTTTTGATCTGACAGTCCAGACTAAAAAGATTGTCCTTCTATTGTGTAACAGTTTCCTTCCAGATAGAAACATTTCTTTCTGCAGGAAAGCAAAGGAATCAAAGCAGCTTCAGGAAGTCCCTGAAACTGATCAGAATTAGTAGAGGTTCTGCCCAGCCAAAGTAACAAATAGAAAAGCTGAGAGTCCCCTTTAGAGGCAAGAAAGCTGAGCTACAAAGACAATGTGAGAATAAAGTACAAAGAAGACTATGAGAGGAAGTCAGTTGCCTGAAAGAAGCAGAAACCAGGCGAGCCTCTTGGAAGAGGTTTAGACCAGAGTGTAGACCTAGAAGGGATACTTCAACCCATTGAGCTGCAGTGAACTCCAGGGTTCCCAGCTTTTGTGAGCTGTCACTCATGCTCCGGTGGGCCTTGGTGATGCATCTGCCTTTGAGTCATTTCTGCTTCTGTAAGTAACCCTTCACCAATATTCCCACATAAGCAACCCTAACAACATTCATTGGTTTATCAAGTTGGACTTTGGTGGAATCCATACTTTGACCTGTTATGGGATCTCTCTGGGTGAATAGACAAATGAGTGTGTATCCCTGAGAAAAGTTTTGTTGCACAACAGCTGTACATATTCAGGAAATAAAACCACGGTGGATCGTGTACTCACTTCAAATGGCCTTTCTGACTTCTCTTTTAGTTTTCCAAGCTCTTCCTTCAGCCTCTCATTTTCATGACTCAGGGCCTCGAGGCGCTCCTTAGCCTCTTTGCTTTGCATCTCAAACATCAGGTGTTCTTCCTTCTGCTTCTCTGCCCAGGCGGAAAGCTCCTCAAATCGCCCTTTCATAGCTTGATTATTTAGCTTCATGGCTTCTGTTTGGGGTTCAGAGAGAGGGAGTCACCCACCAGGGAATGGATGGAATCTCATGAATCAGCCTTCCCCTCTGGCCATTTCAATACCCTGGGTCTCTGGATCTAAACATGCCCGAGTGGCCTGAGATGGGTATGTCAGCAGAAAAAAGGACCATAGTAATGTGAGCAGAGTTTGTTAACAGACAAACTAGACACATCACTGCTAGTCCTTAGAGGTGACGAGAAAGGCCAGGCATGGTGGCTCAGGACTGTACTCCCAACACTTGGGAGGCAAGAGATAGGCAAATGAGTTCTTGGTCAGTGTCAGCTACATAATGAGCTGGAGGCCATGCATAAGACATGAGACACTACATGAGACACTGTCTCAAAACAACAAAATCTCCCAAATAAAAACCGATCTGGGGATATAAAGTCCTGTTAATGACTAGAAGTCTAGGAGACTGAGGGAGGTCCTATCATTCATTGATCACAAAGTTTAAGGAGTAACCATGGCTTGAGATATCAGAATGTAACCCCTCCCTTGAAACAAAGTTTCACTATATGTATAGCCTAGGAGGGCCTTGAACTTGCTTTGTAGCACAGGGTAGCACTAAACTTGAAATCCTCCTGCCTCTCTTCTGGAGCTAGGATACAGCCCTGTACCATTGAGCCTAGCTCAGGATGCTCTCACCTAACACTCTGTAGCTACAGTAGAGCCTCTGTACTTCCTTTTAAATGGGGGTAAATGTCCTTATCCTATTTCCTGAGATGGAATACTTGTTTTTGTTTTTTCTTTGTTTGTTTTTGTTTTTTGTTTGTTTTGGTTTTTTTTTTGTTTTTAGTTTTGTTTTTGTATGGTGATAAGGATCCATTCTAGATCCTTGCAGATGTTAGGCATGCTCTCGATTACTGATCTATACTCTTAGCCCCTAAACAGAATACTTTTTAGTCTATCCTGTAAACAGATGTAAACAACAAACCCCCTTAGCCCTGCTCAAAGTCTTGCTGTGCTGTTTTCCCTCTAGGGAAATAGGCTGAGAAAGGCCCTCACTGACAATCTGTCTTCAGAAGGGATTGTGTTTCCTAAGTGGAGAGTCTAGATAGACAGATGGACAGTCCAGCTCACCTTTCAGCTGGTGGTTCTCGACCAGGAGTTCTTTCATTTGCTGCAGCAGTTCCTCAGGGGTGAATGTATCCAGGCTGGGGCGAACCATATTGGAGGGTCCATTTCCTGGGGTCTCACGGGGGCTGTCCCCCTTCTCAGCCAGGCAGTTCAGAGCTTGATGGGACATGGTAACAGGTCCTACGGAAAAGCCACAAGCTAAAGATATAGCTGTCGCTGGTCTACCACAGGCCTCCACTAGGAACGAGAGGTAGTAAACCTCTCATTGCTGGCTTTCCTTCCAGTTGTACTAGGAAGACGGTCCCCTTAAACATCCAGTTAACATTGCCCAGCTTCACCAGACCATGCAAGAAAGGGGTGGAACCGGAAAGGAGGTGGTACGTGTAGGCTGTGAAGATGATAGAGATAATATCTGTAGCCTTGGTGAAGGATCTCTACTAGATCCCCTGAAATCTGTAAGTTCAAATATCCTTATTCCGAGTGAATTGTATTGTTTGGAAATTAGATCTCAATAAAGCTATTAAAATAGCCATAGTTTAGACCTACTGAAAGCTATTAAAACCTGCATATTTTATATTTAGTAAAAGCTATTAAGATCTCCATATTTTCTCTTTGATTAAAAAGGATTGTTTATTTTTCGCCATTCTTAGGCACAGTATGTGCTAGAATACATGGCTTGCAGACATGCCCCTGCCTACTCTGGGTCATTCCATGAGGAAGCAGGTACAGCAGCTTCCCCAAGGTCAGAAGCAGCACACAGCAAGGCTGATGTGCAGACACCATCTTATAATACACAAAAGGTGTGAGTGAAGTTTTATTTTTATTGAGGCTTTGATACGGTATTCATCAGTGCACACACATTTGACACTAAAGCAGCTTGTTACCTATTGCACATCCTGAAAACATGTCTACGGATATGGCTTGTTTCATAGGCATGCCAATGAAAACACATAGAGAAGAATACATGCCAGTTCTACTTCTTTATCATCTACTACTCAGGCAAACACAGGCATCCTGCCAATGACTGGCTACAGACATATTCTAGGCAAAAAAAAAAAAAAAAATTATCTTCACACTTCATGAAAACGATAGCTATTCCCATCAGGAATGGCCCTATTCTACAAAGACAAATAACTGAAGTCCAGAGAGATGACTTTAAAAAGCATTATGTCTTGGGCTTAGAGAGATGGCTCGGTATTTAAAAGCACTCACTCCTCTTTGGCTCCTAGCACCCATGTCAGATGGCTCAAAATTTCCTGCTACTCCAGCTCTAGGGGATTTGATGTCCTTGTCTGGGCTCCATAGACACATGTATATATATGGCATAAACTCACACAGACACACATACACATAAATCTTTAAAAAAAAAAACTTTATCTTTAACAATTAATTATAACATAATTTAAAACAAATCTATGCAACAAATGGTGCTTGCTCCACAACTGTGATGAAGCAGAGAGCCCAGTGGTGCCAAAAAAGGCAGGTGGCTTCTTCATCCTGGATGGCACATGGGCAGGTGTTGGTGAGCTCTCCTGCTCTCAATGGGAATTGAATCTAGAACCTCAGGCAGGTTAGTTAAGTGCTACAGCCCTAGTACACAATCTTATTTCTAACTGGGGGAGAAGATGGTGCTCTCAGACTGCCAGCTGCTCACAATTAAGGTGTTTCATGACTCTATTGAGTTGTAGTCTGTTATGAAACCAGTCCCTGTTCTGGCAGGAGGAGAACCACCCTTCCTGCCATGCAACCACATCATAACATAAGTGTGCACACTTCGTGCCCACATATGAAAATAAGAGCAGATGCACAGAACAAGAGCTGCTTTGTATGCCCACAGGAGGCATGATCCTGGGCTCACTGCAGGTTCTCTAAGATCAAGGGTCTGGGGCACGGCTTCTAGACTGAAGAACTTGTAGATGAGTCGCAGTGTAACTTAGAGCACCTGGCTAGAAGAAAAGCATCCCATGAAGTATGTAAGGAGGATGGTAACTTCACCTACAAGTTCCAAGTTTCAAGTTCCAGTCTCGAGTCTCATCCAAGTACAAGTGTCTAATCCTAGTGTCTAATTCCTAGTTCTCTGTTCAAGTGTCTGATTCCTAGTTGCCGGTCTCGAGTCTCAAGTGCCTACTGTCTAATTCCAAGTTCTTCATCCAAGTGCCAAGTGCCTAATAACTAATAATAATTTCTTTTGTCTGCCTCTTGCCTTTTATATGTCTCACTTCTAAGACACACCTGTAAGTCACGCCTTTAAGTCATGCCCTTAGGTCTTGTCTCTAAATCTGATCTCTAAGTCACACCCTTAAGTCACACACCTTTAAGTCTCATACGCCCAAGGAAAGATCCTGGGTATCTAAAACAAAATGTTATCAGAATGTGCTCAGCTGTTGTAGGCTACTGTAATCAATTCTCTTGTCAGGGTATATGGCTCAAGATGGCTGCAAGGATGATAGCCGCCTTCTGTTGGCTCCCCACACCAGCACATACAGCAAATGTGAGCATTCAAACACTACCACCATTTTATCACAAGTAGTTTCTAGTAATAGTGGAAGTCTCAAAGGATGTTTTGGGATTTTTGAGTGCTTTAAAGGTAACAATATGAATTATCTTTATATGGTGCACATATGAAATATCTACTGGTAGAATGTAGTAGCAGAATGTTTAAATCTCAAAGTCTCTAAACATTTTTATCTTATCTATCTATCTATCTATCTATGCTCATCCATCGATAAGCATATACACTATTGTGTGTGTGTGTCTGTGCATATATATATATATATGTATATGTATATGAGAGAGAGAGAGAGAGAGAGAGAGAGAGAGAGAGAGAGAGAATGTGCACACACACACCACACACCAGCACACGAGCACTATGCCTGCAGTCTATGTGGAGCTCAAACGACAGCCTTTCTCTCTCCTTCTACCATCTGGGTTCCAAGGATGGAAATCAGATCATCAAGCTTAGCAGCAAAAGTCTTAACTTGTTAAACGAACTCACTGGTACCTGAATGTCTGAGTCATTAAGTTCCTCTTGAACTACATTAAATGGTGCAAACAGAGATACATTTACATCTTTTTATGTATCTTCAGAGATTACAACTGAAAAGGAGTATTTATTGCAAGGTTCCCCCTAACAACAATTCCTCATAAAAATCCAACTGATTGATTTGGGTATGAAGTACCATATCTAGGCAAACATATTTAGTAAGAGGGGGACGGTGGTACATGCTTATAACCCAGTACTTGGCAAGCTGAGGCAGGAGGAATGCCTTGAGTTTGAGGATAACTTGGAATATATAGTGAGTTCTAGACCATCGGAGTCTACAGTGTAAGACAAGAAAGAAAGAAAGAAAGAAAGAAAGAAAGAAAGAAAGAAAGTAAATTAGCATGAGATTAGCAAGCCAAAAAATTTTAGGAATGCATGATGGTGCAAGCCTATAATCCCAGCTCTAGGTAGGAAAGCTAAGGTTGCCAGAAGTTCTAGGCTAGCCTGGGGGACATAGCTAACCCAGATTTAGAGTAAACAAACAGAAGATACTTAACAATGGAGCACAGGATTTGTCAAGATTTCACTAACAAGAAAGACCAGGAACTAGCAAGGTAGAAAGTCAGAAGTGAAATCTCCAGTTTTTCTTCCCTATATCTGTTCCCAGAGTCCCTAGCCACGTACACCCGAATTTACTCGGAGGTCAAGTAATTAGAGCAATGCCCTGACCTTATAGACATGGGCATAATCTCACTCCTGAGTTGGCCTTAATCCACTCTGACTTCGTATTCAGTATAAAAATGTCTGTGTGGTTTCCGTGATACATGGGTGCACAGTGTGGGCTTAGACACTTGAGTGATAGGACACAAGAGCCAAGTCCCACCCCAACTCTGCCCCAGCAGGCGCTGTCTCTTCCACTACAGGATGGCTCTGACAGCCAGACGGCCATGTGCCTAGCATTATCTGCCAACTTGCATCCACTGGACACTGGCTGCAAAATGAGCTTAGTCTTTTTTCCTGGTGTAAATGAGTTTTCAGATTTACTGATAAAGTATTATCAGGTTCAACCCCTCCATAGGTAAATGAATTTTTTCTTTTTTTAATATTTATTTTTATTATTTATGTGAAGGTATGTGTGTTCCCATGTGGGTACGTGAATGTAAATATCGGTACCCTCAGGTGCCAGAGGCATTGGAGTCCCTGGAGCTGGGGCTCAGAACTCAGATCCTCTAGAAGAGCAGAAAGTGTTCTTTTACTGCCGAGCCACCTCATCAGCCCTGGTACATTAGTTTTAAACAAGAAAACCTGTTTCCTAAAGAGAACCAACAGCTGGCTGTGGTAAATTGTAGTTTCCATTCACAAAAGGGGCTAAAGGGGGACAGGTAAACGCACTTAATGTCAAACCTGATCACCTCAGTTTGAGCCCCAGGATCCACCTGTCAGAAGGACAAAGCTGACTCTTACAAGCTGTCCTGAGTCTTTCTCATAGGTGCCATGACATGTGTACATTCACATCCATACTGATGGAATAAATATATAGATGTAATTAATTAAAGGGAGGTTGAGTAGATTCCATGACCAGATGTCTAAACTCATTATCCGCTTGGGAAAGAAAGGTGAGACACATATACATCTTACTTCTGGAGAAAAGAAACCTCACTGTTGCTTACTAGGAATGCTATCTTAAGTAAGGCTACTCCATGCCACACATGGAAAATACAGACTTAACCCAGTTTTGAAGGCAAGAAGGAGGGAGGGAGTAAGGCTTCCTTCTTTCCATTCCCCCTTCTTCCAAATCTAAGCAATCATCAAGCCTGGTCACTTCTACCTTCAAAGTGCTCCCATCTCCCCTCCATCCTTAAAGGCTAAGCTTGGGCTTTTATTTGGCCTATGAGTAGCAATGTTCAACTCTTGCCTATTTTGTCTACTGCTCTGTCCCCAGTACTGCAATACATACAAGAAAAAAAAAAAAAAAAAAAAAAAAAAAAAAACTACCATGTCCTTGCTGAGTGCTTTTTAACCCCATCTCAACCCCATTGCTGTAGAGGCTAACGAGAGAAACTTGTTTGTATTTCTTTTCAGGTTCTGGGCTTACTTATATGAATAAGACATCAATGTCACCTCCTGTCACGAAGCCACAAATACCACATCAAAGTGCCCATGGTTCCACGTACTCTGCACCTCTGTGTCCTCTTCGTTGCCCTCTGTCTGGTAAGGTTTGGCTTTCTCATTTGCTCTGGCGCACATCCATGGGGCAATTTCAACATCCAGCTCAAAGACGACATTTTGTGGAGAAGCAATGCTTTTGAGAACCTAAGAACCATTTGTATTTCCGGTGCCTCAGCCCTCCTAGCAATTACTGCCTGTATTATACTGTCTACTTTCTCTCTGTCACTCAGCAGCCTCTGCGTTAAATGTTGAAATGACACACAAACACAGCTTACTGAGGTCTATTTAAGTCTAACACCTGTAAAATGCTCTCTGCTGAGCAGGCACAAACCACACATGTTAAAATTGTTATGAGTTTCCTGCAGTTCTATGACGTTCACATCCAGATTCTTGAAGGCATCTTTTAAAACTTATTTTAAAAATCAGGTTCTGGGATTATTTATCCATAGACATCTATATCAATGTTTTTCTCTGACACTGCAAAGGATCTGGCTGTATCTATGTCTCTATTCTATCACCTTTCTTATCATACACATGCCAAAGCAGACGCAAGGAAAGCTTTAATAAATTTAATTAAGAAAAAAAATTTGGGGGAGGCGTGGTGGTACACACCTTTGATCTCAGCTCTTGAGGGGCAGAAGCAAAGTAGATCTCTGTGAGTTCAAGGCCAGCTTGGTCTATGAAATGAGTTTCAGACCAGCCAGGTAGACATAATGAGACCCCCTTCTCAAAACCCAATCAAAACAAAAAAGATTGTGCAGGTCAGAGAGATGGCTCGGTGGGTAAAGGCACTTCCTGCCAAACCTGCTGACCTGAATTGGATCCATGGATCTCTCACAGACTGTCCCCTGCCGTCTACACGAACGCCATGACAAGCACATGCATACATGCCCGACTGCTCTCCCCCACAAACACACAGAAATAATATAATAAAATTTAAAGGGCTTAATTTATTTTATTTTTTGGATTTTGATTTTCCAGAAAACCAAAGAATCTATCAACATGCTAAGTCTCTATAACAAACCTTCAGGAAAGCAGATTTGGGGATTAGTAGGTTTAGTTCATGGCCAGAACAACTATGTGCTACTTAAATGAGGGAATTTGATATTAACCGGGAAGGTAATAACCAATTCCTTTCAAGACTGAGACTCAGTCAATCTGTCAGTCTCTGTCTGTCTCTCTCTGTCTGTCTCTCTCTGTCTGTCTCTCTGTCTCTGTCTCTCTCTCTCTCTCTCCCCCTCCCTCCTTCCCTCCCTCTCTCCCTTCTCCCACACATGTAATACACAATTTATAGGCCAGTTATAAAAACTGTAGCTACTTTCATGGTGTCGCACACTACATAAAGTACTGCTCAAACCGGCTCAATGTAAACAGGTCAAATATGCACGGGATCCACAGTGAAACTTCCCGGTGCAATCAAATCCAAGGCTGTCTCTGGCAGTGGCCTCTGCTCAGTCCAGATCTACCCCATCATCAGCCCTGGGGCGATGGGCTCCTAAGTTCTCTCTCTAGGTCAAAAGAGCAAAGTGCCTGCTTTGGGTCAAAGGGCAGCTTTGGATTCAGTTCTGAAGGCACAAGTGACCCAATACTGCCTTATGTGATTCTCTTGAGGTTCGCCATAAGATTTGCCATTTCAACCTCAAATACTCCTGGCATGCATTCCTACACAGGAGTTCTGATAGTGCAGGCCAGATGGGGGCTGGGTTTCATTTTCCTCTGACGCTTGTTTACAGCTCCAATTTACACATTGCCTGTGGTAAAAGCAATTCCTTTAAACGCCTCAGCTTTATTAAATTCATTCTCATTATCTCACATTCCACCCCCCTCTCCTCTGCCCCGCCTCCACGAGCGTATATACATGCATGGATATAGCACACTCTCCCAGATTGACACAACAGTTTATGTACCCTTCTGTAAACCTGTCAATTTGGCAAGGGGCGGGGGCGGGGGCGGGGGTGGTCTCTCTATTCTTCACTGTTCCTGGGCGACCTCATTCAGGCTACCTTCATTCCCTGCGACAGTACCTTAACCACTTCCTCCTTAAAATGAACTGACTGCTTGCTTAATCACTCTCAACCTGGGACGTCACCTTCAAACCACCTCGGTGACTTGAACTGGAAGTCACCTGCGGCCAGCCAAGCCTGTGTTTTACTATCCTGGTGAAAGAGGGGGTGTCCTCCGGGGTGGCCGTCACTCCCCGCTCCCCACCTCCATCCCCGCTGCCCTGTCACACCAGGTCAGGGTCTGCCTGGGCCTCGGAAGCCTTCCCAGGACAGCCGTCCTACAGGAGGGCCGCCCCAGCTTCGTCACCCTTCCCGCCGCAGGCTCCGGGAGCCGGCGACAGCGAGAACCGCTGCCAGGTTGGAGTGGAGTCCGCTGGGGAGAGTCGCCACGCTCAGCCAGCGCCCGCCACCCCCGGCCCGGCTCACCGGCCACAGGGATCCGCTCCTCTCAGGTCACTGCTTCGTTGGCATCTTGTCCCAAAGCTCTGAATGCCGACGCCCGCCAGGGACCGGCCGGGGGGCGGCGACCGGGCAGCTGGACGGTGACGCGCGGCCTCGCGACCCGCCAGGCGCCGCTCAGCTGACCGCGGCGCCCGCTCCCGCCCTAGCCGGGGAATTTCCCAGACCACGCCCACTCGGTCACGCCCCTGAAAACCACGCCCAACGCTCCGCCCCTTGGTAGCTCTTCCTGAGCCCCGCGGTCCATCTCTTAGGGATAGAGATCTGGTGCAAGCGAATTAGGAGGGATCCCAAGTGTCAGAGAGGAGGAATTAACTACGGTAAACTATAAGACCAATTGGGCCGAGTCGGGCTTCTCTGTTCTATAGAGAAAGATCAGAATCACACGGGGTCTCTGAGCCCTTCAGAAGGGTCTCAGGCATCCTCAGAGCAAGGCCTCCATCTTTCTGTCTCTCTGCTTCTCCCTGTCCACTCCCACCTGAGTGTGTGTTTAAACCTTACAACTAGGCATACCCTCCCACTGATCTTCTGTCCTCTTTTGGAGGCTTTAATTAAAAACCAAAGAAGAAAAGAAAGAAAATGCAAAATGTGTTTGAGCTCTTGTTCCACCAGATTCATTAACATATGGCTGCATCAGATGACCCAGGCAGGTGAGATTGATGCATCGATTCGGATTACACTCAGGAAGCAGTCTTAACTATGATGGCGCTATACCATACTGGAAGATGCCTCTACTGAGACTGTAGAACAAAAAGCTAGAAAATAATAGAGAACCCCGCCTGGTTTCCATTCCCAGCCCCTGGGCATCAGCAAGGTGGCATCGCAGGACGCAGGCAGATGATATTTGATCGGAAGGGTGAGCTCCCGGCAAAGCGTTGCCTTGACAACCAGACCCCAGTGAAAGGTAAGTAGGTAGAAACTGGGGCCAGCTCCTAGGTGGCTCAGAAGACAGCATGAGATCAGGTTTTGTGCTCAAGGTCAAAGAGGTGTCATAGCCAGGGAAGAATTTTGATTACTGACGAAAGAGCTACAGGAGAGATAAGGAACACACAAGGTTGGAATTGCATGTGCACCTGCACACAGGTTGGGATCCTCACTAACACAGCAAGAGACAGCCCATCTAATTGCATAGACCGGATCATCTGCTGACCTTTCCAAGCCCTGGCCTCAAATGTTAATCCTAAAGCTGGGCAGAGAATGTCTGAAAAGCTGTGTTGGGGGAGGGGTACGGAGGTAGGTGGGATGGGGACTTGTCATTTCTATGATATTCTCCACAATTACATAGAAGACTTCTGTGAACCCTTATCATATCTCTCCACCACCAACCAGTCCTGTTTGCAAGGGATATCGGCCTAATGTCCTTTCATTCTACTGAGTTCTGATACCATGTCCCCGAATGTGGTGGCAGGTCCCACATGCCACCCTTCAGACCTGCCTGAGCCTTCCAATGCCAACGGGAAGCCTCAGGCTGTTTTCCCTAGTGTCTGACCCACTAGCCTGCTGTATGTTGGAGTTTGCAGGATGTCCTTGTTGGACTTTACTAATTTGCCATGCGGCTCACAGAACTCAAGGAAACACTTATGGTTGCCAGCTTGTCATAAAAGCGTATTTTAACAGGTCTGTTTAAACAGCTAGATGGGGAGTTACGAAGGGCAAGGTCTGGAAGTGCTCCTAAGCACAGCTCCTGTCGCAGTAGAGTTGGGGTGTGTCCTCCCTCCTTCCTAGAGGCCACCTTTCCTCAAGGGTTTAGATATCTTTAGAAACTCTTGGGTTGATGATATAGTTGGTAGCATGCTTGCCCAGCATTTATAAAGCTCTGGATTTGATTCCCAGCATCTTAAGAACCACACAATAGCACTTACTGGAATCCTGTATTGATGGAATGTTAGGCTCAGTAGGACCAGAGATTCAAATTGTCTTTGATAGTTAAACTGAGTTGTTGTGACTTTCTCTTTTGACTCTATTTTAAGCCATGGTAAGGTGAAGTACAGTGACAATCGGGGACACTGTGAGAATGCAGGGAAGAGGCCACACTGGCCTTGAGAGGGAGGGCAGGGGAGGCAGTTTCAGGTAGAAAATGGACTCAAGGTGCCCTCTGACAATTCACTCTTCCTGGAACAGACTCCACGCACACGCACACGCAGCAGCACGCGCACTCCATACTTAGGTACATGATCTCCATGATGTTTATCTTTCTGTGCGTCATTCTTAGGCAGTTATCCAAGATGACCACAGTGCCACACCCTGGGCCAGAAGTCATCTCCTCCTCAGACCCAGCGTGATTCTGAAAGTGATGATAAGGACTTCTCTGGATCCCCTTTCAGAATCAAAACCAAAAGTGATGAACCATATCTATATTTACACACACACACACACACACACACACACACACACACATATATATATTATAACATATATATTATAATATATATATATTATAACAATTAATTACCTATAACTACAATTACATATACCTTTTCCCCCCAGTGTCTCACTTCATAGTTTAGAATGACTTGGAACTCATTATTACCAGTTTGCTGACCTGGAACTTGCAGCAATCCTCCTGTCTCAGCCTTCCAGGTGCTTATTTAGCATATTCCCAGCCCAGCCTGTTGGGGCTGCTGGAGCTTCAATGGCGGTGGCTGCTGCTTCTGCTTTGGCCTTTGCTTCATCTTCACCTCCTCCCTCCTTCCCTCCCTCCCTCCTTCCCTCCTTCTCTCCCTCCCTCCCTCCCTCCTCCATTTTCTTCTTTGACAGGGTCTCATTGAACAGCCCTGACTGGCATGAAACTTACTATGTAGATCAGGCCAGCCTAGAACTCACAGAGCTCTGCTACCCTCCTATCCCACTTCTGGGATTAAAGGCTTTGACACCATGTCCTGCTTTATATTAATTAATTTATGTGAGAGCTGCTTCAGAACCTCTGGAGGTACAATGTTCCATAAACTACATACATGTGACTCTTTCAAAATCCCTGGAACTCATGGTTCTGAAACCACCTACTACTATCTACCACTGGTTAAGAGCTCCTGGAATGAGCCACACTGTACACGTTAAAAATTACATGTCACCATTGCTGAACCGAACTCCTGAGCTAGATCCTAACATGTCAGGCTGAAAATAAGGTGGAGTTGCTCAGTGACTCAGTTACTATCGCTGTGATAACATCAAATGACTCCAATTTGCGTTTGCTTAGACAGTTTTCAGCCCTTGGCCCTGCTCCTCAGAATGGTCACATCTCTCTTGGCAGCACACTTGAGATTTCCATGCCCTTGATGGTGGTCCAGATGTATTAACCAAAAATAATTAAAGCAAATGAGAATAACTAAAAGAAGATATAAGTCATGTTATATCTGAAATAATTACTGTGCTCTACCAGCAGTGAACATTTCAAGGTTTCTCTGGTCCTCATGCAACTTTGATGTAAATTATGGTCTTTGTGGTTTTCTTGCCTTTAAAAACGCTGTGCCTCTCAGCTTAAGACCCAAGAGACTTTACAGAGGCAGGAGCCTGCTCTTCATCAGGCCATTAATAAAAAGATTAAAAAGTTTAGTTAGCTTAATCAGCATGGTTTTCAGTAACTGTCTCCTATTGATCATTTCAAAATGCCATGACTAAGGCAATTTACAGAAGAAAGGCTTGAGAGAAAATGCTTCCCTAAGATCTGGCTGTAAGGCATTTTCTTAATTAGTGATTGGTGGGGGAACGACCAGCCCATGGTGAGTGGTGCCATCCCTGGGCTGCTGGTCCTGGGTTCTATAAGAAAGCAGGCTGATCAAGTCATGAGGGGGCAAGCCAGTAAGTAGCACCTCTCATGGCTTCTGCATTAGCTCCTGCCTCCAAGTTCCTGTGCTGCTTGAATTTCTGTCCTGACTTCCTTGAGTGATGGACTACAACCTAGAAGTGTAAGCCAAATAAACCCTTTCCTCCCCAACTTGCTAGTTGGTCACAGTGCTTCATTGCAGCAATAGAATTGCAGCATAATGAAGACACCAAGGGATCAGCCTTCAAGAAGGTTGATTCCAGTAAGCCGTGCTAAATAGATGGGAGGAATAATTATCCTATGAATGAGAAAATCTGCTTTTCCTTCCTAGAATCCCTGCTCTCTGTGCAGCTGTACTTGTGGAGCTGAATAGGAGTGTAATGTTAGAATCCAGCTGTTGCTCAGGCCACAGTGTCGGCAGCGGGTCCTTCTCTTGCAAATACCAACAGGCATCCTACTCAGCACACTATCTGCACCCTTGTCAACAAACTCTAGGGGTTAGGATCTCTCACCTGGGGAAGTAAGTTTACTTCAACCTTGATGTTGGTGATTATACATCCTGCCCATCCCTCCTTGTTTCTTGTCTCCTGCCTGGGATCAGACAGCCTGGCTGTAGGTAGGCTTGTGTTACAAAAACATTTCCATCTTTAGAAAGGTATAAAAATGAGACTCCATTTTTGCCACATGGGACTTGCTATTCTGTCTGTCTTTGGCATGGAGGCTTAATTCTCCTCAGAGTTCCTGTCATGTTTGTTGTATTGTATCTGTCTGTCTGTCTATGTACTAATAACTTTTCTAAATAAAGTCCTTACCCAGAAACAGTCTATCAAAGTATCTGTAACCTGAATCTGACAACTTAAAAGCCACACCTGTGTTCTGTGTTAAATATGCCTACTTTTCTGAGGATTTTTTTCTTTCTTCCTATTTCTTTCCTAAACACTTTTTTTTTTCCTGACACGTTGGGCTTCCTTACTCTTTCTCTGACCATCCATCCACCACATCTTGTGGTTTCTTGTCTACCACATGCCTGACCTTCGTTGCTGAACATGATGGTTTAACTCAAACTGGATTTCTTTCTTCCTTTGCTCCTTTATTCTCTTATAGACAGGGTGTGGTGATTTAATAGGAATGGCCACCATAGACTCATCTGTTTGAATGCTTGGCCATAGGGAATGAGTGGCACTATTCTAAAGCATGGCCTTGTTGGAGTAGGCGTGGCCATGTTGGAGGAAGTGTGTCATTGTTGGGGCGGGCTTCGATGTTGTATCTGCTCAAGCCATGCCCATTGTGGGACAGTCTCCTGCTGCCTGCAAATCAAGATGTAGATCTCTCTGGCTCCTCCAGCACCATGTCAGCCTGCAAGCTGCCATGCTTCCTGCCATGATGATAATGGACTAAACCATTGAAACTGTAAGCCATTCCCAATGAAATGTTTTTCTTTATAAGAGTTCTGTGGTCATGGTGTCTCTTCACAGCAATGATATCCTAAGACACAAGGGGAAAGATTTACAGCTTGCCTGTGAAGACCTCCATACTCGGGAGACCCTTCCTCAAGCCTCCGGAAATTTCGACCACCCAAAAATCACAAGAAACCATACCTGGATGCAATCAGCAGAGGTTTATTAGGGGAGGAGCCGGCGGTCAAAAACGACAAGCTCTTTAGCTCCAAGAGCAGGGTTTTTGGCCCCGTGTGGTGGGTTAAAGGGTCTTTTATTGCATGGGGTGGGGGGAGGAAGGCATTTTCGCGTGCTTACACATGATTGGTTGTTTTACAAATTTTGAACATAGCACTGGGAAGACCAAGGGAGGGGGTAACCAAGAACAGTGGAACATTTCAGAGAATCTAGCCCAAATGATCTAGAGTCATGTGAGATCACTCTGCACACTCATTCTTCTCAAAAATGTGGTTTTCACCACGCTATTGTGTTCTATTCTGCCATTTCAAATTACTATCTTTACTTTTTCCAGCTATAGGGCTATGGCCCCACCTAGGTGGTAGCATCTTTATCTGTAATCAGGAATGCCTTCCTGCCTTGGGCGAGGCTTGGGGAATGTAATCCAGCAAGTGTCCTTCACCTGGAATGTGAAGGCCTGAAATCTTATTTTCAGTTCCGAGTTCTGTAAGGCGGAAAAATCTACACATATTTCATAAAATGGCCTTTATAATTTTTCACTCTACACCTGCCCTGGAACTTTTCTTTTAAACTCTAGTAAAATTGTTTCAAGCTTTCTTCTGGGTCCATTCTTAAATTCTTTTATTAGCAAGACTAAGAAAACCAAGAGGGAAATCCCAGTTTCTCCAGTAACATGTACCATACAAGGTAGGGCTCCCACAAATTTCTAATAACATAATCACAGAACAAAAGAAAAATTGTTAAGTGAATTAATTTACTGATTCTGTTACTGGGGACATCAGAGAGATGAGCTATGTACAGAAATATGGGAGGAAATCTCTTTGATGAATTTCAGATATAATATAATTCTGAGTTTTAGGGTCGGTGGGGCCTAGAAGCATGCTAAGCTTAGCCCTGTAGTTGAAAAATTTCTATAATAGAATGTTAGGTTAGATACAAAAGTTAAGGCAAATCTCAATGGTCTCGTAGCCCAAGGTCACCCTTGCCACATAGCATTTTATCTCATGGTCATCAGATTCTGGCTCTGGCATCCACTGGATACTAATCCTACCAGTTGAGGATAAGACCACTACCACAATTTTGAGCCAAATTTGAAGCAAGCTTTAATTAAATACCAGGAAGATGGACTCTGGCCAGGTCCACTCCTGGGTTCCTAGAAAATGGTCCCAAGTCCCATGTTGCAGGGGCTTAAAAAGACAAACCCACCATATTTTCTATCTGGTTTAATTGGGGGCAAGCATATATCCTGAGACACTTCCTGCCTTCATACTTCTCACACATCTGATGCAAAAACCTGTTTAGGGGAGTGTCTTAGCTAGGGTTTACTGCTGTGAACAGACACCATGACCAAGGCAACTCTTATAGGGACAACATTTAATTGGGGTTGGCTTGCAGGTTCAGAGGTTCAGTCCATTATTATTAAGGTGGGAGCATGGCAGCATCCAGGCAAGCATGGCACATGAGGAGCTGAGAGTTCTACATCTTATTCTGAAGACAAACAGGAGAAGATTAGCTTCCAGGCAGATCGGAGGAGGGTCTCCAACCTCCAAGGCCACACCTCTTAATAGTGCCACTTCCAGGGCCAAACATATTCAAACCACCACAGGGAGTGAAAACATATGGCTGGTTATTTCCCAAGAACCATAGCACCCAACATTCCAGGAAGTTATCTGTCCTTGGGCAAGTGGGCTTAAGGTTAACTTTGGCTCTTACATTGGCTCTCCAGTCCCGTAATCTTCCTTGAATGAGAGCAGAGCATGTAAGTTAGTCATTTTATCACAGAGTACAGAGAATGCACTCTCAAGAAGTGAGAGTGGACAGTGGCCAAAGAAACCATTGTGTCCACCTACATTTTATAATATTTTAGTTTCTAGAACAGACTTGGAGTAAATTTTCCTCCCCAGATGATTCACTGGTTGATTTGAATTAACTCACCCTCCCCCTTTTAATGTGCATATGAGTTTTTGCCTGCATGTCTGTAGGTATACCATGTATGGGCCTAGTACCTGAGGAGGCCAGCAGAGGGTGATATATCCCCTGAACTGGAGTTACAGAAGGTCATTAGCCATGATGTGGGGGCTGAGAACTGAACCTAGGTCCTCTAGAAGAGCAGCAAGTACTCTTAAGTTGCTAAGCCATTTCTCCAGTTTGGGTTAACTCTTGAGAATGGGAACAATGAATTTGTTTTTTTACCAGAAAGATGCCAGCTAGAAAGTAATCATAGGAATTTCCAGGCAGGATATACTGTCATGTCTCCACCAGGACCTAATGATAGACAACTCAGATCTCATTCTTTGGGCCAGCAATTAGAGTTTTATAGTTTCAATTCCTGGTTTTATTAGCTGCTGATAATGAGGAAGGAGTTCATTCCCAGTGAACTCCAAGACTGTTAATATCTGTCAGTTCCAAGAGAAACCCAGGATGAATGGCTAACCATGGCACCTATTAGCACACAAAATTGCATGCTGGCCTGCAGGCTCGCAGTATCACAAGTACCTGTTACAGAGTCCATGCTGGCATGATGGTTCCTCTCAATCGTCTCAACATCCCCCCCATCATAAACTTGCCCAGCTCATGGGTTTTCCTTCTCCTAGCTTCTCATTCCTAAATAACCTATTAGGCCATGTGGTCCTCTTGACCTGATCTCTTGCCCCTCTCTCTTTGTCCTTCTCTCTTACTATACCTCCCTCACAAACTGAGAGAATTATTGAGCCAAGGAGATCAAAGATGGGCTGGGCAACATATCACAACCCAATGTCACAAAAAGCACACTAGAGACTGAAGTAAGAATGAAGTCCAATAAAAAAGATGTCTCACCCAAGTATCGAAGTGCATGCCTGTAATTATAGTTCTTAAGAACCGGAATTATAAAACTGAAAACCATCTAGACTACCCAGAGGCCCTCAAAGAAACAAACAACGAGGGAAGGGGTCAGGGAAGGATTTCCTATGACGTTGCGTCATTATTGTGACCTGTATTAGTTATCTACTTTGCATTTAAGCAAGCTCTGTTCTTTGCCCTGTCTTACCACTGGGTCCAAATAGTCAGCAGACAGGCTCTCCTGAAACCTAAACAGGGTTAGCATCTGACCCAGCAATTTTGCTTCCAGGTACATCTAGAGAAATGGAAAAGAAGGACTTAAACAAGTGTCTCTGTGTATCTGCCTCTGGTTGGTAGCTCCCTTTTATTCAGAAACTCTACCTAGTGGTAATCGGCTCTGTTTGAGAAGTGAGGGGTACAGCTTCAGCAACATTAGTGTCTTAGTGTTTTTCTACTGTGAACAGACACCATGACCAAGTTAACTCTTATAAAGGACAATATTTAATTGGGGCTGGCTTACAGGTTCAGAGGTTCAGTCCATTATCATCAAAGAGGGAACATGGCAGCATCCAGGCAGGCATGGTGCAGGAGGAGATGAGAGTTCTACATCTTCATCTGAAGGCTGCTAGTAGAATACTGGCTCTCAGGCAGCTAGAATAAGTGTCTTAAAGCCCACACTCACAGTGACACACCTATTCCAACAAGGCCACACCTCCTAATAGTGCCACTCCCTGGGATGAGTATATACAAACCATCACCATTAGTAAAAGGCTCTGAGTAAGGGCTCAACCTGTAGCTCAGACAAACATACCAAGTCCCAAGAACAAAGTTGTGCTTCCTGAAAACCCAGATCCCAACAGAAGTTGGTTTTTCAGTTGATAGATCATCATTCTGTAAATATTAGTATTGGGATGTTATGGTGTGCTGGGTCCCCCACAGCTTTGTCTGTTTGAACACTTTGTCCCCATCTGCTGCTGGTGTTGACAGGTTCCAGGACCTTTGGGATGTAGTGGGTTGGTCTGATGCTGCTTGTATTCAAATGCTAAATTCTGTACCCCAAGATGTGGTTGCTTTAGGACAGGCAGATCTTTATGAGCACCAGCTTTTCTTGTGCAAACCTTGTTCCTTAATTTAAAACTATTGGTTGAATAAAAATGGCTACAACCAGTTATTGGAGGCAATAGTGATAGGTGGGTTGTCAGTTACCTGGTTGGGGGTTACAGCTAGGGAGAAGAGAGGAGAGAGGAGAGATGAGAGAAGAGAGAAGAGAAAGTAGAGAAGAGAGAGAGAGGAGATTGCAGAAGAGAGTTTGGGGTTTGTCCTTTTGAATAAGAGATTTATTAGAAGAGTCATTGGCATTAAAGACAGACAAACAGATGGTTAATACTCTGAGAAGAGTTCAGCCCATGATGCAAAGTAGGGGTTCATAGGTCTCAGAGGAGAGGAAAAATTTCATGGTTCAACCTATCCCTAATCCCTGGGTTCCCTAATCCCTGAGGAAATTCTGCAGTAGCAATGGACTACTCTGTGACTGAAGATTGTGAGTTAGTTCAAGGCCAGGCACATCTCCTTTAGGTGCACATATGTGGGTGGAAATTAAGTTGTTACTGGCGGCCCTTTGAAATCCAGGTACCGGACAATCTGAGGTCTATAAATTTTCCTGGGGGAAGTGAGAATAGCCTCTATATTCTCCTGTAATCCAGGCACCCAGGGAGTCTGTTTAATGGATTAGAGATTTTCTGCTGGACTCTTAGTAGTAAGATTTACTGTTTCCTTTATAAACAAAAGAGGCTGCTGCAATGGGTGTGACCTGAGAGGGAGAAAGAGAGAGTGTGTGTATGTGTGTGTGTGCATGTGTGTATGTGTGTGTATGTATATATGTGTGTGTGCATGTGTGTGTATATGTGTGTGTGCATGTATGTGTGTATGTATATATATATATATGTGTGTGTGTACATGTGTATGTGTATGTATATATATGTGTGTGTGCATGTGTGTATGTGTGTGTATATATATATGTGTGTGTGTGCATGTGTGTGTATATGTGTGTGTGCATGTATGTGTGTGTATGTATATATATGTGTGTATATATATGTGTGTGCATGTGTGTGTATATGTGTGTGTGCATGTATGTGCGTGTATGTATATATATGTGTGTATATATGTGTGTGTGTGCATGTGTATATGTGTATATATATATACACACACACACATATATATATGTGTATATATATACACACATATATATACACATATATATATGTGTGTGTGTTTGTGTGAGACGTGCCTTCTGAAGCTATGAGAGAGGGCACTGTGCTCCTCTATGCTGTCGTCAGGCTTTACACTATTACTGAACACTTTAGATCACTCAGCTTTCCTGGAGTCTTTTGTCCTGTCCAAGTAGTTGATTACCCTGCTTGGTTTGATTCTTACTTGAGGAGGAAGTGGTCTTTGTATTTTTTGAGGAAGCCTCTAGTATACAGTGATTGTATAAGGTTTAGGAACCCTCAAGCCATGTTGGGGCAATTATGCATTTATTACCTTCTAGGACATTTAGGATGTTATGTCTCCTACCAGGGCCAGAAAGCTGGCTCAGTCCTGAGTTCAAATCCCAACAAATACATGGTGGCTCACAACCATATGTAATGAGATCTGATGCCCTCTTCTGGTGTGTCTGAAGACAGCCACAGTGTACTCATAGAGGGTGTAGATCAGTTGGTAGAGTGTGCGCCTAGCATCCACAAAACCTTCTTCTCACCATTCTTCTGACTAGCAATTAAAGCACTACTTATGTCCCAGTGCTCTGAGGGAGGAGCCCAGGCTCAATGATATCTAACTAGTTACACAACAGTGTGGCAGTTCTGGTGGTCCACACCTTGTGTTCTTGGACTTGGGAGAGGTCAGGGCAGGAAGATTTGGGGTTCAAGGTTAGCCTAGAATACATAGTAAGACTCTGCCTCAGAAGAGAAAGGAATGAAGGAGGGAAGGGGCGTACTATGGATGGCTTAGTTGTCAGCTTACCTAAGCTCTTGTGAACCCAGGAGGAAGAGATGATCTTGGGCCTTCATTAGTGATGCATATAGGTCCTGGTACAGGTGAGCTCTTTGTCTCCTTGGATCTTCAGGACTACAAGACAGGAGGATGTTTCTTCCTTCCAAGTCCTATTGTTATGCTGTACACAGCTCACCTCTCCCTTATTAAAATTTGCAACTAAATTCTATGAAGTTTTAGGGCAAAAACCTCCAGCTAGGTTTGGCTACCATCCCTCAATACCAATTAAAGAGATGACTGGAGCTAGAGGGATGGTTCAGTGGGGAAAGTGCTTGCTATGCAAATGTGGGAACCTGAGGTTGAGTCTCTAGAACCCATGTAAAGCTCACATCTGGAATCCTAGTGCTCCCATGTGGAGGTGGGAAGTGGAGACAGGAGAATCCCTGGAATCTCTCTGGCCAGCTAATCTGTTAGACATGCAGGGTGACGGACAGAAACTCTGTCTCAAACAAGGTTCTAGGCAAAGGACTGACACCTGAGGCTGTCCTCTAACTTTTACATCTGTGTGTGGCACACATATGCCTGATTTCCCTCCCTCCATTCCTCCCTTTTCCCTCTCTCCTTCTTTTCTTACTGCCTCTTTATCCCTTTTTTATTCCTTCTCCCCCCTTCTCTCTCTCACACACACCACACATATGAACACTATATGAACACACATTCTCTAGATGATTAAACAGAGGATGGATTGGGGCAGCAGACGAGATGTGTGTAATGAAGCAGTCCTGATCAGGTGTGCTCTTGAGATCATTGTCTCCATTCTGGGTTTGCAAGGTGGTCTGAAGATGTTATTTGTTGTTGTTTTCTTTTGTTTTCAAGAAACAGTTTCTCTGTGCAGCCCTTGCCATCCTAGAACTAGCTCTGTAGAGAAGGCTGGCCTAGAACTCCCAGAGATCCGCCTGTCTCTGCCTCCTGAGTGCTGGAGTTAAAGGTGTGCGGCACCACCACCGTGTATGAAGATGTTCTAATTGCTTGAAGGAACGAGGAGATTTTTCTGGAGGTGATGCTCATGCTCCAAGGAGCAGCAGAATGGATGATTATCCTGATCTCGGGGTGCTCCATCCCATGAGGCATTGTGGTTCCTGAAACCCAAGGTGGATGCAGGTTTAGGCAGCCATTTATCTTTGTGTCTTCAGGAGGATGAGATAGGTCAAGCAGATACTTCTTTAAATATGTTTTATTAGATGTATTCAATTTATTTTGTGCATGAGTGTTTTGCTTGCATGAATGCACCACATAAACATTTGGCACCCAAGGAAGTTAGAAGAGGACATGGGACTTCCTGGAGCAGGAGTTGCAGATGGTTGTGAATCGCCATGCTGGGAATTGAGGCTGGGCCCTTCACAAGAGCAACAAGTGCTCTTAACCACTGAGCCATCTCTCTAGCTGCCCCCCAAACCCCTGCAGAGACTTCTTGAGTGATGACCATGCCTGTGCAGAACCATGTCTGAAACAATGCAGAGGAGATGACACACTTAAATTCCCAGTAGCAAATTAATGCACAGGAAGTTTGGGCGGCTTATTTGCCATACATAAAAAAAAAAAAAAAAAAAAAAAAAAACCAGACAGTTTAGAAATTGTATAGAAAAGAAAGAAAACATTTGCATGTTTCTTCAGGGACAGAATGACTCCAGTTGAAGTGAGCTGACTAGTGTTGTGATGGTTTGTATATGCTTGGCCCAGGGAGTGGCACTATTTGATAGTGTGGCCTTGTTGGAGTAGGTGTGTCACTGTGGGCAGGGGCTTTAAGACCCTCATTGTAGCTTCCTAGAAGCCAGTCTTTTCCTAGCAGCCTTCAGATGAAGATGTAGAACTCTCAGCTCCTCCTGTGCCATGCCAGCCTGGATGCTGCTATGCTCCCACCTTGATAATAATGTACTGAACCATTGAACCCTAAACCAGCCCCAATTAAATGTTGTCCTTGGTCATGGTGTCTGTTCACAGCAGTAAAACCCTAACTAAGATAAGTATTATAAATAAGAAAGGGCTATTAGAAGACAACACCATTAAAAGTCCAGTAGAGGCTGTATCAATTGCGATTAGCAAGTTTCCATGTTGGATGACGGTAGGCCTTTTATCTTGAAAGGAAGCATAACATGAAGGTAGAGGGGCCAGACTTTTTACCTGTGTTTAATGATCTTATTGGCTTGAGGCAGGAGTCAGTGGTTTTAGCAATAGCAACTCCTCTCTGTCCATTAGACCACCCCAACCTTGCTCTCTGCTTTTTCCTCCCTGCTCCCGCCTTTCCCCATTTTCCACACACACTTACTTTCTCCTCGTCTCTCAGTTCCTTACTAAAGGCTGAATGGTGCAGCATTGATGTCTTGGGAGTGTGCTCAGCTTAGGAGGCCACCTTTCTAGAATTTATGCCATTTAGGATGGATTTTTATCAAAACCAAACACTCTGGGAGGGAAGTGAATGAGAGGAATGAATTAGGACAAAGTTTACTATTCAATGGGTATGAAGATACCACGACGAAGCCTATCACTCTGAATGCTGACAAAAAAATTAATAATTAAAAAAACTAAAATGAAAACACACTTGTCTGTCAAAAGACTTTCAAGGGATCTGCCAGAGGGGGTGAAATGCATGCGTATATGTGTGTATGTGTGCGTGTGTGCATTTGTATGTGTATGTATATGTATGTGCATGCACATGTATGCACATGTGTGCATGTGTGTGCATGCATGTGTGTGCATGTGTATGTGTGTGCATGTGTGTGTGTGTGCATGTGCATGTATGTGTGTTTTAGAAATTAAATCCAGGGCCTCATGCATGCTAATTACATGCTTAGCTACTGAGCTGTGCCCCTGCATTTGAGCCTATTGCAGGTTGGTTTTCTTTTCAAAAAGCCTGTTTGACATATAATTTACCCAACATGAAGACATGTGTTAATTGCGGTTGATACAGCCTCTACTGGACTCTAGAAAGTTTCATCTTATAACGCCCCTCTCTTATGTTTATAACACTAGTTGGCTCAACTCACATTCTGTCTACACTTTTGAGAGTTGCACATAACCTCTACAGAACTGGAATCGTTCTGTCTCTGAAGCAGCATGCAAACACTCTCTATCCATTTCTACATACTTTTTAAAGGAATGATAAATACGCTCCCTAGACTTCCTGTGCATTACTTTGCTGTTGTGGATTTAAGTGGTCTAGCCTTTTGCTGGGGTTTGGTTGAGGTTGTCGCTTCCAGGTGAGCAGCCCAGCACTGCACAAGGGAGCATGGTCAGGCGAGTGGATGCAGGTTGATGTATAGCTAGCATTGCACTTGCTAAGCCGTGCCATTTGGTGTGAGCAGCATCTTCCCGGGGAAGCAATCTCTCTTTTTAATTTTTATTTTTAAATCACCAAAGCTCTGCAGCCAACAGCAAGGTCCTAGGGGAGAGTTGATGAAGTGCTGAGATTACAGGAACGGCTACCCCATTAGAATGAATTTGAGAATTGTATAGAAACCCTCTGCCTACAATCCTATCATGAAAGAAAAAGGCAGCCATGTAGATCTTGCCCACAGACTCTTGGTGTGAGTCTCCCCAGAAGGTCTAGCAGAACATAAATCTTCAGGTTCTAGTTGTCCATGACAGACTTCCTAAGGGGCTTTCTCATTGTGGCTTTTTTTTGCTCCGTGCAGCTCACTCCTGCAGGTTTTCCACAGACCACACTCTCTCTTCCAACATAATATTGCCTTTCAATAAGGAGGGGAGACTCGCTTGCTTTGGGCCTCCTGTTCTACTGCCCCTCACCTCACCCCAAGCTCCCAACATTGAGTTCCCATTGTACTTTGTGGTTTGATTTTATCCTTTCTGACGTCCAAGGCCCGATTCTTACTGTGTTGGTGCCAGGGATCGCATCTGAAATGTTTCCCAAGAGCTCAAGGGTAGCAGTGTCTTGGATTTGGGTGGTCATCGAATCCCAAAGGCTCTGACCTCTAGTGTTGGAGCCAACGCTTGAAGGCTTTGAAGGAGGAGGAGTTTCAGCATCATTCTGAACTCAGTTTCTGTTACTAGGCTACTGTGGGTGGGCAGCTTTCCCTACTGTGTATTTCTACCATCATATACTTACTCTGCCTCACTGCTGGCTTAGTGTGTTAGGAGACAAACCATCGCCTCTGACATCATGGGCCTGTAGTGTTCCGGGGACAGCTTGTGGACACCCTTCGCTTTTCTCCTTCAGTCACGTGGGTTTTGGAAACGGGACTCAGCTTGGTGACAAGTGCCTTTCATCTATTGAATCATCTCACAGACCACACAACCTGTCTTAGTTAGGGTTTTACTGCTGTGAACAGACACCATGACCAAGGCAACTCTTATAAGGATGACATTTAATTGGGGCTGGCTTATAGATCCAGAGGTTCAGTCCAGTATTATCAAGGTGGGAACATGGCAGCATCCAAGCAGGCATGGTACAGGAGGAGCTGAGAGTTCTACATCTTCATCTGAAGGCTGCTAGCAGAATACTGGCTTCCAGGCAGCTAGGATGAGGGTCTTAAAGCCCACACCCACAGTGACACACCTACTCCAACAGGGCTACACCTTCTCACACAACCATATTTCCAAATATATTTTTCTATCTGCTAAAAGTGTTCTTTCTCCATTTAAAAAGCTTATTTGTGTATGTTCTTTGTTTGTGTGCAGGCCCATCTTCGTGGAGGGCAGTAGTCAACATTAAGTGTTGTTCCTTAGGAGCTGTACATCCTGTTTTTTGAAACGGGACCACTCATTGGGAACTGTGGTTCACTAGGTTGGATGCCTAGTGAGCTCCAGGGATCCCCTGGTCTCCATCTCCCCATCACTGAGATTATAAGCATACTATGGAGGCCAACTTTTTTTTTTGAGACAGGCTTTCTCTGTGTAACCCTGACTGTGTTGAGACTTGCTCTGTAGACAGACTGGCTACTCTGTCAGAGATCCCCCCTGCCTTGCCTCCTGAGTGCTGGGGTTAAAGGTGTGTGCCATCACTGCCCAGCTGAGCTTAACATTTTACATGGGTTCTAGGGGGTCAAACTTAGGCCTGAGCAATCTCTCCAGCCTCTAACTTATTTTCTTCTCATCCAGACTTCTTAAATAAACATTTGACCCTCTGAACTTCAAATGTTTTATGGGCTAGCCATAGGTTTTCTACATGGAGGCTCAAAAAAACTCTCGTTTGGCAAAATTTGGACTTCTTTCCTTTAGAAGCCTTTAATAATGCCAGTGTGTGGTATGAGATTCCGTAAGGGAGGCACAGAACTCAGTCTATGAGTCTAAACCCTGGGTAAAAGTCCAAGGTCCAAAATCTCTTCTGAGACTCATGGCAGTATCTTTACTGTACTCTATTTATAAAATCAAAATAAAAAAAGCAGATTACATGCTTCTAACATATAAGGATGCAGGATATACATGACCTTTCCAAAGGGAGGAAAGAGATCACAGTGAGGGAAGACTGGACCAAAGCAAGACTGAAACCAGCTGGGCAAACTCCAAACTCCGCATCTTCATGTCTAATGTCAGTGTGCCCTTCAGATCCCTAACTCCTTTCAGCCATGTTGAGTATAACCTCTCTTGGGCTGGTTCCATCCCCTCTTAGCAGCTCTCTTTGGTAGGTATCCCATGGCTGTGGTATCTCCAGCCTCTTGGGTTCTCAAAGGCAGTCTAGGCTTGACTTCATGGCTTCAAGAAAAGGTCTCTCTGGGTCTCCATGCCGGGACACTCTTACCACTCCTGACTCATCTCAACACCTTTCTTAGTCTCAGAGGGAGATCCCATAACACCTTCCTTACAGCTTTGACTCTAAAGCCAGAACCATGAGGCTGAAGCTGCCAAGTTCTGGTCCTTGCTGGGACTGAAACATAGCCCTCCTCATTCAAATACATTCCACGAGCTTTCTGTTTTCAATGGTTTCCTTCACTGCCTAAGCTTGGCTGTCCTGGAACTTGATCTGTAGACCAGGCTGGTTTCAAACTCAGAGATCCACCGGCCTCAGCTTTCTGCGTACTAAGATTAAAAGTGTGCACGGAGGGCTGGAGAGATGCCTCAGCCATTAAAGGCTAGGCTCACAACCACAAAGTGGGCACCATGCACCTGGTCTTAAGCTTTTTAAAAATTCCTTTTACTTTTTAAAACTTCCTCTGAACAAGTTGGAAGCTTAGCCGGGTGGGGACTTGCTCTGAGTTAACCGATCCCTTTATCTCTTGGCCTTGGGCTTTTCTTTAATCTGTTTATACTTCCTTGTGCCCCTTTTCTCCTCAGACTGAACATTTTGTATTTTCCCTTACTCAGCTTGCTTCTTTTCACTATAGATCTGCGTAAGACTGGCCACTAATCACCATACATCAAAGTCAACACTAAGCTCTTTTGAAATCTCCTCTGCTAATACAATCCAAAATTCTTCAATTTAGTTTCAGGCAGACTTATTTTGGACATGAGCAAAATGAAGCCACATTCTTCACCAAAATTTTACAAGAATGGTCTTTAGGACACATAATAATACTCTTCTCCTCTGAAACCTCTTAAGCTGGGCTCCCACAGTTCAAATCCCTTTCAGCAATATTGTTTTTGCATGCTTTTACTGATATGACCCATTAAGCCCTTCTCAAAGCATTCAAAGTTTTTTTAAAATTTATTTTTTATTGGATATTTTATTTACATTTCAGATGCTACCCCCTTTCCCCATTTCCCCTCCCTAGAAAACCCCTATCCCATACCCCCTTCTCCTTTTTGCTTTTATACAATTTTTTAAATGTTAACCAATGGCTTTATAAATTTGGTAATGCTCAATATCAATCAGAAGTTAATACCCAACCTAGATATATCAACTATCTTTGACTGGCAGAGACATGTGAACATTTGCCTCCATCTCTGTCCCCCCCCTTCTCTCTCATCACCTAGCTCCTCCTTTCCTTCTCCTCTCCTTACTCCTTCTCTCCTTACTCCTCCCACCTTAGCTCCTCCTACATATCACCCTTCCTGTTAAAATAAAACTTTTCTCTTAAAATACAGTTAGAGCATAACTATACCAATTTATGTCAGTAAGGTGCAAGATGGACCTAATACCCAGTCCATCATTTCATCATTTTGTTGATTAAGCAGAACCTCTGTCATCTCTCCTAAATAAAAGACTTAGTTCTGAACCTGGCTTTTTTTTTTTTTTGCTTTAGAATGAATGTCAGCTAAAAACCATCCTCTTAAATCTTTTCTCTCAAAGTAAATAGCAAGGATTGGCTATGAGACTATAAGTTTTCAACCCCATCAGAAATCCAGAATGACTGAGTTAACTGAAATTATGGGAAGCACACAGCATAGCTTCTAAAACATAGCCAATTTATAGAGACCGCTGAACACCTGGACAGTCCCTATACTACAGAACATTGGAGCATTCGATCTTCAGCCTTCTGGCCCAGGATCATCTGACAGACCTAGTGATGCAGGATTATTAAGGGCTGATTACTCTGTTTTGGCAGATATAATCAATCGACTATTCTGCAAGTGTGTCCTTTTCTGGACAGTGATTTGTCTGTAGATGGAAAGAGGCAATTCTTGCCTAGTGGCTGACTCACCACAATTGGAATAACTCCAAAGATGCTCAATTTCTTCTTAGAATCCAAGAAAGGAAGCTGTCAGGAGCAGACAGGTCTCTAATCAAAATGAACATTAATACAGAAATGTTTGTAACGTCAATTCTGTGGATTTCTGATGTTTTGAAAACCAACTATTTATGTAAGGCAATCTGGACTGTTGTCTGTTAACTCCTCTCAGCTATTTCTAAAGAGAATATAGAAAACACCCTAACAATAAACTCAAAGCCATGAATTTGCTATAGGCCCTTAACTCACAGGCTAACCATCTCAAATAAGTTAAAAAACTTAAAGAAGGACTGGATCTAAGCCTTGTATTCCTAAATGTGTTATACAGGCGCAATGCCTATGATAGTAACAATATTCATCTCACTTTTATATTAATAAGAAGCTCGTACCAATGAAAACCTTAAATTTGAAATCAAAGTAAATTTTGTACCATTTAAGAAATTACTTCATCTTAATAATAATTATACATATTTCTATCAGTAAGTTATGGCTATGCAATAAATCCTAGTTAATCCTCCCTGTTCCACCAAAACCACTACTTTTTCCTAGAAAGACAGCCCAATATTAACCACCTCAGTCCCCAAGCCCAGGGAATAGGGGCGCCGACTCTTCATTAACTTCTTCAAGCTGATTATGGGTGTTGAGATATTAGAAGGAGGGTTGGGGGAAGAGTAAATTGATAAGCTTCTGACACTGTGTCTTCACTGCATCCAGCTGGAATTCCAGGACATCAGAGGTTCGAGCAGGTCTGCTCAGCTTGCCTGATGAGTAGATACACCAAGGCTATGCGTTCTGCAATATATAATTCTCAAAACAAATTTTAGTATCAAGATAATTGTTTGTTTGAATTCTGGAATTTAGTCTTCTGGTGGCCTGCCTCTGTCATGTCTAATCCATATAATTCTGGGAGTTTCTATGAGGGTGTGCTCCCACCATCCTCCCATTTTTGCCTTCCTGCTCTTAAATTTTCCAACATCAGGGAATCCAAGCTTTCGGGCACCTAGGCCCTCCACTTCCACTAATGCCTAACCCCTTACCCCATCCCCCCCCCTCCAATTACTATGAGGGTATGCTCCCACCATCCTCTCATTCCCGCCTCCCTGCTCTTGCAATTCCCCAACACTAGGGAATCCAAACTTTCAGGTACCAAGGCTGTCCACTTCCACTGATGCCTGACAAGGCCACCCTCAACTACCTATACAGGTGGAGCCATGAGTCCCTCCCTTTGTGTTCTCGGGCTGGAGATTTTAGAATGGCTACTCCAGCTTGTTTCTTAGGACTATTTGCTTGAAAAATTGTTTTCCAGCCTTTTACTCTAAGTTAGAGTATGTCTTTGCACTGAGGTAGGTTTCCTGTATGCAGCAAAATGCTGGGTCTCGTTTATGTATCCAGTCCATTAGCCTATGTTTTTTAATTGGGGAACTGAGTCCATTGATGTTAAGAGATATTAAGGAATAGTGATTGCTGTCTCCTGTTATTTTTGTTATTAGAGGTGAAGTTATCTCTGTGTGGCTATCTTCTTTTGGATTTGTTGGAAGAGGATTACTTTCTTGCTCTTTTTAGGGTATAATTTCCCTCCCTGTATTGGAGCTTTCCTGCTATTATCCTTTGTAATGCTGGGTTTGTGAAAAGATATTGTGTAAATTTGGTTTTGTCATGGAATATCTTGATTTCTCCATCTATGGTAATTGAGAGTTTTGCTGGGTATAGTAGCCTGGTCTGGCATTTGTGTTCTCTTAGGGTCTATATGACATCTGTCCAGTATATTCTAGCTTTTATAGTATCTGGTGAGAAGTCTGGTATAATTCTGATAGTCTGCCTTTATATGTTACTTGGCCTTTCTCCCTTACTGCATTTAATATTCATTCTTTGTTTTATGCACTTGGTGTTTTGATTATTATGTGACAGGAGGTATTTCTTTTCTGGTCTAGTCTATTTTGTGTTCTATAGGCTTCTTGTATGTTTATGGGCATCTCTTTCTTTAGATTAGGGAAGTTTTCTTCTATAATTTTGTTGAAGATATTCATCGGCCCTTTAAGTTGGGAATCTTCACTCTCATCTATACCTATTATTCTTAGGTTTGGTCTCCTCATTGTGTCCTGGATTTCCTGGATATTTTGTGTTAAGAGCTTTTTGCATTTTGCATTTTCTTTGACTGTTGTGTCGATATTTTCTATGGTATCTTCTGCACCTGAGATTCTCTCTTCTATCTCTTGTATTCTGTTGGTGATGCTTGTGTCTATGACTCCTGATTTCTTTCCTAGGTTTTCTATCTCCAGCATAGTCTCCCTTTGTGATTTCTTGATTGTTTCTACTTCCATTTTTATGTCCTGGATGGTTTTGTTCAATTCCTTCATCTGTTTGGTTGTGTTCTCTTATAATTCTTTAAGGGATTTTTGTGTTTCCTCTTTAAGAGCTTCTACCTGTTTATTTGTGTTCTCCTCAAATTCTTTGAGAGTGTTATTTATGTCCTTCTTAAAGTTCTCTATCATCATCATTAGAAGTGATTTTTAATCTGAATCTTATTTTCCTGGTGATATGGGGAATTGAGGACTTTCTAGTGTGGGACAACTAGGTTCTAATGATGCCAAGTACCCTGGGTTACTGATGCTTATGTTCTTGTACTTGCCTTTTGCCATCTGTATCTCCTTAGTGCTACCTGTCCTGTCCCTGACTGGAGCCTATCTTTCCTATTATCTTGGTTGTATCAGAACTTTGTGGGGTGGGTGTAACTACTGGGGTAAGCGCTGGTGCCCAAAATCTGCTCAGTGCTCAAGTGCAGACAGGATGCTGCCCAGGTTAGAGCACCTGGGATCCCTGCTCCCTCTGGGTTCTTAGAGATTGGGGGCAGAGCTGCCACCCAAGATCTTCTCAGTGCTCTGGCCCAGACCAGAAGGAACCAGTACTCTGGGCTGGGAGTGACTTCCTGGGTCCTTGTGGGTCCCAGTTACTCCCTGTTTGGGGTGAATGTTGCTGTCTGCTTACCTAAGATACTGCCCGGGTTAGAGTTCTTGGGAGCCCCGCTTCCTCTGGGTTCTGTGTGATTGGGGGCAGAGCTACCGTCTTGGATCTGCTCAGTTCCTGGGCCCAGACCGGAAGGAGCATTCAAAGTTTTTAATCCACAGTCCCAAACTCTACATTCTTCCAAGAAGCCACATGGTCAGGCTTATCAGCAATACCCCGATCCTGGTACCAACTTCTGTCTTAGGGTTTCTAACTCTCCTGCCATAGCTACTAGAGGATTGGGATTACACAAGGAAGCCCTTTCCAGTGAGACCTTAACCCTTACTCAATGCATGTCTGAGTGCAATAAAATTCTCTGTTTCATCAATGTCCCTTCATAACTTCTGCTGTCTCACAGCCCAGCTGCCACATCCTGAGAAACCCTCTTTAGTTTGTGGAGGAGGACGGTCATGATGGGGAGAACCAGAGGCCCAAGCAAAGACTAGCACCAGCTGTTTGTCTTCTGAGTGACATCTCCATGGGTGTTCTGCCCAGCTGAGCTCCCAGTAGAAGCCAGCAGCATGTGTGACCAGGATCCAGAAGAACTGGTGAGCTGAGCCAATTATCCATGGACTCATAGGAAGTGATGGAACAGGGCTGTGGAGGAGGCTGAGTTGGCAGAGTGCTTGCCGTGTGTGCCTGAGGCCCAGCACTGTGTAAACCAGGTGGTACATGCCTGCAATCCCGGCATGGGGAGGGAGAGGCAGGAGGATCAGGAGTTCAAGTTCACCCCTAGCTTTATGGTGTCTATGGTTCATCATCTCTTATGGCTCATATTAGTCACTGTGCCATTCAAAAGCCAAAGAGCAGAAGAAACACGTGGCACACCTCCTACCATATCCTGGACCCTGTGCTGGATGCTGGGAATGCAATGGTGGCAAGATGTGGCTTCTGGTCTCCATTGTGAGTTGACTTGGCCGAGGCAATAAAGCAAAGTTGTTTTGAGAAATTCAGAGAGGATAGGATGAGGTCACCGGGAGATATGCACAGGAAGTTGCAGGTTTGCAAAAAAGCCAGATACAGCTCGGTTTAGGCAGGATTATTAGTTAACAATTATTAGTTCTCAATATGGATTCTGGGGTCTTCAGCTGTGATTTGCTCAGACTGTCTGTGTCCAGCAGATGGCGCCAAATGACTGGCTGAGTCCATTGGCTTGCCCTCTCAGGGAAAATCCAAGTTGAGCCTATGCAAGGTCAGCATTTTTAAGGAACTTGCTCTTTGTCAGACTAAGACCTTTTAATTTGTCCCATTTTAATAGTACATGTGTATCAAAACAACAACAACAACAACAACAACAACAACAACAACAACAACAACAACAAAACAGACAAGGAAATGGCCTCCCTCACTGTGACTGTGGAATCATGGAACCAGAGGTCAGGAAGTACTCCTGTGATTGTGCATACATGTGTGTACTCATGCATTTTGAGTCTACACATGTATAGAAGTGTATGCGTGAGTGTGCACATGCGTACATGTGTATGTATGTGCGTGTGTGTGTCTGTGTGTGTGTGTGTGTGTGAATATATGGGCAGAAGTGCACTCGGGGGTTTATGTATAGTGTCTCTATGTGTTGAGTGTTTGCGAGTAGGTGCCTGTGGTCACATACAAGCGTGCTCATAGTGTACGTTATGTGTGAGTGATGCGTATGATTGTGAGGGATATGAGTGTATGTGTGCACACATGTATGTATATAGTCATGTGTGACTGTATGCATGTATATTTTTACCTTTGAGGAAAATTAAAGAATAAAATAGATGAGGAATGGAAGGTTTGACACATTTTTAAAGGGCAAAGGGACAATTGCTTGCCACTTTGAGGCAGTGGAACCTGGGAGAATGGAGCCTAAAAACTGAGACAGACTAAAGTTTCAGGCCGTAGCCAACGTCACCCAGAGCATCAGACCACCTATACTCTGAGAGTTAAGAGGAATCACATGAGTACAGTTTACAATCACAAAGACAAGCCACGCATGGCAGAAACATGTTTGTCTACACAGGCATATAAACAAATAACAATAGCCAGCTGAAATGAATAACCTGAAGTAAACTCCCTCCTAGTCTCCATACTTGGGAGGGATATGAAAACACATTCCAGGAACAAGTCTGTGTTTGGAAGAAACAGGTCACAACACTCTTGCCTTGTTTTCTTGGAGTTTTCTCACAAGCACTTAGAATTCTCCTCACCGGACTCCATTCTTGGACTGTGTTCTGACATACAATATTTAGAAGAACTTCTGAAGAGAGTTAAGATATTAAAGGTGAATGTGTGTGCAAACGTGTGTGTGTGTGTGTGTGTATGTGTGAGTGTGTATGTCCAAGTGAATATGAGAGTCAGGCCTTGATATAAAGGCATTCATTAGAAGTCCCAAAGAAATTACTCAAACCTGTTTTTTTTCCAGTCATCTCGGATGAATATTGTATAAATGGAAGATTGGGGGATGGGTTGGGCTCCAGCTCATTCAGAGACCATCCTGTGGAGTTATTCATTTCAAGAGACTCAAATCCAGTGCTCTTAGAGTCTGGGACTGGCCCCACTGACAGGGTCCTGCTAAAAAAGGTGGGCTGGGACAGGAAACTCACTGGTGAGTTTGAATAGTCAACATGAGCTCACATTCTCTCTGTGAAGCTTTTATAAGCTCTCGTTAAAATAAACTCTGTGAGTCAGGAACTGTATTACACTCAGAAGAGAGGCAGGAGGATAAGAGTCAAGACCGGTTTGCACTGCCTAGTTAGGAAGCCACTTCTGGGGACTGGGGGTTGGGTAAAGCTCAGTGGTGGAGTGAGTGCTACCCTGCAAGAAGGCCTTGGGATTACACACACACACACACACACACACACACACACACACACACACACACTTCAATGTTCTGTCACTTACTCTGAGACATTTTAGAAAGAAGACAAAAGGCACCGGGAGGCACAGTCTTTGGAGCATTGCATCAGCACTGGCCGTCACGCTCTACCTAAGTTCCCGTCGTCCCACCCCACCGTTTCAGTTGCCTCAAAACCAAAAGTCCCATCCTGCCAGGAAAGCCCATGTCTTACACAAAGAATACCACCAGGTTGGGTATAGTTACAAAATCTGTAAGAGAGGAACAGTCTTCTCCTGTGTGGTTTTTTTTTTTTTTTTTTTTTTTTTTTTTTTTTTTTTTTTTGAGACAGGGTTTCTCTGTGTAGCCCTGGCTGTCCTGGAACTCACTCTGTAGACCAGGCTGGCCTCGAACTCAGAAATCTGCCTGCCTCTGCTTCCCAAGTGCTGGGATTAAAGGTGTGCGCCACCACCGCCTGGCTTTTTTTTTTTTTTTTTCTAATTAATAATTTTAGAAAGTTCCAAACCATGAAAGATTTTCTGGTAAATCAGCAGCTCAATTCTGTGTCCTAAAGACTCACTTTTCAAGATACAGGTTCCCAGCTGAGTTCTAGGTAAATAAAGAGAAGTTGACAGTTTAAGCAATAACTTCAGGGGACTAAGGTGCAGAGGACAGCAAGACCTATTTTTCTTTTGTTTGTCCAGCCTGGCCTGGAAGTCTTGACAAGAGACAGGCCTTTCCTGTCTCTGCCTCCCCAGAAATAGGATGAGTATGTGTACTATGTGAAGCCAGAGACCTCACAGAGAAATATTACCTAAGCAAAGGTTGGCCTATTGGAGAGGCCTTCAAACTCAGTGTCTTCTCTTTCTTTCTTTCTTTCTTTCTTTCTTTCTTTCTTTCTTTCTTTCTTTCTTTCTTTCTTTCTTTCCTTCCTTCTCTCTCTCTCTCTCTCTCTCTCTCTCTCTCTCTCTCTCTCTCCCTCCCTCCCTCCCTCCCTCCCTCCCTTCCTTCCTTTCTTGAGTCTATTAGTTCAACACCCATTTCTATGCTCTATTATTGTGACACCAGACTCAGTACATATAAGGAAGACTCAATTCTTGCCTGGCAGGATACACACACACACACACACACACACAGTGACATATATAGCCATATATATATTGTCACATATTATGTGAATAATTATAATGTTAGATGGCAAATAATGAATATACATGTACATATATATCTCACACACTATGCTGCAGGAATGTATTTGCTTATTGGTACATTTTCACTATTTTTCTTTCAGATATGTCTCATGCCACGTAGGCAGGCCTTGAGACTCGATCTGTAATGGGGAGGATGACTTTGAACTCTCGATCCTTCTGCCTTCACATCTCAAGCATTGGTTTCAGAATTTGTCACCATACCTAGATGCTGTGGGACCTCTGAAGGACATCATGTGAACCCAGACTAGAGGGGGGAGCAGCTGGTCTGTGTCCCCAGTGGGATGTTGTCTGGGCTGACTGATGAGTAGTGAACAGTACACTAGTGAAGACCATGGAGAAGAATTAGCTTTACATTTTACTTCCAAAGCACGAACATGGCTAATATTCTTTAGCCTACACTAAAGATAGCCAGGCAGCAAAGCCAGGCTAGGGATTACAGCTCTAATCTCATTAAGCACTTATAGAGGAGAAATGAAGGAGGAGAAGCCTGACTCAGCAAAACCAACTTGCTTTACAAAGTATTCTTTCTATGTGCCTGAGTATTTTGCCTGCACATATGTATTGTATGTGTGCCTGCTGCCCACGGAGGTCAAAGGAGAGCCTGGGATTTCATGGAACCAGAACATCTGGGTTCTGGAAACTGAACCTGAACTGAACTTGAGTCCTCTGCAAGAGCAGAAAGTGCTCTTAACTGCCGAGCAATCCCATAAGCCTCCATGCTTTCATTTGATTTAAAGGAGACCATTTGGTGTTGGTACCAAAAAGCAAATTTGGAGAGCTCAGTGGATGGTTCTGAGGCTGACTTCTAGTATTAACATGGGAGCCCACAACCATCTGTATTCTAGTTTCAGAGGATCTGACACCTCTGGTCTCTATGAATACCGGGTACCAACATATGTGTACAGTGTATGTGCACTGACATACATGCATATATACACACCCATGTATGCAAAATAAAACACACTGCTTGTAATTTCGAGGGAACATTGATGCAGTGAACTTACATGCTTATTTACTATCTTTATCATGGAATTATGTCTGCTTTGTCCAATGACTTCCAAAAAGTTAAAATTTGACAGTAGGGCACACAAAGAATGTTAATAGATATAATCGTAGATGATAATTCGGCCTGGGGTCAAGGGAGGTACATTATGTGATTAAAAGTTACATCCTATTTTAAGCATACTTCTATTTATAAGCGAATTTATGTTCTTCTGCTTAAGCATGCTGTCTTTCTTGCCTGCATTTTGCTGACTTTGTTAGACGTGTATTCATTAGCTTTAGTCCCAATGACTACACAGCTGAAAGATGCAACTTCAAAAGGGGGAGGATGGATGTTGGCTCTTGGTTTCAGAGCTATTGTTTACCAGGGCAGAGAGAATATAGCAAACAGAGTAGTTCACAGGATGACAACAGGAAGTAGAGGAGAGGAGCACAAGCAGGAGTGACTAGGATAAAATCAGCCCCCCCCCCCCAGGACATTCCTGCAGGGACCCACTTCCTCCATGAGGCCCTGCCTCCACTTCCAACACTCTCCGTAGATAAGAATCTTCCTGTAAAGATGCCCTCATGGACACACCCAGAGGCGGACGTTACCAACCTCCTACATGTTTATTATCGATCAAGTTGAGAATTAAAATTTAGTATCTGTGGTGGTTTGAAAATGCTTGGCCCAGGGAGGGGCATTGTTAGGAGGTGTGGCCTTGTTGGAGTAAGTGTGGAGGAAGTGTGTCACAGTGGGGATGGGCTTTGAGACCCTCGTCCTAACTGTTTGGAAGTCAGTTGTATCCCAGATGCCTTCAGAACAAGAGGTAGAATTCTTAGTTCCTCCAATGCCATGCCTGCCTAGACGCTGCCGTGCTTGCTTCCCACCATGACAATGGACTGAACCTCTGAACCTGTAAGCCAGCCCCCGTTAAATGTTGTCCATTATAGGAGTTGCTGTGGTCATGGTGTCTGTTCACAGCAATAAAACCCTAACTAAGACAGCATCATATTATGTAAAAGAAATTTGAGTCTGGTCCTCCTTCCCCAGACTCAGCCTTCTCTCTATTACTATCTTACAGAGTACCTACACCAGAATAACTAACAAAGTGTATTCTAGGGATGTTTTACAGAGGTAGGATAGTCCAATGGGTAGAACAGACTCTGGAGCCCAGTGATTGAGTTTACAATCCCAGTTCCATCTTATTGCTTGTGTGTCTTTGTTGCAGCCACTTAAACTTGAGTGGTTGTCTGCAGCCATGAAAAGGTTATGATGACTGAATGCCTCTATGCACATTCATACGCATATGTGTAAGCCATTCATTCAGACTGGCCTAGACTAAGATCAATGATACACGGTGACCTGACTGTTTCATTTTCATGGAGTGTACAGGTAGACTGGAGATTCATGAACTATCCTTGAAAATCAAATATAAAATGGGGCTGAAAAAGAATCTTCCTTTCTTCTTTCTTTGTGATGAAAGTATTTAAGACTCTTTGTAAGAATGTGTAATCTAAAACTGCATTGTGTTTGTTTAAAGCTAGAGACTAGCAAGGGCAAGGACAAAGGAAGTGGTAACCGTGCATACCGGGTCTGGGGAGATGCTCAGTCAAGACGCTTACCGTGCAAGCACAAGGTTCTGAGTTTGGCTCCTCAGCACCCACAGGAAAAGCCAAGTGTGGTAGCATATCCATAGCTCCAGCATCAGGTGGGCGTTGGGGGAGGGCGGAGAAAGGAGGCGCTTTGGAGCTCACTGGTCAACCTGTTATCAGAATCTATGCGCTCCAGGTTCAATGAGAGACCCTGTCTCAAAAAACAAGATGGAGAGCAATCGAGAAAGATGCTAATGTTGGCATCATATCTCCACAGGCATGTGTACAATGTGTACACATACATATACCACACATGTATACAAAGTGTGCTGGCAAGTCTTATGTCATACAAGCTAGAGTTACCTGAAAGGAAGGAAACTCAATTGAGAAAAGGCCTCCATAAGATCCGGCCGTAAGGCATTTTCCTGATTGGTGACTGATGGGGGAGGAGCCAGCTCTTTGTGGGCGGTGCCATCCCTTGGGCTAGTGGCCCTGGGTTCTATAAGAAATCAGGCTGAGAAAGCCTTGGAGAGCAAGCCAGCAGGCAGCACCCCTCCATGGCCTCTGGGTCAGCTCCTGCCTCCAGGTTCCTGCCCTGCTTGAGTTTCTGTCCTGACTTCCTCCAGTGATGGATTACATTGTAGAAGTGTACGCCCAACAAGCCCTTTCCTCCCTAACTTGCTTTTGGTTATGGTGTTTCATCACAGCAATGGTAACCATAAACTGAGACACAAAAGCACACTAGTTTTCCTTTGTACATGCAATGGGCAGGCCACACATTTGGCTTTAAGCTTCTTAGCAACCATTGCAAAAAGGGAAACCTGACTGGTTTACTCATCAGAGGCCAATTGCTCAAGAGAAGGATTATTCCTTATGTTAAGTCCATACGTGAGCACATTTCTTGTTAAGACATTGACACATATTATTTCTGAACACTGCCTTTGAGATGAGGCTGCACGATTACTAAACCATATCTTCAGCCTTTTTTTTTTTTTTTTTTTTTTTTTTTTTTTTTTTTTTTTTAGAAAACAAACTTCATGGATTTCACAGGAGTATGGTCTGTAACATTTCTCACGCAACCAAACTATGGCTTAACAAACCATGGCAACAACAACCAACAGTAACCAACCAACAACCCACCCCACCTTGCAAAAAGTCCCCAGAATTCCAAATGTCACACAAACACAGCAACTATCTGCTGCTGGTAAAGTCACACCCCTGCTAGAGCATGAGGAAAATCATAGTCGGCTGCTGTGGTCAATCTGAAGCAGCCCCATGACCCATACCTGGAATTAAAAGAAAAACATATTCTTATAATACCTCTTACTCTTTCTTTCTTTCTTTCTTTCTTTCTTTCTTTCTTTCTTTCTTTCTTTCTGAAACTAAACTTTCAAAAAGTTACTGTGCCTGGGCCCTGTTGTTAAGGGATTCACATTCTACCAAGGAAGGAGTGGAGTTCTTATCCCTGGAGTTCTACTGCCTGTCAGGTACCCTTTTAGGCTCTTTTACATACACAATTTTATTGACATGTATAGATGTTTTATCTACATGTATGTCTGTGTACCATCTGGGTGCCTAGTGCCTGCAGAAGCCAGAAAACAGCATTGAATCAGTTCTACGGAGAGATGGGACTGAGTGTCTCTGGACCTTGGCTCGTTGCTTCACGGAGAGGAAGTTTTTCTGGTGCCTGAGAAGCACCGTAATGAGCCTTCATTTCTAATTGTTTGACTTTCTGCAAGATTTCATTTCACACTTCATCCCCATAATCACACACGAAGCAGTTACTGTTGAAAAGCCCGGTCTCATTCTGTAACCCAAGCTGTCCTAGAACCTGAGATCCTCTTGCCTCAGCCTCCTGCCTCAGCTGGGAATATCAGTATACATATCACACTGGCTCCCAGGGTTTTAAGTGGATGCAGAGAGTTCTTCACTCTGCTTTATTGATGTAGCAGAAGTTTTCAGATTCAAGGGACTTAGCCAATAAACATTTACTTCTTATCTGTGTAACAGCACAGGGGAGGTGGTCTGAGGCAGGAGATAGAGTGTAAGTTTGGGTACAGATCTATTTCAAAAGTAAAAGGTTGGGCTAGTGAGATGACTCAGAGGATAAGGGAGCTTGCCACCAACCCAGACAACCTGAGTGATCCCAGGACCCGCATAATGAAAGGAGAGAATTGACACCTGCAAGTTGGCTCATATGTAAAACTCTCTGTCTCTGTCTCTCTCTCTCACACACACACATGTTTCATTTTTTAAGTCAAAGGTCAACACTGAAGGCGACACTACCACCTTCAATATTTGGCTTCCAAAGCTATTTTGATGTCAACACCCAGATGGAGGGAGGAACGAGCAGAAGAGAGAACAGAGAGGGCTCACCTAAGGTCAGCAGTACACACTGGGAAATGTTAGGTTCCAGCGGTTTGCCTGCATATCGTGACCAGAGCATAGCACCCAATTTTGATGGTCAGTTACTTGCCTGACACAGTTTCCCTTCTTCTACATTTCCGATTCTTCCCGAGTCTCTGTTCTCTGTCTGGTAACACAGCCTAACAATATTACTCTCCAGAGAGGGTGTGGAACTGATGTCTTTGTCTATTTGGGAGGCTATAGCAAAGTACCATAGGCTGGATAGTTTATAAGTGACAATGATTTATTTCTCAGAATTCTGGGGGCCAAGGAGCCCAGGATCAAGTCATTGGCAGGCTTGGTGAGCTGATGGTTTCTTCTTAACTGTGTGTTCACATGGTGAATGGCAAAGAACTTCTATCAGTATCTTTTATTGAGATACTAGTCCCATTCAGGAGGGCTCTACACTTATTATCTAATATATAAATTGTATAACATACAAATTAATACAACACATGCACAGCAAGTAGCATGTTCTTGACTCACAGCTGAAACTCAGTAGTTGATTAGCTATTGATCATGATTGATTATAGAACGTCATCAGCCATACCAAGCTAGTGAATGTATCCCCTCACCACCAACTTGCAATTAGTTAGCAAGCCCTGTCTCTCTGATTTCCGAGTGCATGCATATTCAGAATCTTTTGAGTGGCAGATGTTTTAGATATGGAAATCATAGCATACGGATTTGGACTTTTTTTTAAAAAAGAAAATAAACCAAATTAAAAATAAAAAACAACAAAACAAAATAGTCCCAGAGGAACCCAGTATGTTCCTTTGGCTTCAGCTGCCATCTTGAAATGTGTTATATATGACCTGTTTACAATTCTCAGCTGGGAGGATTTAAAAGTCACTGTTTCCCTCACTCTAAAACTGAGGTGAACTAGGGCTAGATCTAGGTCTTTCTGTCCTAGCTAAGCATCCCATCACCAACAGAACAGCAGAGCTGCATCCCTACATCGGAGGCTTCACATGCTCTTCTTGATTCTCATCCCTGTGCTTGCTTTCTAGTCTAAATTCAAAGGAAGATAAACAAAAAACCAAGCAACTCCTGTGCTCCATCCTCTCGGTATTTGTTGGTGTCTTATTTAGGGTTTCTATTGCTGTGATAAAACACCATGACCCAAAGCAACTTTTAGATGAAAGCATCTATTTTACCTTATACTACCAGGTAGCAGTCTATCACTGATGGAAGGCAGGGCAGGAGCTCAAGCAGGGCAGGACCGTCAGGCAGGAACTGAGGCAGAGGCCATGGAGGAGTGGGTGCTGCTTACTCACCTGCCCCTTATGGCTTGTTCAGCCTTCTTTGTTTTACCATTTAGGATCATCTGCCCAGGGATGGCACCACTTCTGTGGCCTGGGCCTGTCCACATCAATCACTTAGTAAAAAACAACAAACAAACAAACAAACAAACAAACAACAACATGATCCCACAGACTAGCCTATAGGCAATCTGGTGGGGACATTTTCTCAAATTATATGGTTCTTCTTTCCAAATAACTCTAGCTTGTGTCAAGCTGACAAAGACTAACCAGCACAAGTAGTGTCTGTTAAAAGGGGAAAAGAGCATCTGCATGGATATCCGTGGTTTCCAAACCAGTTAGGATTTGAGTGTAGTAATACCATTTTCTGATTCTTCTAACCGGATTCCCAAGTCCAGTGTAATCCACCGCCAGTTTCTTGTCCTGAGCAGCAGATGGCGCTGTGCACTAGCCTAAACAGTCTCTTAAGTCCCCCTGTACTTTCACCAAGCTCTTCCCAGGGCTCCCGAAGATCTTGAGCTGTGTGCATCAGGCACAGTGTGCAGGTTATGGTGGCAAAAGCCACGGGGCTGTCATGGAAATGACTTTCTTTCTTCTTTTCTGTGTCCACAGCTTGTTTAAGGGTTTTCAGCATTAGGCTACATGACCAAGCGGTGGCTATGAAATGCAAAAGCAAGTAATGTATATAACATCTGTAAAGTGACTTTACAACAACAACAACCCCAAATCCTCATTTTATTTCTCCTCCATAAGCTTTGGAGGTCAAGGTGGAGCTGCCATTGCCCTGAGTCCTAGCAGGTCGCCTGGAGCCTAGACTTGGACATATACTGGGAGGTCAGAGGTATAAGAATTAAAGTCAGATATGTTAGGGTGAAAATATAAGGTTTGTTACAGTAATCACTCAAACCTAATGGATATAAACATTATCTGATAAAACTCCAACAGCCCCTCAATGGGGCAATCCTGCAGGGGACATTCATAGGAAATAACCAAGTTTCCTGCAATAGGGAATTTTCCTTCTGAATAGGAAAAGACCATCCCTGTCAAGGAGATGTAAAAGTTCTCCTCTGACCCCTGTGGTTTGTTTTTTTTGTTTTTGTGTGTGTGGGTTTTGTTTTTTTTTTTTTTTTTTTTTTTTTTTTGGCTTTCTAAGACAATAGTTCTCTGTGTAATCCAGATTGGCCTTAACTTCAATCCTCCTGCCTCATTCCTCTGAGACTGCGAGAGTTGGGTTTACAGGTATATGCCACTACATTTTTTAAAAATGGGTCTTATATAGCTCAGAATGGCCTTGAACTCGTTACCTAGGCAAGTGCATACTAATTGAACAACATACTGCAACCCATTTCTTTCAAAACAGAAGTTCCACTTTTATGTATTAATAAATGATTTCAGGGCTGGCATCCAGGCCTTGTGCATGCTGGGTAAGTGTTCTCCTGCTTAGCTTGACCCTGAACCCTTGGTCAGTGTAGGTTTTAATGGCATTATCTCAGTTGTTCAATAGGCAGAGCTGGATCTGCAGGCACATCTGTAGATTAGAAGGCAGCAGAGAGGTCAGGGAAAATGCAAATTAGCTCAGGATAAAGTCTCTCTCTCTCTCTCTCTCTCTCTCTCACACACACACACACACACACACACACACACACACACACGCACACGCACACACGGGACAGGGCAGGGATAGAGACAGAGAGACTACATTGTGCTTGTTTATTAGGAAGGCCAATAAGCTGCCAAGCATTTTGGAATAGAGTGACTTCTGCAACATAAACAAAGATCCTGCAATGATCACAATGGGAGATTACCATCATGTTTGTTTGTTTGAGATAGGGTTGGTGCCCATGTTGGCCTGAAACTCACTATAGAGCCCAAGTCCCTCTCAAAGTCCTTGTGCCTCAGTCTCCCAAGTGCTGGGATTATGGGTATACACTACCACACTTGGCTCAACTGTTTCTCCCTTGCTGTACATGTCTCTCCACTGACAGGTGGATTCTGTTTCCCTCCCTTGGATCTGGGATGTCTTGTGGCTTGTATAGGTCAACAGAATGGAGCAGAGGCAGTATTACCAGAATCCCATGTCTACATAATCTCTGCTTTCTTGGAGCCCAGCTGCCACATCCTGAGAAACCCTCTTTAGTTTGTGGAGGAGGACGGTCATGATGAGGAGAACCAGAGGCCCAAGCAAAGACTAGCACCAGCTGTTTGTCTTCTGAGTGACATCTCCATGGGTGTTCTGCCCAGCTGAGCTCCCAGTAGAAGCCAGCAGCATGTGTGACCAGGATCCAGAAGAACTGGTGAGCTGAGCCAATTATCCATGGACTCATAGGAAGTGATGGAACAGGGCTGTGGAGGAGGCTGAGTTGGCAGAGTGCTTGCTGTGTGTGCCTGAGCACTGTGTAAACGTGGTACATGCCTGCAATCCTGGGGAGGGAGAGGCAGGAGGATCAGGAGTTCAAGTTCACCCTCAGCTGCAGATAGAGTTCAAGGCTGGTCTGAGCTACATAAGATCCTGTCTCAAAAAAGCCACAGATAGTGTGTGTGTGTGTGTATGTGTGTTTATCCTGTGATAATAGATAACCGAAAAACAGGCAGGGGGTGAGATATTAGTCTGAAGGACAGAGAAGAGAATCATCCAATAGGAAGTTACTGAGTCAGGCCAGGAGGACTCAAAGATCATCAAGATAAATTCCTGCCCTCATGGAAGTTAAGACAAGGCTCAGGGTGATGGAAAGGCCAAGGGTTCCTTTTCCAGAGGACCTGAAATGAGTTCCCAGGACCCTCTGGTCACTCCAGCTCCAGGGGATCTCCAGACCCGCCTCTGGTCTCTGCAGGTACCTGTACTCACATACATATATTGCCCCCACAGATGCAACACACACACACACACACACACACACACACACACACACACACACTTAAAAATCAAATCTTAAAAAGGAAAACAAATAGCTTGTTACTGGAACTGTTACTGGGGGGCAGACACAAAGGATTCATGAGGAGATAGCTCAGTGAGTTCAAATGCAGATCCAAATGAAAACCTGGGCATGAAGTGTACAGCTTCAATTCGAGCTCAGAGGAGGTGCAGACGGGAGCATCCCTGAGGCTTGCTGACCAGCTAGTCCTGCCCAGGGATGGGCTCCAGGCTTAAAGTGACTGTTTCAAAACAACATAAAACACATGCAGACACACACAGATATATACACACACACACACACACAGATATACACACACAGAGATTTACACAGACACATACACAGAGACATATACATACACACACAGACACACACAGAGACACACACACACACAGAGGCACACAGAGACATACACATACACACACAGACACACACACAGACACACATACACACAGAGATGCACACAGACACATACACAGAGACATACACATACACACAGACACACACAGACACACAGAGAGACACACACACACACAGAGATGTACACAGACACATACACAGAGACATACACACATACACAGACACACACACAGATGCACACAGACACACAGAGACACATAGAGACACACAGACACACACAGACACACACACACACACACACACACACACACACACACAAAGAGAACAAAAAGGGGTTAGTGACTGAGGAAGCTACCAAATGTTGAACTCTGGCCCCTACAAGCATGTGAACGCATGTGAGCATATCGTATGCGTGCTTGCACACACACAGGATATTACTTGATGAGGAGATTGAGGGTTTGCAGAGAAGGAAGCAAACACCTTCCAGGAAGCCGGGAGCTTGCACGAAGGCAGGCAGGAGAGAAGGAAAGTGGTGAGAGGAATAGCCATGGCAGCTTGCCACAGCGGGGCCGAGGAGCAGAACTCTGCAGCCCTCCCTGGTACAGCTCCTTCTGTGCCACAGGATGCAGAATAACACCATATGATCTCCATGCCTGCCCATGCTGTGCCTGGACCAAGAGAGGCAGCTCTCATTTTAGGCTGAGTGGAGCACAAAGGAGTTGTCAGCTTTAGGTTTGCAAGTGACAAGTGAATCCTTAAGTGCCCCTCAGGCTAATCAACGTCTCTCTCTCTTGGAGAAATGACAACAGTCATTATGTTTTCATTACCTCTGACTTTTGCAAAAAGCTTTAATTTGGGTTCTTCATATATCATTATATAAATCAATGCTTGCCAATAGTTTCCATTTCCAGACTTTAACTCTCCTACCTATATAGCCACCAACTTCTCTCTATTGGGCAGATACTGGGGGAGTCCAACAAAGGTAGCTGAGCAAGATGGTTGACTCTTTTTGGGAGCATGATTATGCCCCTTGTTCATGAAGTATTCAAGGACAAAAAAAGCCAACAACGTCTTAGTTACTTTTTGTCCTGCTCTGACAAAACTCTATAAGGCAACTTATATAAGAAAAAAGTGTTTAATTTGGGCTTATAGTTTCAGAGGGTCAGAGTCCATGATGGTCCACCATCATGGCATGTTGGCAGAAATAGCTGAGAGCTTACAATTTGATTAGAAAGTAGAAGGCAGAGAGAGAGAGAGAGAGAGAGAGAGAGAGAGAGAGAGAGAGAGAGAGAGAGAGAGAGAGGACACATTTGGAACAGAAAGAGTCTTTTGAAACTTCAAAGCTCACACCCAGTAACACATTCCCTTCTACGTGGCCCCTTGGAGACCAAGTATTCAAATATATAAGCCTATGGGGGCCATTCTCATTCAAACCACCACAGAGAGCAAATTTTATATTTTACACACAGAGGTGAGAGGTGAGTTTGCTGGGATTTTAAGAATGCGCACACCGTGTGTGTGGAGCGGTGCACAGCAAGGAGCTGGCAGTGCAGATGGAGAAGGGAAACATCAGTTTGCTGATCAGCTACAGACAGCCCTTGGGCATTCACCCCTGTGTTCTAACAATCACTGTTCATGACAAAGTGATGCTGATGTTACAGTTGTATTCCATCAAAGCTAACACTTTGGCTATTTTATTGTGGGCTCCTGGAATCACATAGCCCTTACCCAAGCATATGTGATTTTGTTTCTTTTCTCTTTCCGGTGGGAGTGGGGAGGCGGTATAGCTGCAAATGGTTTGAATATACAGGAAGTGTTATTCTTGCAGCCTTGATATTCAGGGAAAAATTATAAAAATATAAAATTATAAAATAGAAATTTTTGTGAGATTTCAAAGATAGGATTATTTTGATCCTATTAATCCTAGCATCATTTACTGATTTAAAAGATGTGGTTATCCCAACGCTACTGAGGAGGAAAACTATAGAATAAAATAACTCACTTGGGATAAGTGTTTTACATCAGTTTACAAACAACAAAACTTGGCTCAACTGGTCCTGTTTTCAGATGGCTCGTGTTCAAGAAAGAGAGCGAGTTTAATCGCCTCTTAATCCCCCTCCCCAACACACACTATGGAAACTGAACCCTGGGTCTCCAGCTTGCTAGACAAGTGCCCTGACTCCAAACTGAATCTGCAGCCCTGGGTTTTATTATCCTTTTGAGGATTGAGGAAAAAGCCTTTACTCTACCCCCATCTCCCATTCAAGAGATCAAGGGTACCCAGACTTGAGGACGAAGGGGAAAAATTCAGCTTTGATTTGTGAGTGTTTCATTTAGTTTCAGTAAGAAGCTGTAACTATTTCTTCCTTTCCCCTCCTTCCCTCTATCTGTCTTTTCCTTTTTCTCTCCCTCCTTCCCTCCTTTCTTCCTTTCTTTCTTTCTTTCTTTCTTTCTTTCTTTCTTTCTTTCTTTCTTTCTTTCTTTCTTTCATGCTTGCTCTCTTTCTTTCTTTGGCAGTGACTCACTGGCCTTAAACTCATAATCCCCCTGCTTCAGCATCCCAAGTGCTGAGACATCTCTAAGTACAGATGATACAGTGCTAACTATAGGCACAATGCCATATACCAGACCTCTTTATGCCCATTTTAAATTGAAGCTGCACTTAGCATATTATCAGTACATATAACTGAGTCATGGATAAACAGTCGCAGTGCTAAGGTTGTACCTCAGCGGTACAGTGTGTGCACAGGACCTGGAACCACCACCAAAACAAAGAAGGAATACAAGGAAAGCAACAGGCAAAATTTGGGGACCATATTGATTCAGTAGCTTGCATCTCCAGGCTCTCCCTGAGGTCCTATAAGAGGGACCCTCATGCTTAGGTAAACAGCTCCATATGTCTTCTGTGCGAGGCTATCAAACTCAGGGCTTCATGTGTCTTTGGCAAGCACTCTATCAGGCAATGGTACATCAATGTCAAATCATCCCTCCAAAGCTCTTGCTGGGTGAGAAGTAATTCTTCTTCCTCTCCAGATCGAGCCAGCTAAGGTGCAGGATGTGACTAAAATAAACAAGAAGAGAGTAAAATAGGAGCCGGAAAGATTTGAATGTCATTTAGGGCAGAATCAAAGTGATAGCTCAAAGAAACGCCAAACATCTCGCAGTACTGTCTAACCTTTTCACATTGCAATATAATATTATCATCTGTAAATGTGCTGGACCACAGTCGTGGCTATATTGGGACATGTGTGACCCACTGGATATGTCTAACACAGGTTGGACGTATCTGATTTTGATTCTGGTATGTCATGAGATCCACTGGCTACCGTTCTCAAGACCCAGTCACGACCCCTAAACTCAGTTCTTCCACACATGTAGTCCATTTAAACATGTAAGCACCAGTACCCTTGGCCTACAGAGGTGGTTCTCAGCCTATGATTCGAGACCATGGGAAAATACCCGTTTCCTGTGGTCTTAGGGACCGAGACACCACTCAGGAGCAAAACTACGATTACGAAGTAACCAATGGAAATCAGTTTATGGTTGGAGGTTCCTAAAACCATCAGAAATATTTTTCCAATAGTCTGGTGGCCATGACCCAGAGGTTGAGAATCCATTGTCCTACGGGTTGATTTCCTGCAACATGCCAGTTTCACAGACGGGAAAAGGGATGCCTTGCCTCTGCTGTGCGAGCATGTCACCACAGATGCACCCGCCAGCCAGAGAATAGAAACCTGCAAATCTGCACCTGTGGCCCTGACAAAGGATGCGTCCAACATGGCCGACCCAGGAGAACACCAGCATTTCCATTGCTTAGAGTTGGAGCGGATTTCCCAGGAAATCCTCAGGACAGATTTATGTAACGCTGTGTTTAGATCAGATATACCCCTGAGCCACGCTTGCCTTGCCTGCTTCTCCCAATTCCCCACTTCCTCCTTAGAGACCAAGGAGAGAAAAGCAGGGCTTCTTTCTCTCAGGGACTCAATCAGCAGAGGCATGCCGGGAAATCAGCTCCAGCTAGCTGTTCCTCACACCTGGGATCGCTTTTAATCACCGCTATAATGCATCTGCTCTCCCAACAGATGCTCTGCCACGTCTGTGGTAGAGCTTTCAGGCTTCGGAGGCCCTTTCGCCATGATATGAGGGTGCTAAGGGCTTGGCCCTGTCACATTTCAGCTGCTGAATTCCCTCTTCAACTGTGTGAGGACCGAATTCCCCTTCGCCTCCCCCCACCCCTTGTTTCCCATGCAAAAGGATTTACATCCTACAAGACACCTCAACTGTTTTTTTTTTTTAAAGCTAAATTTGATTCTTTATCATCTTTATCTTATTTCTTCCAACTGTTCTCATCTGCCTGCCTTGGCTGGGGGAGGCTTATAAATATTCATTAGTTATTTTCTAACTTCACAGGTGAGGACAGAAGTTTCTGGACAGAGGCCCTGTCAATTCTATAGCTTCCTGCATGCAAGGGGCGGGGGTGGGGGGGTGGGGAGTGGGGTGGGGAGGCAGTGCAGGCTCTCTCTCCCTCAATTCTCCCAACAGATACCAACTGATTTGTGTGGACTTTTAAGTACCAGTCATGGATGGAGAGTCTGATGTCATTTCTTTGCTAACCAAAATGTACATGAAGAATGCATAGACAATTGGTTAACTTCTAACTTAGCTGAATAAAGGGAAAGGAGGTGTGTGTGTGTGTGTGTGTGTGTGTGTGTGAGACACGTGTGGCACATGTGTGTTGTGGATGCACATACATGTGCCTGTGGGTATGGAGGTTTTAGGTTAACCCTGCCTGCTGTTTTGCAGATTCATTCACCTTATTTTTTTATTATTTATTTTTCTGAGACAGAGCCCCAGAGCTTGCCCAGTAGGTATTCCAGCTGGCCACCAGGCCCCTAGGGCAGCTCTGGGAGTTCAGGTGTAGTACTGGACTGGCTTTTGAATGTGGGATTTGATGATTCAGTTCATGCCCTCCTACTTGCACCGCAAGCTCATTGCCCACTGAACTCTGATTTCTCCAGCCTGCAAGGGCTTATTTTTGTATATCTTCTGGGGATTAGAGGAATCACAGAATGCTAAGATGTCCCATAGCATATGCTAACTATGGAGACCTGACCCTCATTCCCATGCAGTAAACAACCTAGGAGGTCTTGCTCCCCAGCTGTGGCACTTGAAATCTGTACACTCGTCTCCATTATTATGCAGCCTGGGTCTGTGAGTTTTGCAATGAGAAACGGAAAATTTAAACCAGATGATTAAAAAGAAATCATGCAGCTCTGGGTATAATGAAAGACAGGCTTGTACTCTTAGATGCAATCTCTTTCTCCCTCTCTCTTACACACACACACACACACACACACACACACACACACACACACACACACGAACTTCTACATATGTACACTCCACTCATCTATATTTTAAATTTCATTTTACATTTAATGATAATACTCTCGTGACTGGCTCCATACTGTCTAATGGCAAGGAAACTGGCAAGGATAGCCAGGGAAATACCACGTTTAGCTTGCACTTGAGAGTTAATAGAAACACTTAGGAAACATCTTGATGGTTGTTCAGAGACTCTCCTGATCTATTAGCACTTCTAACAAGGTGTGGCTAGCATTATCGGGAAAGCAAGAGCAGAAGGGAGAGCTGTCCATGGAGAGAAAACCAGGTTCTTAGTCCCCCTGGAAACTGAGGTAGCTACACTTGCCATGGACAGCCCTATATGTCAGGCATAAGAGATTCGGCTTGGAATGTCGCAGCAGATCTATTGTGAATCTCTAGAATAAAGAACAATAATAATAGGGTGTTCTTCTGAATCCCTGCTTTGAGACTGGGACTCTGATATTAGGGAGGGTGCTGTGAGGGCCGAAGCTTGCCTTGGAAAATGCCCTTGAAGATGTCAGAGGAGCTCGGCTGTCCAGTATTCACTCCATTGAGACTTAGCTCCAAGCATCGATTCCAAGACCTCCCAGTTTGGGTACCTGGATCCTTAGGAGTATGTGATGACCTTCTAAGGTCACACGGGGTTAGGGATTTATTTATTTATTTATTTATTTTAAATTTTACTCATTTCTAAAATAGTTCTTTTGAGCTATTGTTGAGGAGCTGTTGGATGGAATTGAGGGCTCTCCTTTCTGATCCCAATCCTTTAATAACCACATCACAGACACAAGAGCATCCCTCGACATCCCTCATCTCACTAGCCAGCCATTGCCTCAGGGACGAGTCCTCTGGGAAGCCAGACCAAAACCATTTTTTTTCTTTTAAATAAAGAAAATGAATGATCTATTGATGAAATAATACATCTTTCTGCAAACCCTAAGAGATTTTCTGATTCTTCGCTTTCATGGAAATTGAGAAAAGACCTAATCGAGTTGCTAGAGAATCCAATTGTTGAATAGTTTTGGTGATAGATTACCTCATCAGGACCAGCTTGAGTAATTAGTGCTTCCATGCTGGAATCCATTCCATTATCATTTGCCTCTTTCCATGAAGAGAGTCTCACAGGACTTGTAACAGTGATATCAACAATGGCTGCAAAGGAGGGTAAGGTCCTGAGGACCTGTCTATTGTGGGAAGAGATCTTAGGGCTAGTGTTTTTCTCCAGTGTAAGTGTACATTTTGTGATTAATGATTACTTATACAATTATGTATTTCTGTTGTCTTGATAAATTGCTTACTAATAGTGATTCATAATAATTTAGCCTGGAAATATTTTTTTTGCCACCTCTAACACCAAAGGCCACAGGAAATTAAAAAATGAATTCTATTTACATTCATATTTATATTTGCTACTCACAGGAGACAAAGAATTACAAGGTAGTACACTCTTTTAATCCCAGAAATCAGGAGTCAGAGGTGGCAGATTTCTGTGACTTTGAGACCAGCCTAGGTTACAGAGTGAGTTCCAGGATAGCCATGGCTGCATAGAGAAACCCTGTCTCAAAAAACAAAACAAAACAACAACAACAAAAATAAAGAAAAAATGAATAATTTTTGGTCTATTAAAAGATGAGGTTCTATATGTATGTGTATATACATATGTGTATGACTTATGATTAACATCAGATTTTCATGACATTTAGCATTTTCAGGAGGTATTTGTTTACTTCCTGAAACAGTGTGAAACAGTGTTTCATCATGAACCACATAACAGAGGGCAACTTTGAGCTCCTGAGCCTCTTGCTTCTGTCTTCCAAGTGCTGGGATTCCAATCATGCACCATCACACCTGACTTTTAGAGGAAATATTTGAAAAATTATGTTTGCCCTATTTTATGTATTTTATTTAATTTTAAGATTTTGTCCATGCAGCGAGTGGGTGTGTGCATGTGTGCAGTGGTGAGGGGTCATGATAGGTGTCTTCCTCTGCTGCCTATTGCTCATCATCACAGCTTTTGAGGACAATCTTTCATTGAACTTAGAGCTTACCAACTGTGCGAGATGAACATGCTACAGGGACCCTCTTTTCTCTGCTTGCCCAGCAGTAGAATTATGGGCACATGCTGCCATTCTTGGCATTTTATATGGTCCTGGGAGGTATGAAATCAAGTCTTTGTGCTTATATGGTAATCATTTTACCCATGGAACCATAGTCCCATCCCAAAGAGTTTTATTTTTAAATATTCTGTGTTTCCAGTTCACCAGAAGTTATCTCCTTGGCAACCATGTAAAGTTCTGAGGAAGCATTTCACTTCTTTACCAAATGAGAAGTTGAAGGTCTCTGCCTCTGACAGCACATAAGGAGAATCAAAACAGAAAGCAGTAAAGGTCTGTCAGATATTGCTAGGTTTCACCTTAATTGGGTCGTTCTTACATGCCTTACCTATTTGATAATCAACCTTTTGGACAGGACCCTGAGATGATTTTCTGGTTTGAATATGTCCCCTAAAAAAACATGTGTCAGAAACTTCAGCCCAATGCAACAATACTTGGAGGTGGGACTTTATGAGAAGGATCAGGCTACAGATGCACCCACGAAAGGGTTAACTCTCATCCATTCTTTGCCTTTCTGCCATGGGATGGTTTAGTGTGAGAGCCATCACTGGAGTGGCATTTCCTTCATGGGGGACTTGCCAGTCTCTAGAATGACAAACCAACACATTTCTATGCAGTGTGTGTTACTGAGCCTCAGGCATCTTGCTACAGCAGCGCATTATTGATTTGAACAGACCACATCATGGAAGCTACCCCGAGGGTAGGATACTGGACTCCACACTTCCTGCATCAACGCTTACAGAGTTTTAGTGGAAGGCTCCAAGTTAGTCCTGGTCCCCACTCGCTAACACATGCAGCACTTTTAGTGATGTTTTGTAAACTGTTGTTTTCTAAGTCCTTCTTTCAATACATCATTGGGTGCATTCTTCACCTCAACCTGCTGTGACAGATTGGGAAAAAAAAAACAAAAAACAAAAAACCAGAGCTCAGGGGATGCAGGTGATTGGCTTACAATTGCACAGCAAGAAATGGCAGAGTTAATGTTCAGATCCAGGTCGCTGGTGTTTAAACTCCATTTTAACCACAACATCTCCTTGCTTCCAAGGAATTTACTGTAGTCTAAAGCCAAAGGAAACCAACTGGTATCTCCTAGTCTGGGTGGCCCACTCAACACCTAGTGAGCCCAGCCTCTGAGATGGCAATGGGTGTTTCTTGTCTCTTTGTCTGATGGCCAGACCACTCTCTGCAATCCCCTAGCAAGGTTCTCCGCCAGACACTTGGACTAGACTCCCAGACAGTGAGGGGGGAATAAACATACATGGATACTTAATGTGGAACAAGATCTTATTCTGTGGAGCCAAGAGAGGAGAAGTATAAATAAACAGTCACATAAAAATGTGCAGGATCTGCCCTGAGTGGTGTTTCAGTCTGTGTAGTTAGTTGTACTAGAATTAAGACTTGATCAGATGTCAAAATACCATTCATCTTGTATTAATGTTTCGGTATTAGTATTTAACTAGACAAGGCTTTTGTGCCAGGCTGGGGAGATGGCTCAGTGGGTAGGAATGCTTGCTGCACAAGTGTACGGACCTAAGTTCAGGTCCTCATTCCCTACAAAAAGGCAGATATGGCCATGTGTGTTCATAACCCTATTGCTGAGGGATGGAGACAGGCTGATCTGTGACACTCATTAGCTCAGGAAGCTTCAAGTTCAGAGAGAGAGCAGGGGAGAGAATCTCAAGGACGTAGGCATGTGAGTGGTAGAAGACACTTGATGTCCTCTGGTACGGATATGTGTGTGTATATGTGTGTATGTATGTGTTCATATGTTTATGTGTGTATATGTGTGTATACATGTGTATGTGCGTGTATGCATGTGTATATATTTGTGTATGTGTGTATGTGTTTGTGTGTGTGCACATATGTGTGTGTGCATGTGTGTGTATGTGTGTGCATGTGTGTGTATATGTGTGTGTGTGCATGTATGTATATGTGCATGTGTATGTGTGTGCATGCGTGTATATGTGTGTGTGTGTGTATGCATGTGCAACCCATGGCCTTATGTATGCTGGGTAAGCTCTCTATCACTCAACTTCACCCTAAGAACAATTTTAAAAGACTTTTTGAAAAATTGGTTAATTAATTAATTAATTAATTAATTAAATTCACATCTTGACCACAGTTTCCCCTTCAACTTAGACCTCCCTGTCCCATTCACTTCTCCTCCCTTTCTCTTCAGAAAAGGGGAGGCCGCCCATGGATACCAACCGGCCTTGGCATATCAAATTGCAGTAACACTGGAACTATCTTCTCCTACTGAGGCTAGACAGGGCAGCCCAGTAGGGGAAAGGGTCCCAAAGGCAGGCAACAAAGTCAGAGACAGCCCCTTCCCCTGATGTCAGGAGTCCCAATGAAGACCAAGCTACACAAATTTTACATATGTGCAGAGGGCCTAGGTCTTCCCCATGCAGGCTTGCTGATTGTTGGTTCAGCCTCTGTGAGCCCCTATGGGCACAGGTTCATCGATTCTGTAGGTTTTCTTGTGGTTTCCTTGACCCCTCTGGCTCCTTCAATCTTTCCATCCCCTCCTCCACGGGCTTCCTCAAGCTCCACTTAATGTTTGGCTGTGGGTCTCTGCATCTGTTTCCATCAGATGCTGGATGAAGCCTCTCTGATGGTAGTTATGCTAAGCTCCTGTCTAGAAGTATGCTGTGGAGAACCGTAGAGGGGCCTTCAACCAATGAGCCACCATCGAATATCCTGCTGGAAGACCTCTCTGCATTGCCGAGCCAGCCATGACCCAGCCAAGGGAATCTCCCAACCGAGAGTCTCACTACCCCGTGGGGCACCACCGGAGCTTCTTTCCCTCGTCACTCTCAGCTGCGGGCTGCTCCAGCCCGTATGCCTCCCCCCCACCCCCATCTCAGTTCTTCTGCAGTCTCCCATAGGCGTCTGGGAACCCAAGGGCCGAGATTAGCTGGTCTCCCGCCAGCTATCTCAGTCTGAAGATTCCCAACCCAAGAGCTCTGCCCCCACGGGACTTCAGACTGAGATCTCCCCACACCCAGAGTGGAGCTTGGTGGCTTCTCATAGCCCAGTGTCCGCCCAGTGCTGCATGGAGTAAACTCAGTCAAATTCCCACGCTTCTGCCCCCCTGAGCAGCAGATGTGTGGGAACCACAACTCAGCCCAACGGGACCCACATCCACGTGTGTGAGCTACAGACCCACAGATAGGCATAGGGATGGGAACAGGAGGAATAAGGTGGGGGGAGAACAGAGAGAGAAAGTACTGGGAGAGACAGCTGGAATGTGGTGGGAAGGAGGGAGATAAGCTAGAAATCTAGGGCAATGAAAAATCCCAGGAACCTATGAAAGTGACTATAGCTAAGACTCCTAGTAATGGAAGGTATGAAGCTTGGTCAACAAGGCTTCCAGTGGAGGGACTGCGACACCAACCCAGCTACAAAACCTTTGACCTACAGTTTGTCCTGCCTACAAGATCTGCAGGAGTAAAGATGGAGCAGAAACTGAAGAAAGGGCCAACCAATGACTGGCCCAGCTTGAGACCCATGCAATGAGAGAGAGCCCACCCTTGACACTGTTAATAATATTAACATTAACATTCTGTTTCCTCTTCTCAGGGAGATTGAATCATCACCCCTTGAGCTCTCCTTGTTACTTAGCTTCTTTGGGTTTGTGTTTTTACCATGGTAATCCTTTACTTCAAAAGTGAGCACATACCGTGTTTGTCTTTCTGGGTCTGGCTTACCTCACTCAGGATGATCTTTTTTAGTTCCATCCATTGGCTAGCAAAGTCATGATGCCGCTGTTTTTAATATCTGAGTAATATTCCACTATGTAAATGTACCACAATTTTCTTTATTCATTCTTTGGTTGAGGGACATCTAGGTTGTTTCCAGTTTCTGGCTATTATGAATAAAGCTGCTATGAACATAATTGAACAAGTGTCCTTGTGATAGGATGGAGCATCCTTTGGGTGTATGTCCAAGAGTGGCTTAGCTAGGTCCTAAAAACAACTTTTGAAAATTGTGTTTCAACTCGGTTTAAAGGATTCAAAGGAATAGGTATTTGTAGCTGAGCAACTTGACTTTATGATTTATGTGTTTTATTTTTAAAAAAATGAGATTTTTAACAAAGATGGATTCTTGTGGGGCCATGAAAGGGGTCTTGGGTTTTGGTAGAAGTGCTGGCTGGAAGTAGCCTGGAGACCCTGCAAGGGACGGGCATTTATTTCACTGTGCTCCCAGAATCCAGGCTCCTAACATGTGGCATAGACCTCCATTTAACCTGCACAATGCAGTCACGTAGAACAAAGCAGCCCCTCCCAGAGAGGTTTGCATCAGGATCCACAGGTAGAGGGCATGACTACAGGCTTCAGCCTCAAGAGATTTCCATATTAATGAGTTACCTAAAGGCTAGAAGGCATAGCTAATTAAGTGATCCTCCTCCCCTTTCCCTCCCTATTTAAGTCAGCTCCCCCCTGGCTTAAGGGGGGGGGGGAGTGCACATTCAGACCATCTACCATCCATCATGCCAATAAAGCCATTTTGGAAACCTACAGACTTTCTCATGTTATTGGGGCCTGCTGTCTTGCAATTGTCCATGGAGGACTTCCCTGTGTCCCACCTATCGGGTTCCACAGCCTAACTTCCCATCTGGAAGACCTCTCTGCATCCCAGCCGCCAGTTCCCGAAATTCTCTAAGTTTTAGGGAGATAAATATGTAGATAAGTGCCAAGGACCAGCCTTAGCTTGGTTGGAGGTCCTGCAGGAGTGAATGTGAACATTGGAAGAATGACACAGAATCAGTGATGGATGCAAGCTGACAGCTCTGTCCTCTGCTCAAGATAGCCCTCTCTTGTAGACCAGAGTCCAGTCTTTTATTTCGCATAAGATACTTCCTTAGAAATTGTATATCAGTTTAATCATTTACCCCAGGTTCATTTTTGATTATCCCACGAATTAGCATTTTATGACCTTAGCCCCTTGACTCTAAAGACAGAACCAAATGGTCAAAGCTGCCAAGTTCTGCTGCTTGCTGAACATGGCCCCATTGTCTATTACATTATCACCAGTTTTCTGTTTTCCAGGTTCTTTGCTGCCTAAGCTTGGCTGTCCTGGAACTTACTCTGTAGACAGACCTTGAACTCAGAGATCTGCATGGCTCTTGTCTTCTGAATGCTGGGATTTAAGGCATATACCACCACACCTAGACCTAAGCTTTTCATTACCTAGAATTTGCTTTGTACCAGGCTGGCCTTGAATTTAGAAATCTGCTTGCTTTTGTCTCCTGGGATGAAATGTGTATACCACCATGCTTGGGCCTCAGCTTTTCATGGCCATTATGCCTCAAGATCTGGATCAAATTTGTATTTTCCAGCCCCAAGATCTGAATCACAAGTGTGCCCTCTATCTCTGGATTGTAGTTAAATCCAGATTAAAAATCCAAACTATTCCTTGTTCAATTGCAAGCACAGACAATAAACTTAGCTGGGTGGGATCTTGCCTTAACATCACCACTCCCTAAATCTCCTTAATATTTTTTCTGACAAAGCTGGCTCATTAGTACAGCTGCCTCTGTTCTTTCAGGTCTATGAAGCTCTTCATACAATTCATATTGCATCCTTATATTTTGCATAGTTGAGAAATCCTATAAAGAACAGTTCTTACATAGATTTATATATTCTTGAACTCATGTTTTCAGAGTTCTTTCCCACAGCCTTAAGGGCTATCCTGAAGGTTACAGCATTACCATTTTGCTGAGGAATACCAGACACATTCATGCTTTCTGAAATCATGCCGTTTCTGATTATCACAGAGTCATTAACCTTGGCAGGAAAAACATTGCCCGAAATCGGAACATCTAGTAAAATATATACACTATTATACAAACAACCCTTAAGTCTACAGCAACTGTCAGCACTTAAAAAGACCCAAACCCCTGCAGGCTCTGCTCCAGGGGTGGGAACCTTGTCACACATATCATCTCTTCTACAGCCAGGCCGGACCTGGAAGATAAGATTTATAGTAAGTTCTATATAATTGGCACACTGGAAGTAACATGGTAGAAATATCAGCAGCAGTGTGTATAGCACAGTGTCACCCTTAGAGGTCACTTAATGATTTGGAGACAGCCAGGACCTTAGTGTGCTGGGACTCACTTACATAGACCAGAGTCTATCTTGGAGTGGTGAAATGTTAGCACAAGTAGAAAGGGCTATAAATACGTGTAATCCTTGGGTTACGATGGGGTAATGTCCCAAGGAACCCATCATCTGTGGAATGTGTCATGAGTCAAAGATGTGTCTTAGTTTCTCTTCTGCTGCTGTGTTAAAATGCCCCAACAAAAGCAACTTAAGGGAGTCAGAGTTTGTTCTGGCTCACAGTTCCAGAGAACCACAGTCCTCAGTGGTGGGGAAGGTAGGCAGCAGGCAAGGGAAGGCACAGCAACAGCAGCAGGAGAAGTTTGGTTGGATACATTGTATCCACACCCAGGAACAGATACTGAACAGACAGTGGGGCAGGGCTATGAAACCCTAATGCCCATGCCCAGAATGAATCACTGTCTTCAGCAAGCTGGAGGTTCTATAGCATTCCAAAACAATGTCATGAGCTAGGGACCAAGTGATCAAATCATAATATAACTTACTAGACAGCATGGCTTGGCAACACAACATGCTGTGCACTATCAGCTGATCCCTGTTATATCTGTATGGAGACTTGGGCTCTAGCTTGATACCGCTGCCCAGTGAGTATCATAATCCAAAATGTAACCTTGGAATAGATCAGAATCTACCACTGTAAAGTTAAGGCATTGTAAACAGAAAATGGAACCATACTAAATCTTACATTTAAAAAGAAATCTAGGTTGAAATAGTGGTGAGCGGTAGGGAACCAAGCAATATCTGAGGGTCCAAAAAGCTGGCAAGTGGTTCATTGTGTCCTGTTCCTCTGTTCATCCATAGTTCTAAAATGCTCTCATTATACCCGTCATCCATGGGCTAGACAACCTGAACTTTGAACTTCATCTTGCTTTGCCTGGACTTGTAGACATTGGTATTCCTTAGACTGTTAAGCAGAGCAGATCCCCCCGTGATCATAGCATTCCCTCAGCAAGAAGCTTTTCTGTGCATGACAGACAGCATACTCCTTGCTATTACGTGTCAGCAACCCATCTGTTACGGTTACCTTGACAACCGAAATTCACCTGTCTGGAAGATACTAATGGGAGATGGTGGGAGGGTCCTAAAACATTCAGCTGACAGTTGTGTGCAGTTAAGAAACAGAGCCAGGGAGGAAGAGTCACTTGCCCAAAGCCATTATGAAAATTATCGAAGAAGTCAGAATTGCATCCTCAAGTCTGACTGCTCTCACCTCTTTGGAAAGCAGGAAACTTAATTATATGTAGCCAATACTTGTAAATGCTTTAACATTCTAGACAAAAGATACTAATTAACATTCCAAATTATTTATATTTGTTGATAACTCAAGGCACTATCAATCTAAATGTAGGTGATCAATTGTTAAAGTATAATTCACCTGAAAGTGAGTTTTTTTCTATCTTTTCTTTCTCTCTCTTTTTTCTTTTAGTTTTAGAAACAGAGTTTCTTGTTGTAATTCAAGCTGGTCTTGAACTTACAGTAATCCTTTTGGCCTTGAATTCATGGTAAACCTCTTGCTTTAGCCTCTTAAGTGTTAGGGTTATAGGTTTGACCCACCATGCCAGATTTGGGGTGTCCTACCATCTTCTTCTCTCCCTCCCTCCCTCTCTCCTTTCCTTCTTCCCTTACTTCCCTCTCTCTCCATCCATCCTTCCCTCTCTCTTTCCCTCCTTCCCTCCTTCCTTCTTTCCCTCTCTACCTCCCTCTCTTTCTTTCACCTTTCTTTCCTTTTGGACAGCTCTCCTGTATCCTAGGTTGACCTTGAACCTGTAGACAAATTTGATGTAGACAAATACGTCCTTGAAGTTTAACCCTTCCACCTCTGCTTCCCAAGTGCTGGGTTTACAGTATCACTACCATATATGCCCTACTATGCAATTCTGGAAGTGGAACTAAAGGGTTCATGCATGCTGGGCAAATACTCTGAGCTATTTGCCATCCCTGGTTATGCTATTTTTTTCTAAAATCCCTATTTTTTAGGGATGGGTGTGCTCCTTCTGGAAGCTTCTGGGCATGGGTACTCTCTTTGTGCACCAAATAGAGCCAGCTAATATTTGCTCTTCAGAACTACAGCATGTACACGCGGCTTTGAGCAGCGGTCTCATATATATCTCCAAGTGGCTTTCCTTGTCGTTTCAGTTTTTCATCATAGTTTCATTGATTATTTGGGAATTTCACATCATAAGCCCTGAGTACTCTTACTTCTCAGTCCTCCCAGGTCTATCCCTCACCCTTGAGACCTCCCCACTAAAGAAGAGGAAGAGAAAGAAGAGGCAGAGGAGGAAAAGAAAGAGGAGGAGGCAGAGGAGGAGAAAGAGGAGGAGGAAGAAGGGAAAGAGGAGGAGGAAGAAGGAGGAGAAGACAAAGGAGATGAAGGAGGAGGAAAAGGAGGAGGAAGAAGGGAAAGAGGAGGAGGAAGAAGGAGGAGAAGACAAAGGAGATGGAAGAGGAGGAGGAAGAAGGGAAAGAGGAGGAGGAGGAAGGAGGAGAAGACAAAGGAGATGAAAGAGGAGGAGGAAGAGGAGGAAGAGGAGGAGGAAGAAGGGAAAGAGGAGGAGGAGGAAGGAGGAGAAGACAAAGGAGATGAAAGAGGAGGAGGAGGAGGAGAAGGAAGAAGAAGGAGGAGGAGGAGGAGGAAGAGGAGGAAGAGGAAGAGGAGGAGGAGGAAGAGAAGAAGATAAAGGAGATGAAAGAGGAGGAGGAGGAGAAGGAAGAAGAAGGAGAAGGAGGAGGAGGAGGAAGAGGAGGAGGAGGAGGAAGAGAAGAAGAAGAAGAAGAAGAAGAAGAAGAAGAAGAAGAAGAAGAAGAAGAAGAAGAAGAAAGTCCAATTTGTGTTGCCTATATACAGCCCCTTTTGTATCCCTTCTCCCTCCAAAAGTATTCTCTCTGTTAGGAAGGAAGTTTCTTGCCATGCATCTAGTAAACACTCAGGCTCAGCACCAAGATCTGATGAAACAGAATAAGAAATACGAAAATGATAAAGAGCACGTCTGTTCTTACCTGTCTGGCCAGGTCATGCTGGGCCTTGTGGGCACCATCATAGGGCAGGCAGGAGGTCTCATCATTGGAGGCCTGGGCATCATGAACATGTGGCCTCCCATGGGTGGTCTCAGGAGCTGGTCCCTCAGGCATTATCCCAGGAGGAGGGGGACCCATCATTGGCATTATGGGAGGTCCTCCCATGTGGGGTTCAGGGATCATGCCAGGCCTAGGAGGACCTGGGAGACATTGGTGGGAGAATCATGGCCCCTGCAGGTGGAGGAGCAGAGAACGGAGCTGAAGGGATCGTTCCTTGTTGTTTTGTCAATCAAGCTCTGGGCTTGCTCTTACATCCATTTCTGGTCATAGTCTTTCCCGTTCTCTTTGTGTTTCTGACCACTACAGTGTGTTTTCCTCACAGATGGAGAATTGTGGGTAAGATATGTATCACAGTAGTCATAATAAAACTTAGGCATGATGCTCACAGGCCATTGGCTACCCAGGTCCCCACTGCCAGGAACTCTCATCACAATTTTTAAGAGTTCTCTTTAGTGGCTTTCTGTCTAGACTGTTGTTGTGGGAGTGGGGGTAGGGTTGGGGTGGGACAGGGGTAGGGGTTGCACCGGAAGTCTTCTATCTTACTCTTTCTCAACTGTGAGTCTGCAGTCATCAATGCCATGGGAAAAAGTAGCTTTCCTTGCCTTTTACAGTCAGCTGGAGCATGGACTGCGGAGTTACGCGTGGTTTCTGGCGACAATGTGGACCTCGGACATCCACATGGTTCCTAGTTGCTGACCTCAGCATAGTCTACTGTGGCAGTACAGACCATGGATATCAGCCTGTCCTGCCACTGCATGTACCATGGACACTGTCACAGCCCTCAGCAGCAGCACAGGCCAAGGACATCAACATGGCCTCAGGTGGCAGTGAAGGCCGCTCACGTCAACATGGTCCTTGGTGACAGCTTAGCCCACAGATATCAACATGGGTTCAGGCTGCAGCACAGACCATGACATCCACATAGCCTTCAGTGGTAAAGTGGGCCATGGGCATCAACATAGGCCCTGGCTGCAATGGGACCATGGACCCAGACATGTCTCCCAGTGGCAACATGGATGCAAACATGGAATTACACTTTTAACTACTCCAGGGACTAATTTGTGTTTGGATTTGTCCTGTTTAGTTTTTTGTCATCTTGACCTAACCTAGGATCATCAAGGGAAAGAGAACCCCAACTTCGAAAATGCATTCATCAGATTGCTTAAAGGCCAGTCTGTGGGGGTGTTTTCTTGACTAACAATGGATGTGGAAGGGCCCAGACCGCCCCTGGTCAGGTGGTCATGGGTATATAAGAAAGGATGAGCAAGCAATGGAGAGCAAGCCAGTAAGCAGCATCCTTCCATGGCTTCTGCTTTCTTGCCTCCAGGTGCCTTCCTTGAATTCTTGCCCGGTCTCACCTTCTTGTCAAACTGCAAGTTATGAGATGAAATAAACCCCGTTCTCACAGCACTGGAAAACAAACTAGACAGGGGTCATCTGGATTGAGATAGAAAGCTGGATTTCTAAAAACAGTTCAAAACTGATGGGCCACACCTGTAACTCTCAGCATTTAGGCAGGAGGGACTAGGCAGGACGATCATGAGGCCAGCCCAGGTCACATAGGAGACCTAGTAATACAGGGAAAGGAAGGAAGGGAAGGGGAGAAATCTAGAAGGTAAAGTAGTTAAAGTCAGAACCCTGATGAGGGGTGCACAGTGTGCCAGCATAGGCATAGATAGGTGCCACTGGGCTCCTTGATGTAGACAGCCCTGCCAGCTACAGTCTCTCCCTGTAAGAGTCAGGCAGTGCCAGCAAGACAGCCTGCCAAGTGCTCCGAGCTGCCTGGAACACAGCACTGCATGAACGCCATCCTCATTATTGCTTCTAATCTGCAGATCCTGGGCTCTCTTGTCTGTAAACACAAAGGAAGGAATGGGGCCGAGGAGCCAGGAGCCAGGGGCTGGGAGCACCCCAGGCTGTTTCTTGCCACATGCCTTGTTGAGGAGAATGTCTAAGCCTCCGAAGTTAAGCCTCGACAAGTCTGATGTGTCCGTGACAGGAGCTTCCTCTTCTGGAACCATAAATGCTATTTTGATCCCCCCCCCCCTTAAACAAATAGCTTTTGTTCTTTCCCAGCAGAGCTCTGTGACAGCCCTGGCCTTCTCCTCTTTGCTGAGTCTATCTGGAGATCTGGGCTCTCCAGATCTTCTTGGAACTATGCCTGAAACTCCCCTGCAGAGAAGCTTTCTTTGGGCTGAAACCTTACTTCATCCCTCCACGGAGGGTCCAAAGGAAGACCAGGGCAGTGGGCCCACTCAGACCGTTTACTCTCCGGTTTCATAGTTGAGTCTGTCAAAGGACACTGCTCTGAACATCTCAGTTGGTGAGGGTGTCAGCTTAAGGAAGGGCTTTGTCACCAAATTCAGTCTGACTATGTTCTTTTTTTTTTTTTTTTCTTTCAAAGTTGATAACAAACTGGAGTCGTTGGGAAGAGGGAGCCTCATTGAGGAGTCGACTCCATCAGACCGGCCTGTGGGCATGTGTGTGGACATTTTCTTGAAGGCCCAGACTACTGTGGGTGGTGCTGTCCCTGGGCTGTGTGAGAAAGCAACTGAGCAAGCCACTAAGCAGTTTGGTTATCCAATCTCTGCTTCAGTTCCTGCCCCTAGGTTCCTGCCTTGGCTGTAACTTGTATGTCAAATAAACCTTTCCTTCCAGGGTTGCTCATGGTGTTTACCACTGCAATAGAAGACAAACTAGATTATAATGTAATTACACGACTATACATTGAAAAAAATTAAGCTTGTCTATATCACTACCAAAAACAAACAGTCAAACAACACACACACACACACACACACACACACACACACACACACACACACACACTAATCCTAAGCTAACTAGGGTAGACAAGCTCTTCAAGATAAATAGACTCAGAATTAGCTGTGGTGCACATCTGTAATTCTGGGAGACTGTAGCGGTTTAAAGAGGCTTGGCCCTCATGGACTCATATATGTTGGAATGCCTGGCCCACAGGGAGTGGCACTATTAAGAGGTGCATCCTTGTTGGAGTAGGTGTAGCCTTGTTGGAGGAAGTATATTACTGTGGTGGTGGGCTTTGAGGTACTATGTTTAAGCTCTGCCCAGTGTTGAAGTGAGAGCCTCTTTCTAGCTGCCTGAGGAACAGAGTCTTTTCCTGGCTGCCTTCAGGTCCTTCCTCAGCACCCAGTCTGTTTGGATGCTGCCATGCTTCCCACCATGATGATAATGAACTGAACCTCTGAAAGTGTAAGCCAGTCCCCAGTACATGTGTTTTTTTTTTTTTTTTTAAATAATACCTTGATCATGGTGTCTTTGCACAGCAATGAAACCCTAACTAAGACAAAGGTTGAGGCAAGGGGATTATGAGTTTTAGGATAGCCTGAGCTACATGGTGAACTCCAAGGTAGCCTGGACTATAGGGTGAAATCTTATTCCCCAAGCAGCAGCAACAACTAACCCCAAAAGAACAAATAATAAACAAACCCAATATCTTAACTACCTGGCAACATGGAGAACAGGTGGGAATGGAATGTTCTAGTAATTCTAGAGTGAAAGAGAAATAAGGAAGATATAAGAGACATAATAGTGGCCTATGATATTTCAATTTAACCTATGGCAAGGCATTATTTTAGATATTTGGAGAATTTTCCAGAAGCATTGGATATCAGACGGTCAATTCTGCTGGTGTCTTGGTGTCACTGTGGTTAAATAATGAGGTAGTTCCTTATTTTGATTTGACTGATGAAGTACTTAGTGGTAAGATGGCTTGAGACCTCATGTTGTTTTCAGATATTCCAGTTTAGAAAATGTGAATGTGGATGAACTCGGTGTGGGAAAGCATTGGTGGTTATTGAGCCTGCGTAACTGGTCTCCCAAGCTTTGTTGTACTCCATATTCGGAAATTTTTATTTAAAAAATTAACATTGAAGACAACGGTATAGTGTGATTTTAAAGCACGGGGAGTGGTTGTGATCAATGTGCTCAGAGCACCGAAGGGCTTTGCTTTCTGTCTAGCCTAGCGAAAACAGTTTTCTCGGAGTTATACAATTTAGTCTCTTTGGAAAGGGGTTTGCAAAGTTCAGCATGTTTTATCTGAAGTTTAAATTAGGTATATGTTTTACTGACTTTTTAAAAGGTCTTGAATTTTTTTTTCTACATTCAGTGATATCACTAAGCTAAAAGAAACGGGCAAGATTTATAATAGCTCAGGGCTGGGGAGATGGTTCAATGGATAAGAGTACTTGCTTTGTAAACACGAGGACCTGAGGTGGAAGCCTCAGCACCTGTGGAAAAAGCTGTGCCTGACTGTTCCCAGTGTTGGAGGCCGAAGTTAGGCAGGTCCTGGGAGCTTGCTGGTCATCTAGTCTAGGGGAAGTGACAGGCTTCTAGTTCAGAGAGACATTCACTGTGGAGAGGACACCTGATGTCCTCCTTTGCCCTCTGAGTGTGATTATATATATGTGATTAATGTGCACACACACATGCTCATGTACCAGACACACACACAAACACACACACACATATACACACATACACACACATATATGCACACACACACACACACAAAGGGAGAGAGAGAGAGACATAGAGACAGAGAGAGACAGAAACAGAGAGAGACAGACAGATTTACAGTATTTCTTACTGCCAAAGCAATTAGTTTTTACATACCCCCTTTCTTATTATACTTATTATCCATTTTTAGGCTGTTCTTCCCTGCTTATTATCTTAGAAGAAAATGGTCCACCTATATTCAGGTCTTTCCTGCCCCCCCCCATCCTTAGACATGGTCTCCCTGGGTAATAATCCATCCTGGCCTCAAATTTATGATCCTTTTGCCCTAGCTTCCAGAGTGCTGGAATTACAGGCATGTACCACCATACCTGGCTCACTCTCTGTTTCTCTGTCTCTCTGTCTCTCAGTATTACTTACATTTCTTTATTAGGCTCTATTGTACAAAGCAGTACGGTATAACATGCTTAGCACGTGCATATAAGATGCATCGGTCATAATCACCATCAACACACTTTTCCCACCACCTCTTTTTGTTTTTTTCTACTTCATATCTGCTACTTTTATTTTTGGGTTCTACATGTTACAAAAGCATGTGATGCATGTCTTCCTGAGTCTGGCTTGTTTTGCTTAGCATGAAGATCTTCAATCCCATCCACCTTCCTGAAAACAAGAAACAGGCTTCTTTTTTCTTCTTAACAGTGGATCAGGTTGTTTTTCTGCAATGTGCTTCCAAGTGGTGCCAACCCCAGGATGCTTTAGGTCAAGGACTCATGAATAGTATAAGTGGTGCCCATTAAACCTACAGCTTCTTGACATCAGAATAATAGTAATAAAACTTGAGGTGATATGGTGTTTTCTCTAACATAAATCACCCAAGCAGAGCAAACATGCTTGGTTCAGTGGGGGCATGTGTAAGCATGATATGGTTGCTGACTTTAATTGGCTAAAGGATTTAGCTAAAAAGCCCAGGTGGGGCCATGGAAAGCTTTGAAAGGGTCACAAAGGGTGGGAGATATGGTAGAGCATTTCTGAAGGGTATTAGCATTTTGTCATAGAATTCAGAATCAAGTCGAGACTTGGTTCTCTATTTGGGTTTGTGTATCTGATATCTATTATATAACTGCTAAATTATAAGACCTGTCATTATAATCACACCAAAAAGCAGAGTTCTCTTGTGTTGCTTTCAGAAAGTTAGTAGAAAAAGCAATGCAAGACACATGAGAGCAAAGACAGCAGAAAATTGTAGCAAGGCCCTAAAGAGGTCACTTCCACCCTAAGCCTCAGTCTGGAAGACTGCCACCCAGACACCAGAGACAACAGCACCCTCTAGTCGGGCACCCTGAAATGACAACATTGTTTTTATATGTGCATGTGTGCATCTGTGTGTGCATTTGTGTGTGTGTGTGTGTGTGTGTGTGTGTGCATACGTGCATGCTGTATGTATGTGTGTATGTGTGTAGGCTAGAAGAAAGCCTCAGGTGTCATTCCTTAGGTACCAACCTCTCTCTTTTGTTATTACATTTATTTGTTTGTTTATATTCACTGTGTGTGTGTGTGTGTGTGTGTGTGTGTGTGTGTGTCTGTCTGTATCTGTATGTGTGCATCCACAGATGCCACAGCATGTGTGTAGAGGTCAGAGGTCTACTTGGGAGTGCTGGTTCTCTCCTACCACTTGGGGCCTGGGGATAGAACTTAGGTCACTGGGGTTTAGGACAAGCACTTCTCCCCTCCCCTTACTGGCCCCACCTTCTTTTTGAGATAACATCTTTCACTGAATTTGAACTTGCCAAATAGACTAGGCTGGCTGGTAAGTGAGTCCCAGAGACTGCCCTGTCCAGGATTACAAGTACACGCCACCATACCTGTCTCTGATTTAAAAAAACAACAAAGCACACAGACTCTTGGGATCAAACTCAGGTCTTCATGCTTGCAAGGCAAGCTTTTTTTTTTTTTTTTTTTTTTTTTTTTTTTTTCCAATTAAGCTGTCCCCCCCAAGCTGAAATTTATAGATTTCCTCTGGGTTGTTTCTTTAACTGAACTGGGAAGAAGGAAACAGGTCCCTGAAGCACAGCGGAAACAGCTTTCACTGTGATTAGAGAGTTCGGGGAAACGGGTAAGGGAGCTGGAAGTTGTAGAAAGGTTGCTCAACCCCCCAAGTGCCCTGACTCGCTCACACTAGATAACTCATCCTGAGTTATCGCTGACCGTTTGACACGGGGTCACTTAGCTCCTTATCAATAAAACGGAGGCAGTAACAGCTCCATTGTTGGACTGAGGTGAGTCAATGAGTTCAGGACCTATCAGATCCTGTTGAATGCTGGGAACGATAGCTACCAATGAATTAAGGATTGTTGTCTTAGCGTCTTAGGACAGTGAGGAGACACAGAGAAAGGGAGAGAAAAGAAGATGCCACATTTTAAAAGGTTGTACGGACATTCCCGATAAAACATGACAAATGAAAACCATTCCTGATGGTCGAGTCTGGTTCTAATTAGCCTCTTCAGAACGTGACAGTGTCTGTTGGAAGAGTTTGCTGTGGAGGGGTTGCCTCGCCTCTGGGAAATGGGTTCTGGGAAATGTCTACCAGCAGAGGAATTGACAAACCTAGACACAGAGCCTTCTGCTAAGGTCATCCCTGGTGCCCCACCTCTGTCAACCACCGGCACCTCCACCACTGCCATGCAGCTCGCTGCCCCACTAGTCACTGTCTCCCAGCAGTTTTGTTTCCAAGTCGACCAGAAGTACAGCTAATACCAGAGTAGCCTTTGTAAGTTCTGTATAAATTGCTCAGATTGCCATGGAAACAAAGGAAGCAACGGTGGAGGCTTGAGGAGGAGGAGGCATCCTTTGTTTAATTGCTGATGAAGATTGTGAGGGGAAAGGAAATTTCAGGTCCGGGGGAAATGAGAGATCTACTCACCAAGAGGAAATGGGAGAGTGGGGAACGGAACCCTGGGGTGGGGAGCGACCCCAGACAGCACCATTGCAATCACTGGCTCTTTGGAGGCATTTTGTTTAGAGAGTTTACTGAACAGGACTGTCAGATTTCTGCCTGAGTGGAGAAAAGGCTCGGGTTACTGCGACTATTAAGAGATTAAAGCGTCTCTGGGGGGTGGTGTACAGAACGGTCAGTGTATATGCTTCTTGGCTCCATTTTAAATCCCTTTAAATGTATTACCTGTAGTTTCATTAAGGATTAGATCAGATTATAGAGTGTTTCCTAAATTTTGGAGACCTGAAGTCAATTCAGGTTTATTGCCCCCTCTTGCTTTTGAAAAACACTCCCCCCCCCCCCCAGTATCCAACCACAGCACAAACTGCACAGTGTTCTAACACCCATAGCACCTTTATTCCACAACACTCATTTAAAGCTTAACCATGTGTCAGAGAACAAAAATCATACTCAATCTGAAAACCACACTCTCGTCCAAAATGTTCTGGGTAAAGACAACAGGCTCCTCGAATTAATTTCTGTAGAAACTATGGCAAGAAAAAAAAAAAAAAGCAATTTGTAAAAGCTGTAGGTTATTAAGTCTTGACAAGGAAAGTGCTCTTGTATATAATTTCAAGACACACCTAATTGTCTAAGTTACAGGGCTGGGGAGAGAGCGACCTTAATTCTTCTTAAAGATTAAGGGAAGAGTAAAGTAAATGCAATATCCATCAGGACGGGTTGGTGCTTGGTGTTATTATGATGGTGTTATTTCCAGTAACTAGCCGAGCCCAAATTCTGTTTTATGACTCATTCCCCCTCTGTAGAAGGCTCTTGACCTGACAGCAAGACTCAGAGTGTAAAAACAGAGCACAGGATCTCCTCAGGCTGGAGAATAATTGGCGCTAGGAAAAGATCACTCATACCATAGTCACCCAATGTGTGGTCAACGTGTCATGGTAAACAAAATAGAACACGTGTGATAGGTGAAGCTTCTGGAAGCCAAAATGAAAACAATCTAATAAATATATTACTTGTCTTACTGCTAACAAAACCCTGTTGTTTTTTATCTATGTGCATGTATGTGCTTGTGTTTGTCCTGGCATGTGGATGCCTACAAAATCCAGAAGAGGGTGTTGGATCCTCAGGACCTGGAGTAAGAGGTGGTTCTAAGATGCTGGGAGCTGAACTTCTCTATAGGAGCAACACGCAGTCTAACCACTGAGCCACCTCTTCAGCCCCAACACAAAGGTTTTAAAAAAAAAACCACAGTGTAATCTAGATCATTTATTTAATAAAAAAAAAAATCAGGCTTTATTTGAAGGCCAATGGAAGTCTCTGGTGAGTCTGCTCAGTGAGCCTCACTCGTCAGTGTTTGCTCTCGTGGGTTCCTTTCCATGTTGACCCTGGCATGGCTAGCATTGACAGGAGAACACACAGTTGACTGATAAATGTCCAGCCTTCATGAGTTCTTGCCCACTGAAGCTTCTTTTCCAGAAGTGCTTTTTTTTTCCTTTCCTCTTCCCTCTTCCTCCTCATGCTCAACCTCCTCCCCCTCCTCTCTCTTCTTCCTCATACTCAGTCTCCTCCTCCTTCCCCTCCTCCCTCTTCCTCCTCATACTCAGTCTCCTCCTCCTTCCCCTCCTCCCTCTTCCTCCTCATGCTCAGCCTCCTCCTCCTTCCCCTCCTCCCTCTTCCTCCTCATGCTCAGCCTCCTCCTCCTTCCCCTCCTCCCTCTTCCTCCTCATGCTCAGCCTCCTCCTCCTTCCCCTCCTCCCTCTTCCTCCTCATGCTCAGCCTCCTCTTCTTCCCCCTCCTCCCTCTTCCTCCTCATGCTCAGCCTCCTCTTCTTCCCCCTCCTCCCTCTTTCTCCTCATGCTCAACCTCCTCCTCTTCCCCTTCTCCTACCTTCCTTCTCCTCTTTCTCTTTTTCCTCCTTCCCCTCTTCCTCCTCCCTCCTTTTCTTTGCCTTGTTTGAGATGGGGGTCTCACTATGTGGTCCTGGACATAGACTAGTCTGGCTTTGAATTTGTAGAGATCTTCCTGCTTCTTTGTCTTCTAAGTGCTGGGAATAAAGAAGCCTGCTACCATGCTCAGTCTTGTCTTCTTTGTTCGGTCTTTTATTTAAAAAAATGTATATTCTTTTTTTAATCATTTATTTATTTATTTAATTTATTTATTTACACTCCAGATCTTATTCCCCTCCCGGTCCACCCTCCAACTGTTCCACATCCCTTCTCCCCGACCCCCTGTTTCCACGAGGATGTCCCCACCCCCCACCCCACCAGACCTCTAAACTCCCTGGGGCCGCCAGTCTCTTGAGAGTTAGGTGCATCTTCTCCAACTGAACCCAGACCCAGCAGTCCTCTGCTGTATATGTGTTGGGGGCCTCATATCAGATGGTATATGCTGTCTGTTTGGTGGTCCAGTGTTTGAGAGATCCTGGGGGTCCAGTTTAATTGAGACTGCTGGTCCTTCTACAGGGTTGCCCTCCTCCTCAGCTTCTTCTGAAGACCCCCCAAACTCGGGAGACCCTTACTTAAGTCTCAGGAAATCACGCCTACCCAAAAATCACAAGACACCGTACCTGGATGCAATCAGCAGAGGTTTATTAGGGAGAGTTGGCTAGCCAACCGTCAAACTGTTTGTCCATGCAGGAGCAGAATTTGACAAAAGACCAGCAAGCTGAGGGGCTTTTTATAGCACTGGGTGGGGAAAGGGAGGAATTTTCTCACAGTTACACATGATTGGTTGCTTTACAATTTTTGAACATCAGCAGGCTGTACCAGTCAATGGGGGCGGAGGGCAGTTCCTGTAGGCAGAAGCTTATCTAGGTTAGCAGAGCATCTAGTTAGACTTAAATTACAGCTTTCTGGAACACTGGGAAAACCTCAAGTGGGGGGGAGGGGTAACCAAGGAGACATAACATAAAAACAGTAGAAAGTACACTTATCTTTTGTAAGGATGTAACCTCGCCCAACCATTCATCTTGTGATCAGCCAGTTCCTGGGACCACCCAGATGACTTGCATCTTTCTTTGTAGTCAGGGATGTGTCTTCCTGCTTTGGGCCTTCCCCACCCACAGGTGGGTTCTCTTCCCTGAGGCCTGAGGAATGTTAATCCAGCAAGTGTCCTCTGACTCAGGGATAATGTCCTCCTCCCAGAAAGTATCCCAGGGGAGTGAAGGCCTGAAATCTTACATTTAGTTCCGCTTTCTGGAACCTGCATTCTTTTGCTCAGGTCTAGAGGTAAAGAAAAAGCCTGTATATATTTTATAGAATGGTCTTTATAATTTTTTCACTCTACACTTCCAGTTTTTCCCTAATTCAACCCCAGGGGTCAACAGTTTCTGTTCATTGGTTGGGTGCAAATATCTGCAGCTGACTCTTTCAGCTGCTTGTTGGGTCTTCTGCAGTGCAGTCAGGATAGGTCCCTTTTTGTGAGCATTCCATAGCTTCAGTAACAGTGTCAGGCCTTGGGACTTCCCCTTGAGCTGAATCCCACTTTGAGCCTGTCTCTGGACCTCCTTTTCCTCAGGCTCCTATTTCCATCCCTGCAGTTCTTTCAGACAGGAACAATTCTGGGTCAGAGTTTTGACTGTGGCATGGCAACCTACTTGATGCCCTGTCTTTCTGTTGGAGGTGGGCTCTATAAGTTCCCTCTTCCTACTGTTGGACATTTCATCTAAAGTCCTTCCCTTTGTGTCCTGAGAGTCTCACCCACAGGTCTCTGGTGCATTTTGGAAGGTCCTCCCCCCCACCCCCCAACCTCCTACCTCCCTAGGTTGCCTGTTTCCATTCTTTCTGCTGGCCCTCAGGGCTTCAGTCCTTTTCCCTCACCCAATACCAGATCAGGTTCCCCTCTTCCCTCCCCCTTCATTTTCCCTCCCAGGTCCCCCCCCCCCCCCCTTGTGATTGCTTCGTTCTGTCTTTATCTCCGTCTTCCTACTATTTGGTCTCTCCTTCAGTTCAGTTCTTGCTGTGTATTCCAGCTTGGACTTGATTTCAAAGTCCTTTATCCTCAGCTTCCAAAGCTGTGATACAGATATGTGTCCCCATGCAGGACATGTAATAGCTCTTTAGGGAATCTATCTTCCATGTCATGAGAAAGCCCAGGAAGTCATGTGGAGAATCCTACTTGGAGAATAACTGAGGCCTCCTTCATCAGCATATCTCAGTGTTCAGCCATACATGGGAGCCCATTGGGGATAGCATAGAAACCCTGACTTTAAGTCAACAGCATGTAAAGCCCCACAACCTATGAACCAATCCACAGGGATACAGGAGGGATAATTAATTGTTATAATCCATCAAACTTTACAGTAGGCTTGTGCAGCAATAATAAGGACACTAGAAATGTAGCTAAGAGTAGCATCCTGACATAGAGTGCGGCATTTGCATGGCTTAGAGAAAGAGGAGGAGCTGTTAGGGGGAGCCTTGAGGAGATTCCCACCAGTGGCTGGAGAAAGAGCCAAAAGCAAGCATTAGCTCAGTTTTCACAACTGTCCTTTTGCTAATGTGGGAAACAGGAAGCCAGATGAACGAGGTGCTAGCTCAGGAGATCTCTCAGCAGGATGTGGAAACGGTTGGGAAAAATATAGAAGAAACGAGGGAGTGGACTCAGGCAGAACTGAGGATTTAGAACTGAGAAGCAGCTTAAGTGCCCAGTCTTTCAAGAAAATGTTTGTAAAATAAGGAATGACTTTGAGGTCATTGTGGTGGGAAGTTCTTTAGTCCCAGCAGAGGCAGGCTTAGCTCTATGATGCGGAGGGCAACCTGGTCGAATAGATAGTTTTCAGGTCAGCTATACAGTAGGGCCCTTTCTCAAAAATAAAATAAAAATAAAATAAAAATACATGCTCCCCTAACAACAACAAAAACAACAATAGCAAAGAACCAAAACCAACCAACCAAACAAAAAAGAAATCCAAAACAATAGCAACAACAAAGAGAAATGACTGGTTTGAAAGTGGAATCAGAACACTGCTGGGCTGGGGGTATAGCCCAATGCCAAGTACTCAGAAGCCCTGTATCTGATGCTCTTTTTTGGCCTCTGGTCACTGCATGGTAATGTGCTCATACATACATGCAGGCAAACACTCCTAATTAAATAAATATGTGATATATATATATATATATACACACATCAATCGACTGACTAATCATTCTATCTACCTATTGATCAATCTATCTTCTGTTTGTGGTGCTGGGGACAGAACACCAGGGCTGTGTATGAGTGTTTTGTCTGCTCTTACAATGTAGCCCTGGCTCACCTGGAACTCATTGTATAGACCAGGCTGGCCTCAAACTCACTGAGATCTGCCTGCCTTTGTCTCCTGAGTGTTGGGATCAAAGGTGTGTCCCTACTGTGTCCAGCTTTATTTGTAAACAAACCAAACTTAGTAATAAAAATTTTGGAAGAGTTAGATACGTCTCTACAAATGAATTTCCTGCAAGCTTATAAGTTGTAGAAATTCTTATCACAAGTGACATTTTTGCAATTTGAGTATGGATCGAGAGGCCAGTAAATGCAGAATGAGACACGTTAATTATGACCCCTTTGGGGCTTTGTTATGAATGAACAAGGTGGACTTTTTCTCCATACCCTCTCCCCTCAAAAAACTAACCCATAGCACTACTTAGTTTTATTTATATTCCAGACAAATCTTTATTAACACTTTTAATGCATTAAACATAGGGATACCCAAACTTCTTACACACTTTCCATTCATTTTATTCTTTATTTTATTTTATTTTATTTTTATTTTTTACCACCCCCCATTTTATTCTTTAAAGTACTTTTTACAGTGTGTGTGTGTGTGTGTGTGTGTATGTCTATTGGTGGTGTATGTGTGCCATGCATATAGGTGGAAGTCAGTGGACAACTTTCAAAGTCAGTCCTCTCCTTATATCATGTGGGCTCCAGGGATTGAACTCAGGTCATCAAGCTTGGTAGCAACCACCTTAACCAGCTGAGTCATCTCAACGGCTCATTTCAATTTAGTTAATAATATATTTTCTGTTCATAGCTATGAGATTTTTTACATGCTACCAGACAGATAATCCTGGGAGATCCTTCTGACTGCAGGAGAAACACCCCCCATTAAGCTTTTCTGCAGTCCTGTGTGCAGCTGGCAAAACCACGGAAGCAGAAGCAGTCGATGGAGTCTTTGTAACTTTTGCTCAGAGTCCTTGTAAACTTTCTCTGTGTTACTCATGCTGCCTGTCACCTACACCTTAAGCAGATAGACACTAAAGCTCCAGATGTCAGGCAGCTCTGGAGGTGCACACTGTCTCCCATGCAAAGTTTGTCTATCTGGTCAGCTGAGCTGCCCAGCTGGGGATCTTCCCTCAAGGAGGAAGACTGTGCCCCTTCTGTCTTCCACTGGCCATGACCTCTATCAGACTCCCCCAGGAGACTCTACTTCCTATGGGAAAGAGCCCTTGTTGACAAGTGTCTGTGCAGGGCAGAGCCGCTCTGTGATAACCACATGTACTCCTCTAGCCAGCCCTCTGGAACTTGAACTTCCTTTTCCATTTCCCTGCAAGGACTAGGGTGTGAAAAGGTTAATGAGATCTACCTTCCTCTGGCTTGGGGTTTTGTTTATGCCCTGACTTACTAGGGATTTCCCCTTGTTGCCTTTTTTTTTTTTTTTTTTTTTTTTTTTTTTTTTTTTTCTTCCCCTCTGTGTAGACAAGGCTGGCTTCAAACTCAGTGAACTACTTGCTGTTGCTTTCTGAGTGCTGGGATTAAAGGCTTGTGCTACCATACCTGGCTTTCTTTTCTTTCTTTCTTTAAACAAACAAATACTTTTCATCTTTTATTTATTCTTTGACAATTTCATGCATGTATAAAATGTATATTGACCATCACTCTCATAGCCCTAAAATTCCCATTTCTTCCTGGCTTCATGTTCTTTCCTTTCTCCTCCTCCCCTCTCACCTTCTCTTCCTCCTCTTCCTCCTCCTCCTCCTCTTATCCCTCCTCCTCTTCCTCTTCTTCCACCTCCTCTTCCTCCTCTTCCTCCTCCTCCTCTTCCTCCTCCTCCATCTTTCTCCATCTGTCTCTGTCTCTCTGTTTCTGTCTTTCCATCTCTCTCTCTCTAGTAACCCCATCAGTGCTGCCTGCCAGAATGCTGACTGATCTCGTTGACTTTACTATGTGTGAGTGAGCTCACCTCAGTGAGGTCGTGTGTACATCTGTTCCACCCTGTGCAGAAGACAGAGAACATTCCAGAGCACTCCTCTTCCAGGTCTTGCATTTCTCCTGTCTCCTTTTCCATAACACTCCCTGGGGCTGAGTAGAGGTTGATAGAAATGCCCCAGTTAGGGCAGTTAGGGCTGAGCACTCGGAAGTCTAGTGTTCTCTGCACCTGACCAAGTTCCTGACCACTCATGACCCTCTGCCTTAACTGCTGCCCACTTCCGAGAGAAGCTTCTCTGGTCAAGATTGAGGGTAACACTAATCAATGACCTTCCCTTTCTTTACTATTACTTTCTCTTTAATGTTTTTTATTAGCATATACTCTTTGTACATGATACTGGGTTACATAAGGACATTTTATACAAGTATATAATTCACTTCAAGCCTCTTTCTACGTATCCACCTTGTTAGTCCTAGACTGTTTTGCTTCTACTTTCCAGTCATATATACATATGGTTATATGTGTCTGTCCAAACTCTAGGAATTACAAATGGGAGAAAATATGTGATATTTGTCTCTTTGAGGATGACTTAATTTACTTTACGTTATAATCTCCAGTTGTAACCATTTTTCTGTAAATGACCTACTTAGTTCTTCTTCAAGGTTGAAAAAATCTATCTATCTATCTATCTATCTATCTATCTATCTACCTACCTACCTACCTACCTACCTACCTAAATATCTCACATTTTTGTTATCCAGCTCTCTGTAGATGCACAGCTAGGCTTGTTCCATAACATAGCTACTGTGAACAGTACTGGAATAAGCACTGATGTACAAGCATCCCTGTGACACACCGCTTTGGAGTCCCTCACATAAGTACCCAAGAGTAGTAAGCTAGGTCATATGGTGGATTCATGTTTAGTTTTTGTTTTTCTTCTTTCAGGAAACTGTATTGGTTTCCATAGTGACTTGTCTAGGGTGTAGGGCAAGTGGACCATGCCACCAGACAGAAGAACTGGTAAGTTTGAGCAGGCTCAGACCCCAGGGAATCTCAGAATTGAGGATGGCAGGAGTGGAGCCACCTCCCTGTCAAGCTCTACTTGTTCTGGGACATGTAACCATGACACCCCACTGAGAAGACCATGGCAATCAGTCACATAGCATAAAAGCATGGAGTTCTTCATGCTAATGAGGTGTCTAGATAGGCCCCGAGTGTTCAGCCAATGAACTTCCCTCCCTGTGCATTCCTTCTCACTAAGGGTATTTAATCCCTGAGTAAGGCATATGCATTCACATTCACCATCAAATAAAACAGTCTGGACAATCAATGACTGGCTCTTCATCAAGGATCACTGTGGTGTGAGGCCTTCTACATAAAGAGCCTGGCCTAAATCTCCCGGAGAAGGCCTCCCTCCCAGCCCCTCTGTACACTTGTCACTCACTCAGAACCAAACTGGGTTCTGCCCAGCTCAGCTTTCCCCTTCCTGCCTAATGCATAGACGCCTTGAGGGAAAACATGGACCTCGGACCCCTGTTCCCAACTCCCAGCATCGTCCCAGAGGTGTCGGGGTACACAGGGGACTGGGAACCACAGCAAGCATCCCAGATCCTGCCGTTTCCCACCCGAGAACACACAGACTGAGGACCTTTATTGTGGGCCGTGTTCTGCCTTCCCTGATTTGCTTGCTGGCTGTGCTCAGCAGTACTCTGGACACCCCAGCTCCGGGAACCGCAGCAGCGAGAAACACACGCAGCCAGGCACTGGGGTACCTTCCCGTTAGCAGAATCCAAGGGTTCTATTTGTTCAGGTTTCAGGCATTTCATTAACAGCCTTATCAGAGGCTGTTGAATAACTTTTTCAAGCAATTCATTCCCAAGAAAAGGTTACGCTCTCAAAGTCTATTTTTAGCCATACCAATTTGACTAATGAGGACGGCTTCTCTACATTATTCTTAACTGTGTATCCAGGCCCTGCATCTACACATTGAGAGATAAGTATGAAAAGTTATTTGTTTGAAATAGAAATGTTGAATGATGAACGGGAGTCTCAAAATGCTCAGCCTGTGCCAACTAGTTCCATTTGGTATCTAAAACTTTGAGCGAGGAGATGTTAAGGATTTGGTTTGATGGGCTTAAGACGACAGCAGGCATTCTCGGAACTTCATATGCCCGCCTTGAAAAACTAGCCATCCCTGATTCCATTTGCTAATGTGAAAAGGCTTTGGCAAATATTGTTATTCTGACTGGTGAGCCAGACTCCAGGAGGACGCTTAGCCAAAGTGCTGACAGCAGCTAACAGAACAGTTTCTGGGTGCTTGTCAAGTCCAAACCTTGATTTTGGTAGCTGGAGCTATGCTTCAGCGGTACAGTGCTTGCTTGGCATGCATAAGGTTGCAGGTTCAGTTCTCAGTCCCATCCAAAAAAGAAAAAAGAAAAAAAAAGAAAAGAAAAGAAAAAAGAAAAGATTATGTTAGCCAAAATATTTTTTGTTTTTGTTGTTACTATCCTCTCTTAAAGCTACAGATTTGTGGACTCAGCAGTGGTCAGGCCCTTAATCATTAGTCGAATTTGTAATAACCACAGACAATCATGATACGCACTTAACTGCCTCCCGTAAATGTGTTCATATGCAGGGGAAGAGCTGTGCATGGGCTGCTCTGCATTCCCATAATATTCCTTTTGGAAAACAAGACTCCATTGGGAGCTCTACGTCTTTACACACACATCTTCACATCTTAGGAAGGAGGCCCCATTTGGTTGCTGGGAGACCTCAGGCAGGGAGTCCTAACCTAAGCCCCATTCCCAGCATCCCCAACTGCCTATAGTTATGTGACCCAGGCAGGCATCAGGTCTCTGGGGATTCTAGTTTCTTTATCTGTGAAATAACTCTGGCTTTCTTCCTCCCAAGGATACCAGAAGGAAGAATGAGTTGAGGTTTACATTGCACACTGGGAGCCTTCCAGAAAGGCCCCGCAGGGCTAGGAAATATGACACACTAAAACAGGAAGAATGTCCCTCATTTTTGGTTGTTGATCTCTGTTTAGGCTCCGTGGGCTGTCACTCTGTGCAGAGAAATATGGAAAAGAAAGGTCTCAACTTAGAGCAAGTAGCATAATTCACACTCAAAAATGCTGGATTTTGTTTGTTTTCTTGCTCACTTTGAGGGGAAGGCTTTTGGAAGCAGATGGCTTGATTGCTAGCAAGAAACATATATGGCTCTGGTCTGTATTCAGAGAACAGCAGACGGACCTTTGTGTTGAAAACAGCAGGAGGCTGAATTGGAGTGGTCTGAAGTTGGAGTTTATCATCAAGATGGGCAGGTCCTGGAGGGCAGGAATGGTGTTGGACAGACTATTACATCTTCAGTATCTGTCTAAGGGTAGACGCACAGTGCTACCGAGTTTGGTTTATTTAATGAACGGACAGCCTAAGATGACATTCACAGCTATGAGACTGGGGAAAAGGCTCAGTCAGTAAAGCGCTTGCCTTACAAGCACAAGAACCTGAGTTCCTATGTCGAAGTTGAGAATGCTGGATATGGCAGCACACGCTTGTAATTCCCATACTGGGGAAGAAGCAGAGACAGGCAGATTCCCAGAGCTGGCTGGCCCAAAAGCCTAGGCTACTAGGTGAATTCCAGGACACACCCACCCACACACACAAGCACACATGCATGTGCAACCACACACCCATGCATATACACATACAGAAACACACAGAGAACAAAACCGATTTTAGCTCTGTTCTTTACTAGCTATGGGTTTCTTTCCATCAGTGTTGCCACTGGGGCAGGAGCGCAGGTGCGGGGCTATTGTGTTTGTACCAGGAAGGATACACATATATTGCTTTGCTTATGGGGCATTCCAATCTTAGTGACTGTTATAATAATGTTAGCTTTCTATCACTAGCAAGGGTCAGTGGAGAAGGGCAGTGCTTACCCAGGAGTACTGAGCCTTGTCACGTGGGAACTTCTGGAGAGCAGTGAGCCTTTTGCACTTGGCTCCATATATATATATATATGAATGAAGAGGACAGATCTGAATCTACTTGCTAGATAAATCGCTTAACTATAATCCAGTTTGACAAAGAGCCAGTCCTTCAAAGATCTCTTACTGTATGAAGAAAATACATAAAAATATATTTATAAAACAAAGCAAGTAACCATGACACTGCCACCAAGGTCAAGGCATGGAGCATTCCAGTCTCCTATGTGTCCCCAGATAATCCATATTCTTCTTTCACAGATCCAATGTGCATGCCGTTTGGAATGCTTGAAACTGAAGCATGCTGTCCAAGCACATGAGTACAGAGTGATTTTTATACCACTTCCCGAGTGGTGGCAGTTTGAGTTCTTGAATATGATACGTTAAGTTCAATGACTGAATGTCTGTCTTGCTCTCCTGATACGGCCAGTGAGCTTTCACAGTTACCACACTGTTTCAAGCATTCCATTTATATAGTATAATTTTTAAAATATGAAATGGCAATGTGCTGGCTAGGTTTATGACAACCCATCTCAAGCCAGAGTCATCTGGGAAGAGGGACTCTCAATTGAGACAAAATTCACCATAAGATTTGTCTGCCTATAGGCAAATCTATAATTCATTTTTCTTGACTAATGATTGATATGGGTGGGTCCAGTTCCTTGGAGATGTTGCCACCCCTGGGCAGGTGGTTCTGGATGGTATAAGAAAGCAAGCTGAGCAAGCATGAGGAGTAACATAGTAAGCAGAGTTCCTCCATAGTCTCTGCTTTACTTCCTGCCTTCAGATTCCCGCTCTGAGATCCTGTTCTGACTTCCCCCAGCAACAGAGTGTGACCTGAGAATTGTAGTCCATAAGGAACTCCTAGATAGCCATTAGTCAAAATGACACAATTCCTGAGCAGGGACTGGTCATTTGTTTGGATGGATGGGAACTCAGAGGAATAAAATCAGAAAACGGGTAAGAAGGACATCTGGGGATGAAGATGAGTGGATGTCTCAGAATGGTCACGGATTGTCCCAGCATCTGTGTCTCATGTGAGTGATGACCATTGGAGGGCTTCTTAATAATTAGATGGACAAACCCATCCTATATAGTTTCTTTACCCAGTAACCCTGGAGAACAGAGTGGCCATGTGGAAATGAGATAGGCTCTTTACTGGTTCAGTACTTCCTTCATCAAGGCTGGCCTGGCGAACTCCTGCTGAGAGCTTAATGTGTCAAAAAGAGGCAAACATAAGACTGCATCATTCACCCAGAGACCAGTCAGCCACTTGGTTGATTATATTAAACTTTTTCCATCTTAGAAGAGACAGAGAGTAGGTACTTTCTGGACATGAATATGCTTTCCCTGTGCATGTTTCTGCCAGCAGCACCACCATCAGTGGCTGTAACTTTAATTTTTAGCAGTAGTAGTGGCAGGTTCTAGCAGGAACAACAGCCAGGCCTCAGCCGAATTGGGCATGAGTTAGCAGGAGGGATTCAGACCATCAGGGATGCCAGGAGAAGTTCTTTGCTGTGCCTCTCACAGGGAAGCCAAGACTTGAGACCAAGAATCATTGCACAGCTAACTCTACGAGCAGGTCCCTCTCACAGTCCATTGAGTCCTATTTGTATCCCTCCAAACATCACGTGTCCTCCATGGACCTTGCTTTAGCACATGGGTCTGACTTAGCAAAACTCCACGTGAGTCTGTCTCAGCTGACATCACACTGCCAGTCGAGTTCTCAGAAGTGGCAAGAAGCTGCAGGACACCACCAGAAGTTTTTTGGTGTGTTTCTCTCTATGGAGTCCAGACAAATAGAGATCAACTGCGAGTGCAGTGTAAGGTAGACCAATACATGCATGTCATTAGTGAAGAATCCTTCATCACATGTCCTTTCACGTACTTGCTTTAGCAGAACATCCTTTCACCTGTGTCTGCTTCAGTGAAATGTTCCTTAGTGTGTTTACTTTAGCAAAACGTCCTTTTTACTTGTTTCAGGAAAACGCTTCTTCACGTGCTTGCCCCAGCAAGACACCATCCCATCCGACACAACTGCCTTCCGAAGATTCCTTAAGTTTCCATTTCAAATGGCCTCCCAGAACACCCTGTCTGTCATCATGACATTTCCCAGAGCACCAGTTCTGATCAGTGTGTCCCATTGTTCCCTTCACAGCAATGGGCTCATGGCAGACTCAGTTATAGGGTCAGTTGACAGTCAAGGCCTTGAAGTAGTGGGGTGTCGTCTCTGCCTCACAGTTTCAATTGATGAGTCTTGGAGTCAGTGGCAGAAATGGCTTGCTCCACTATAAAATCCAATAATTAGTATATGGAATTATTATATGGAATTATACAGAATTTTCATTTCTTTCTAACTATCTTGAGCTCTGCTTATTTTGTCAGTCTTGTTCTCCAAAGATCAGCAGATCACCAGGGAACATACCAACAGTCCCACCAGGAAGAGAAACCAAATGGAGACAGACAGCTCTACACCAGATCCTACAGAGAAGAAAAACTAAGCTGACCTGCCCGAGAATCCATGAGGACAATCTCTGGGCTGGGCTTCAGGAAAAGATGTTTTCGATAATATTGGAAAGGCTTTGATTCTGTCAACTTTCTACGAGACAAGAGAAACTAGCCAGGCCTGTAGCTGTTTATTTATTGACTTGTCTAAACAGAAGGAAAAGCCAAGGCTTTAAAGGTAGTGGAGGCAGACAAAGCTTATCCAGCCAGCCCCCAAGGCGCTTGCAGATGAGATTTAAAAGAACAACCTTTAAGTTATCTTGTCTGCGTAAGTTATAAAATAGGACTGAAATAGAAGGGGGCTTCAGGACTGAACAGTATGAATGCCAGGTCAGTTTCACAGTCACTAAATCCTTCCTGGGTATGCTTGTTTGAATAGGTATGACCCGTATAGACTCATGTCTTTGAATACTTGGCCCATAGGGAGGTTTGGCCTTGTTGCAGTAGGTGTGGCCTTGTTGGAGGAAGTATGTTATTGTGGAGTATGCTTTGAGGTCTCCTATGCTTAAGCTATGCCCAGTAGGGCACACAGTCTTCTGCTGCCTTCTGATCAAGATGTAGAACTCACAGCTTCTTCTCTGGTACCATGTCTGCATGCATGCAGAGAGAAGACTGAAGGAGTTGAAGGGGCTTGCTGTCCCATGGGGAGAGCGACAATACCAACCAACCAGAGCTCCCAGGATCTAAATAGCTAGCCTGGGAAACACACATGGAAGTACTCATGTCTCCAGCTGTATATGTGGAGGAGGATGGACTTGTCAGGCAAGAGTTGGAGCGGAGGGCCTTGGTCCCTTAAAGGCTGGATGCCCCAGTAAGGGGGAATTTGAGGGCGGGGAGGTGGGAGTGGGTGGATGGGTGGGGGCACACCCTTATAGAAATAGGAGGAGGGAGGATGGGTTAAGGGGTTCCTGGGGGATGGAGGGAATGGGGAAAGGGGATAACATCTGAGATGTAGATAAAGTATTTAATAATAATAATAAAGAAGAAAACAAACAAAAAACAGATAATGGAACTGGCTATTTCAGTCGACCATTTGAGACTTTTTGGCAGCAATTTAACATTACCCATATTACTGGGATTCCTTATAATAATGGTCAAGGACAAGAGACTGTGGAAGGGGCCTATGGGACTTGAAAACAATATCTTCATAAAATAAAAAATGGGGAGATATATCCCCATACATCACAAATTTATTTAAATCATGTTCTTTTTATTTTTTATTGATAATTTTCTTTAAAAAAATTGGAGGCCAAGGAACTTTCTGCTGAGTTCTATGGCACTCTATAACTAGGCATACTTATGCATAGGTGAAAGGGAAGGATCCACTTTTTGGCATAAGGCATGATCCTGATCAGGCATTAAATAAGGGGAAGAGGGAATGTTTTAGTTTTTTCTACAGAATGCTGAAGGAGCATGGCGGCCACCAGAGCGATGGGTGAGACATGCTGATGCCAGGACAAAGAATGATGCTGACCTGTGAGCTTGCTGAGTGCCCTGACAATGGTGATTAGAAGCTCTATTGGACATATGTTCCTGAGCCACCATTGCTTACCCATACCCCTGATGGGACAAGCTGCCTTGTCTCAAGTTTTTAGACCTTGTGGAACAGAGAATCAAATAGAGAAGTTATAATGACTCTTGTATCGTTCTTAAATGTGACCAGTTATTCAGACTCAATCATGGACTGGTCTAGAAATCAACCAATATTGGAAATAACAGTCTTCATTTGGAAGTCTGGTTCTGGACATTTTCAGAGACATATATGGAAGTTAGCTGCAGTTCTCTATGATGTTATGTTAGCAAGAGATAAAGTTGGGGCAGGATCTGGATTTCAAACAGGTGTTAGCACATGTGTTAAGGCTCTTTTAATTGTCAAGTTAAAAATACT